>NC_135168.1:10009630-10379630 GCF_041146795.1 Maylandia zebra | reverse complement strand
TGCAGGAAGCTCCTGAGGATGTTTTACCAGTCGGTGGTTGCTGGAGTACTTTTCTATGCTGTGGTGTGCTGGGGGAGCAGCACAGCAAAGAAGGACTCATCCAGGCTGGAGAAACTGATCAGGAGGATAGCTCTGTGGTCGGCATGAAGCTGGACACTCTGGTGACAGTGGCAGAGAAAAGGACACTAAAGAAACTGATGGACATTATGAACAATGCTGGGCATCCTCTGCACACGGCCATAAACAACCAGAAGAGTCTGTTCAGTGACAGGTTGCTTCTCCCCAAGACAAGAACTAACAGACTTAAAAACTCCTTTGTCCCACACGCCATCAAACTGTTTAACTCTAATAATGCAGCAGTCGGAGCCACATGGTTAGTGAGATGATTGCTAAAGCAGGGAAGCCATTCACAGAAGGTGCATTTGTCTAAAAGTGCATATTGCAGGCTGCAAATATAGTCTGTCCGGGAAAGAAAGGTCAGTTTAGCAACATCAGCCTTTCTGCCAACACCGCAGCAGATCGCATTTCTGACCTGTCAAGTGACATTTATGACCAACTGTGTGAGAAAGCCAAATGTTTCAGTGTATACTCAGTCGCTCTTGATGAGACCACAGACATCACCGACACTGCCCAGCTCCCAATGTATGTCCGTGGTGTTGATGACAGTTTTGAAGTGATGGAGGAGCTGCTCACAGTAATTCCAATGCATGGCCAGACCACCGCTCAGCAGATATTTACAAGCTGTGTGATGCCATTGAGAATGTTGGTTTGCCATGGAAGAGGTTTGTTGGAATAACAACAGATGGAGCGCCATCAATGACAGGGAGGAAACATGGACTGGTGGCACAAAACAAACTGGAAGAGGAAGGCGTGGAGGAGGCCATTGCTCTGCACTGCATCATCCATCAGCAGGTCCTTTGCAGCAAATGCCTGAAGTTTGACAATGTGATGTCTATTGTTGTGAAATGCATCAACCAAATCAGATCCAGGGGCTTAAAGCACCGAAGGTTCTGTGCTTTTTTAGAGGAAATGGAGTCAGAATATGGGGATGTGCTCGACTTCACTGAGGTACGTTGGCTCAGCAGGGGAAATGTATTAAAGAGACTTTTTGAGTTGAGAGCAGAAGTGAAGCCTTCATGGAGAAGGATGGAGTTAGTGTTCCTGTGCTAACTCATCCCAAATGGCTCATGGACTCAGCTTTTCTTGTTGATATGACACATGAGCTTAATGTACTGAACAAGACGTTACAAGGCCAGGGGCAACTTGTCAGTGCTGCCTATGACAACGTGAGAGCATTCTCCACAAAACTGGCGCTCTGGAAAGCTCAGCTCTCTCAGACAAACCTTTGCCATTTCCCAGCATGCAAGGCACTCGTGGATGCAGGCACACCATTCAGTGCTGACGAGTATGTTGATGTCATTTTGAGGCTACAGGAGGAATTTGATCACAGATTTGCTGACTTCAAGACACACAGAGCCACCTTTCACATTTTTGCGGACCCCTTCTCCTTTGATGTGCAAGATGCCCCTTCTGTGCTTCAAATGGAGCTCATTGAGCTGCAGTGCAACTCTGAACTCAAAGCAAAGTTCAGGGAGGTGAGTGGAAAAGCAGACAAGCTTGGACAATCTTTGAGAGAATTGAGCCCTAGTTTCCCTCGGCTTTCCCGAATGTTCAAGCGGACCATGTGCCTTTTTGGTAGCACATACTTGTGCCAAAAGCTCTTCTCCACTTTGAACTTCAATAAGTCCAAGTACAGGTCCAGACTTACGGATGATCATCTTCAAGACATACTGAGGGTCGCAACTGCTTCCTCCCTCAGGCCAAATCTGGCTCGGCTATGCGAGAGGAAACGCTGCCAGGTCTCTAGCAGCAAGGAGTAGGCAAGAGAAGCCATGTTCAGAAGAACAGTTCATTTTCTCCAGTGTTCCATTCATGTTCAGAAGAAGGTTATAGAACTGTTAATACAGACATTTCAATCTAAATACAGCAGATATAGAAGACTGAAAGAAACACACAAGTTCACTGACTAAAAATATCTTATTATTATTTTATTTATGTATTACAGATTGATTTATTTTCTTATTAATTCTTAATTTGTTTATTTATTTTTCATATTTTGTGTTAAAAAATAAAAATAAAGAGATTTGAGAAGATTGGAATTTTTTAACCATGCCTTTCTTGTGGAAAACCTAATGCGGCCCAGCCTCACCCAGACTCTGCCTGCAGCGGCCCCCAGCTAAATTGAGTTTGAGACCTCTGTCCTACACCATAAATCAGTAAGAGAGGGTACGACCTCTCTCATGGCCCCAAGTGGTGTGTGCATGCCAGAGCACTCTGGAAGGCACGCAGAGTCTTTACAGACTACTAAGGATCAAACCTCTATCATCATCCAATCGATTATAAAACTAAGCATGTATGAGTAAATATTTCTAAGCATATCCCATATGGAAAAGACTAAAAACTTATATGATGAAAGTCATACTCACGAAAGTGGCCACTTTCTCATTACTTTCATATATTGTTTTAGTAAGTATCGAAAACATACAAGTTTCATTATATAATTTTTCAAGGGATCTTATATCTGTTTTCACTCTTGTATGCTTTTCATACAAGTTTCACACAAGACAGATACAAACTTTATAAGATTTATATATCTTTTCCATATGGGAAATGACAATCAACAATATAAAGCTTACAGCTGGTTTTAATAACAACATTTATTTGTTTCTCAAATGAGAAAGAGCTATCGAGAAACACTCCTAAATCTTAAGTTCTTAACTTTTCCAGTGGGCCAAATTCAACATTACCTGCTAATGCTAAATAGGCTGCCGTTATTAACTAATGCTAATTGGATGTGAATTAGCATTATGCACTAATGCTAACACTTACTTTTTAACAATGTGAGTAGCTAATGCTAACACTATTTCCCTTAACTTTATAACAATGTGAACGGCTAATGCTAACACTCTTTTCCCTAGCAATACAACATCTGAGCTGCTAATGCTGAGTAGGTCGCCATTAGCACCTACGTCTAATTAAAGGCAAATACGCATTAGAACCTAATGCTCATATCGTTTTCCTTTGCTTTATAACAATGTGAGCAGCTACTGCTAAATAGCATTAGCTAATAACAGCAGTCTAATTTAATGTAAGTTAGCCTCATTTGCATTATAACGATGTGAGGAGTTAATGCTAAGTATGCTGCCATTAGCAGCTAATTCTAATTAGGGGTGAATAATTATTACCAGCTAATGCTAATATCGTTTTCTCTTCCCTTTTAACAATGTGAGCAGCTAGTGCTGGGTAGGCTGGTGCTAGCAGCTAATACTAAAGCTAAAGCTAATTTGATGTGAATTAGCATTACATTAGTGAGGAGTTAATGCTAAGTAGACTTCCATTACAGGTAATGCTAATTTTAGGTATTTAGGAATTGGCAGCTAATGCTAATACCATATTTTCTTGCATTATAACAATGTGACCAGCTAATGCTAAGTAGGTTGCCGTTATTAGCTAATACTAATTTGAGGTGAATTAGCATTATCCGCTTATGCTAACAATGTTTTTTCTTACTTTTTAACAATATGAGTAGCTAATCTGAACATTTTTTTTAATTTAATTTTAACTTTTCCCCTGCGATGTGAAGAGGTAATGCTAAATAGCACGCCATTAGTGGCTAATTCTAATTTTAGATGAAAAAGCATTAAAAGCTAATGCTAATACCATATTTTCTTGATTTATATCAATATCAGTAGCTAATGCTAGGTATGTAGCCATCATTAGCTAATGCTAATTTAGGTGAATTAGCATCATCCGCTTATGCTAACAATGTGTTTTTTTACTTTTTAACAATACGCCATTAGTGGCCAATTCTAATGTTAGATGAGAAAGCATTAACAGCTAATGCTCATACTGTTTGCTTTGTAAGAATGACAGCAGCTAATGATACGAAGTCTACCGTTGTTAACTAATGTTAATTTGATGTGAATTAGCATTATCCGATAATGGTAACTCTTTTCCCCTGCATTACAACGACGTCAGGAGTTAATGCTAAGTAGGCTGCCATTAGGGGCTAACTCTAATTAGGGGTGAACAATTATTAGCAGCTAATGCTAATACCGTTTTCTCTTTCCTTATAACAACTTGAGCAGCTAATGCTAATTTGATGTGAATTAGCATTATATTAGTGAGCAGTTATTGCTAAGTAGGCTACCATTAGCAGCTAAAGCTAATTTGAGGTGAATAAGCATTAGTAGCTAACGCTAATACCCTTTTCTCTTGTGTTATAATGATGTGAAACGTTAATATTGTTCTCAAACAACAGAATGAGAATGAAATATTGATTCTAACAGGGCCCATAAACAGTATTAGCTTAGCAGCATTAGCTTATCAGAGTTTTCATCATGGTCACATAAATCCTTAGCAGAGCAAAGTGGCCTACTTAGCAATAGCTGCTCAAGTTGTAGAAAGCAAGGGAAAACAGTAATAGCATTAGCTGCTAAATGTGCACTTGAGAACAAATTTATTGTTAATTCAGCTGTGAATGTAGAGTTTGTCATTATTTAAGCTTCCATTTCCAAATGTTAGCTGCTCCTGTCTGCCTCTTTGTCACAAACACAGACTGAAATGATTCACAGCCTTGTTTCATCCTTCTGTCACTGTGGACATACAGCATGGGAAACATACACATGGCTGACACTTTATTAGGTACACTGGTATCTATCTCAGGTACACCTGTGACCTAAATGTTCCTGCAACCAGACTCCTTGGAGACCCCTACATAAATATCCATGAACTATCCAGCTAGACTAGTGTGTCTGTCCCTGAAAATATTCCTGCATGTGTGATTGTTCATGTCTCATCTGCAGGAAACAAACAGGAAGTGAGTGAAGGACACAGGAAATGTTTCCAGCTCTTCCTCCTCTATCAGACATTCTCTCCATACCTGAGAGTGTCCAGTCTCCAGCCTGGATCCTTCAGTCCAGCCGACAGCAGCTTCATTCCTGAGGGACCTGGATGATTGTAGCTCAGGTCCAGGTGTCTCAGATGGGAGGGGTTGGAGGTCAGAGCTGAGGCCAGAGAAGTACAGCCTTCCTCTGTGATCAGACAGCCTGACAGACTGCAGACACACAAAACAACAATCAATCTGTCAACAATCGTTTTCTCTTTGTCACAATAACATCTATCCATCCATACATCCATTCAATGTAACTTTATTTATAAGTGACAATACCCAACAGACAACAACAGTCATCTGAAGCTGTTTAACAGTGTAAGGTAACCGCCTCCACTGTGAGCAGCACTTGGTGATGGTGGGAAGAAGAACTCCCTTTGACACAAAGATCCTCCCAGTGAAAACAGGCTCCAGGAGGAGCATCTACCATGACTGGTTGCAGGGTGAGGGGAAAGAGAAGAACATGAACATCAAGAATGCAGCGAGTGGTAAAATAATAATAATAATAATGGATTGGATTTATATAGCACTTTTCAAGGCACCCAAAGCGCTTTACAATGCCACTATTCAGTCACTCTCACATTCATACACTGGTGGAGGCAGCTACGGTTGTAGCCACAGCTGCCCTGGGGCAGACTGACAGAAGCAAGGCTGCCATATCGCGCCATCGGCCCCTCTGGCCAACACCAGTAGGCAAGTAGGGTAAAGCCCAAGGACACAACGACCAGGACAGAGAGCCCAGGGATCGAACCGGTGACCTTCCGGTTACAGATGCGATTCCCAACCCCCTGAGCCACGGTCGCCCTAAATAAAGATTTGACCTCAGTGTGCTCAGTGTTCCTGTCTATTCCTAACATATTCCTAACACGATAGCTGCACTTTAGAGCTCTAAAACTGGAACTGACACATAAAAATACTGAGAACACAGACTAGCAGCCACTGCATGGCCTCGAGTACGTATGTGGTGCGTTCAAAGAGCATCAGCATAGACATGGTGGGTTCAACAATATAGGACATAACAATTTCTATGGCGAAAATACTATCAATGAATGAGCCATAACATTTTAGCCATGTAAACATGTTATCAGTGGGCTTTCCAACAACTTGCATTGATCATTAAAGGATAAAATACGTGAGTCGAGGTCACTACGAGCCATGCGAGGGTCAAACATGGCAGAGAACCTTCCAGCAGCATCTTGGTTTATAATCCGCCTTTGGATCATCAGTTTAGGAGATGAAGGATCCAAGTAAAATAACAAGTTAAAAAATATGCAGCTATGGTCACTCACATGGACATCCTCCACACATACATCATGTATATTTAAACCCAGGGAGAAAACAAGATCCAGTGTGTGACCCTTTGTATGTGTGGGGCCAGAAACATGCTGCCTAAAGTTAAAAGACTCAGTGACAGTGATGAGCTCAGCAGCAGTGTTACAGGATGCTTCATCAATATGACGGCTCAAATCTCCCAACCTTCTCCAATGAAATGATGGATGTCAGAAGGTCATTAAATTCAGTTAGAAAGACCCCATCAGGTAGAATAAAATACAATAACTGGTTTTTAGAGAACTGACCATCATCTGTGACTCAAATGCAGAAAAGGAGTCCGAGGTCATCAGACTGCATGTGAATCTGTCCTGGTAAACAACAGCGAGTCCTCCACCACGTCCTAAAAGACGCGGAGTTCAGATGACGGAGCAGCCAGCCGGGCAGATTTCATTCAAGTGGACATAATCAATGTTCCCTCTAAGCTGCGCACGGGCGCAATCCGCTGACACGCTCTCTGCACACAGAGTATCTGCATTGCGCACAAAAAGATATCTAACAGGCTGTGAGGCTCCTGAACTCTCTGCCCCCCTCTCACGGACAATAACCATATCCAACTTCTTAATAGCAATGAACTGGTCTGCATTGGTGCATCATATCTTTATTCTCTTCCCCCTCCTGCCCCCCCCCCCCTTCTTAAATAGATAACTATCATATCTGATATCATATCTCACAGTACAATAATATTGAATGGGTTGCATTGTTGTACTTTGTCATGTTTCTCAGGTCTTTGTCTGATTTTCTACGAACATTACTTGTCATGTTCTCATGTTGTTGCTAAGGATTGTCTTATTGCATTGGAGTCACACTGGGTTAAATATGTACACTTGGGTTTTAAGGGGTATTTATTATTTTCTTCTTTTTTTTGGGGTTGTATGGAAGCCCCAAACGCAATTTCATTGTTCTTGACAATGACAATAAATAAATAAATACTAAATACTAACCTGAATTGAAATTAAAATAAATACGTTAACAATTCTGCTTTGCAGTGTTAGTCAGTGACTGGCTGCTCCAGTATTTAGAACGATGCCGCCTTATCCCATAGTCCAGCCAATGATTCACATTCGTATATACGCAGCTAATCAACGTCGCTGACGGGCTATGACAGCGTCCTCATGTGCCGACACCGGTGTTTTGGTTGATGTAGAGTGAAGCCACGTTAATGACAACGTGATCCAGTGATCCAAGGGACCGCTCAGGGAGTTTGTGTGTTCGCTCAGACACATGAAACATTAGAGGGAACATTGGACATAATTCTTATTTTGCTGCCACGTCTCAGTCAGACACATGAAATCTAGAGACTCTTTAATAAAGAGATCGCTTAGAATAAATGATTTGTTTGTTATGGAGCGAACGTTAAGCGGGGCCAACCGAGTTGATGACGGTCGATCTGCAAAATCAACAGCTGACTGCAGCGGCACTTGAAATAAAGACAATGCAGACCTGTGGACCTGCTGGGCAGGGCAGCGACTCCAGAGCTGGGGGAAGCAATGATCGATGAGCAGACATAGCTGTTATCAATAAAAACAGTGAACGTTTGACGGACACACCGTGAGAAAAACTGCTTCTGAGCCACAGAGCCCAGGTCCCAGTCACCGGCGTAACATATTAACTAAATGTCAGGAGAGGAAGTGGACGCAGGCACCAGGATTCTCCCCACAGCCAAGAAGCTAGCCTCTGGTAGCTTCTCAGTTTCACCTGGACGTCGGCCCTCGTTCCCCTTTTCCATCTCTTGAGGGTGAAAGTCCTGCGGGTTGTGAAGAGTAGCACACCAGGGGAGGAAGAGTTTTTCTGTTCAGCTGTTACAGTAGCTCTCCACTGAATCTTTGATGTTAAACCCTTTAAGACCTACCATAGAACCAAGTCTGCCAGAGCTTATCTTTAGATTTTTACATGCTGTAGTGCAGACCTTCCCAAACTGTGGTGCCCGCCCCCTAGGGGGGGGGGCGCAGAGCCATGGCAGGGGGGGCGCGGTATGAAAAGGGAGGGGAACAAAACGCTTGAACACTGCTAGCACGGCGCCCACAGAAACGCAAAGCAGGAGATGAAGCATCGCTGAATATGTTTCCAAACCAACTTCATTCTAAGCCAAAGACTAGAAAATATGGTGAAGCAAATCTGCCCTTTGGCTTCACCTGCACAGGTGCTGAGGTAGGTCCCTGCGTCGGGAGCAGCGCTGGGCTCTTCCAATCATGGACAAACAGGATCCCACATTCTTAATTTTTAGTTCACAAACACTTGTTGTAGTGACTAACTACTCCTGACATTTTGGAGATGTTTGCTCTTTATAGAGTAAAGTTACAGCGGGATACAAATAACATCAGGCTGATCCTGCCACGATTTGTTCCCTCGATTCAAATCACAGACAAACAGGATCCCACAGCTGTTTATGTTTTTGAACCCATTTTGCACAGAGAGGCATTTTTTGAAAATGTATTGACAGCAATGTTGATTAGTATTACAGAAGAAGAAAAAACAACTACCCGTGACGCCTTTGTAAATGGAGGGACAGTAACTGCGTGTGAAACCTGCAGATACTCAGAGTAACAGTATTTTGTCTCTGTCTGCCATTCTGCAATTCATCTCACATAAACAATAACGTGACGTGAAAAAAGGCGCAACCTTTGACGTTGCCAGATGAACTCTGTATTCCTCGTCCGCAAAAAAGGAGTTTTAAAAAAATCTCAGTTTTTGGTGATTTGAAACACTGTTTGGATGAAACAGCTGCGTTTTCAAAAATACCCGTGTAGGTGCGGACGTAGCGTAAAAGATTTAGTAGTTTATTTTCTTACTACCTGTAATTTATTGCAGATTACTTGTATTTGCTTAATTGTTTACTAAATGTTTGAGGTGTGAAATAAACCGCAATGGAGCAAAATGTGGGCGTGTGTGGTTGGAGGATGTGTTAGTGCGTGTGCGTGCTGTTCACGCGCCGGGGGGGAGGCGAACGTTTTTCGTGTAAAACAAAGGGGGGCCCAGCAAAAAAAGTTTGGGAACCACTGCTGTAGTGCCATTTTGGGGAGCAGTTCAAGTTGCTATACATCAATACAACCGTTATAGCCCAAATTTTAATAATATGTATGCATTCAGTCCATAGTAACTACATATACATATATACATATACAGCAAAAAGTGCAATAAACTAGAACAAATTGAAAATTGTTTTGTTTTGTATTTTTACATATATTTGTAGTTAGAGAAATTTAAGAGGTTTATCCCTCAAAACGGAAGAACTAAAAAAGTTGCACAAAATAGTTTCCAACCACAGGAAATGTAATTTGAGTGTATCCATAGTTGTATTTTTGAGATACACCAAATTGTATATACTGCATGAAAAACTAAAATAAATACTACCATGTGAATTTGCAAGAAAAACTTCAGTGCATCAAAATAAACTATTTCCAACTGTGTAATTTGAGTTCTAAGCCTCCCAGAAACTATACTGAAAGGGTAAACTCAAACATGACTTTTAAAAACACCAGTGTAGGCTTCAAGGTAAAACAAACAAACAAACAAACAAACAACTAGAATTTTCGCAAAAACGACGTCACTTCAGGTTTCGGGCAGGTAATGGCGGACATACGATAGTTTGGGCTGACATCTATTCCAACGTAGGAAGTGCTATGAACATCTGATCGGACTGGCAAAGCGTGTTTCTGGAATATTACTTTTTTGTTGCTGCAAGTGCTTTTCATGCAACTTTTGCAAAGCTATGTGTGGAAGGAAACGGTGACCTAGGATAAGCTGGATACATAAGATGTAAGTACAACTCCGGTTTCACATGCAAAAATAAAAATTATTGCACTAGCTTGTGTGGTTGCCGATCTACAGGCATTTAAAAATAGTTACGCAAAACTGAGCGTTCCCACTCTGACCGGCCTTAAAGGGTTAACAGTATCTCCCAATCATAATTTAAAGCAGCAGAAATTAAGTCAGAACTCAAAAGAGCAAAAATGACATTACAAAAAATGATTGACGACAGTGAAAAACTACATTGTTGCCTCCAGCAAGCTGCAGCGGCGGCAAAGCCAAACACAGGCGCCATCTTGTTTGACAGAAGAACGTAGCACACAGCAGCTACAAGCATAGAGTGCACCACTATTGTTCAAATGGAAGAAATAGAAAACACTCAATAAATCCTTCCACAGCTGAAACTAATGTAGACAATGTCAGGGGAGGAAGTCAAACTGAACTTATGACACCAAGCACGATAACTACCAAAATAATGCAGGAAAAGTAAACTAAGAAACCCTAAAGCAACTAAACAGAGCAGCTAGCAATAAACAAGAAGTGTAAACTATAAAAACATAGAAGCTAAATGCTAACATGGCTAACACTATCATCACTGTATGTAGCCCGACTCTTCTCACAGCAACATACAACTGTCATGGCTAGACATCTCACTGATTGGCTCATGTTAGCTTGTGAAAATATAACGTCCCAGCAGTACTAGCTGTTTTATATACTGTTTAAAATAAGCGAAATGTGCTTATAATGTGTAAATAAAGGCTGAAGCAGCTAGCACTGTTAGCATCAGCACCAAGCCCTGTTACATTTGTACACTGTTAGAGCAATGGCTCCAATCTACAGCCTTTAAAATAATGATTAAAATGCTGTGATTGCAGCCATTCCCCAACTCTCTGTGAATGGTTCTCATGGCTATTGATCAGTGGGCTTTGATCAGTGGGCTTTGATCAGTGGGCTTTGATCAGTGGGCTTTGATCAATGGTCATGAGAATTTGCATAATTATGATTAAGGAACTGACCTCCCAGCCCATTGTTCCTTCAGTGGGCTGGTTTCAGTCATTATGCAAATGTACTGTTTATAAGATTGAAACCTGCAGTCAGCCGAGATTGAAGAAGTCACCTGGATGATGATGAAACATTTCTCCCACAAAACGCTACGTCCAGATGAACAGAATCAACTTTTGGAGATTTACTTACCTGGATGATTATTGGTTATTGGTAACTTTATTGTCCCTAATGGGAAATTGATTTGCAGTATGTCCGTACAAACAAACAAACAGGCAACCAACACATCACATACACACTCCAAAATAATATAATATAATATAAGCCTGAGAAAACAACCAAGATTTTTCATCAAAAAAGTACAATGTGCAATGGCAACAACACATATGGTTCAGTGTTATTAACTATGATAATAGCAGTAGGTACAAAAGACAATCTATGTCTCTTTGTCTTCACTGCAGGCACTTTATAACGACGACCTGATGGAAGCAGTTGAAAATCATTAAAGAGAGGATGATCTGAACACAACATGACAGAGGTCGCCTTCCTCAGCACCTGCCTGTTATAAAAGTCCACAAGCTGGACCTGAGACCTCCCTGAAATCTTACCAGCCACTTTAACCAGGTTGTTAAGTCTGGTCTTATTATTCAGAGACATATTACCGTACCAAGCAATGATACAGAAAGTTAAAACAGATTCAATAAAACTTTTATAAAAAAAGAGTCATCATTGCAGATGAAACATTGAAACCTCTCAACCTCCTTAAAAGTCTTTGTTGAACCTTTTTCACTGTAGCAGCAAGATGTGACTCAAAGCACAGAGCTTTATCAAGAACAACCCCCAAATACTTATAACTGTCCACCAGTTCAATGGCTGCACATTTACCACTGTTAGCGCAGGATGAGGGGATGTCTCCCTGAAGTCAATAACCATGTCCTTGGTTTTCAAGGTGCTGATCATTAAGAAGGACTGATCACACCACGAAACAAACTCATCCACAACAGGCCCATGGGAATCCTCTTCACCATGAAGGAGGCTTACAATGACTGTGTCATCTGCGTATTTAATGAAATGCCTGTTGGCCTGTGTACTGCGACAGTCATTAGTGTACAAAATATACAGTAGAGGAGAGAGACAACAACCTTGCGGTGAGCCAGTGGAAGAGTTCAGCTGTTTGGAAAAACAGCCGTTCACTCTCACACACTGAGATCTGTCAGTTAAAAAGTTTAAAACCCAACCAACGAGATTAAGATCAAGTGTAAACTGGTTAAGAAGTTTATCAGCTAAAAGATGTGGCTGGATAGTATTAAAAGCTGAAGAAAAATCAATAAATAAGAGCTGAGCATGAGCTTTGGCGCCATCAAGATGGCGATAAAGGAAGTTCAACAGAGTGACCACTGCATCATCAACACGTCTACGAGGCCTGTATGCAAATTGTAGAGGGTCTATAAGCTTCTCTACTTGCTAACTGAGAGTCTGAACTAAAACCAGGAAGACTTATCTTATTACAGTCACTGTAACAGTGACCAGTCATGTGTTTCATGCCTGCCCAGGCCACCCTTAAGTTATTGCTACCCATCTCCGCCTCTACCTTATCCTTGTATTTTACTTTGGCTTTTTTAATTTCTGATCTGATCTCCTTCCTAATTTCTCTAACTTTCAAGATATTCCCTTCAATAAAAGCTTTTTTCCTTTCATGAATCAGCCTCATAAGACCTTTTGAAGACCATGGTTTGTTATTAGGAAAAAAATGGAGATGGTGTCAGTCGCATTCTTAGGATTCGCTTTAGGGTGGATGTAAACAATGGTGATGTTGATCTGTGGGAATTCCCTCGGCAGATAAAACGGCCTCAAAGACACAGAGAGGAGCTCAATGTCAGGCAGACACACTTGTCTACGAACGGTCACATTTTTACACCATTTCTGATTTATATACAAACACACTCCTCCTTGAGATTTCTGGGTAGCTCCGGGGTCTCGATCCAAACGTATGGGAAACCCGAAGCCATTTAGTTCCAGAGAACAATCAGGGTCAGAGTCCTTGAGCCAAGTCTCTGTGAATGCCATTAGACATGTATCCCTGTAGCCACGCAAGTGTGCGACATTCAAATGCAGTTCATCCAATTTACTCCTCAGAGACTGCACATTAGCCAGGATTATTGATGGTAAAGGAATGACTCCAAACAACCGTCAGGATTGCCAATAAAATCATGCGAAATAAAAAACCCATCTTCGTTAAAAGAAGTTCCACAAAACACAAGCCGATGCTATAGAATTTCCTCAGGCAAAAAAATATATATAAAGGAATAAAAGAATGAAATAAAATAAGTTAAAACACTGACACTGACAGAGAGAGACAACCTGCTGGTCGCCACAAGAGCAGCGCCCCTCTTTCTAGTCTAGTCTAGACTGAGAATGCATCAAGACCACTCACTCACCCTTCCCTCCTGCCTCTCAGCTGCTGAAACTCACAGTTTGTTACCACGGAAGAGTCACTCCTTCATCTGAGATGAAGCCTGATAGTCTGACTGATGCAATATAACATTCAGTCTACACTTTGTTTTTGTGCAAAGATGATAAAGAGGAAATACTAATAACATAAACAAAAATAAATGTCCAATTTAGAAATCTTATTCTTTTTTGCTCTATAAAATAGTTGTTTTTATTTTTCAGTCACTCATCGTAGCAGTAGGATTTACATGAAAATAAAAACAAATTAAGTTTGAGAGAAAAAGTACATTTTTGGCACTCTCTGGGCAACTGACTCAGAGACTCAAATGACTTAAAAAACCCGATTCATTTTGGTGAGTGACTCATTTAAACTCGATTCGGTAAAAAGAATCAAATTTACCATCACTAATACAAATCCCTTTGGAGAAAACAGCTTTAAAACATGTATTGTTAAATTCCAGATGTTTCTTTGCAAGGAAAACTCAGACACTGAAACAATACCACCAGTAACCTCCAACAAATGGAAATGTGGTGTCATTAAAGACATAATAATTTCATTAATACCCAATATCCAGCAAAATATGTAATTTGAACATTTTGTTCCTAACGAAATCAAATGTATATATTGTAGAAGATTAGCCAAATTTATGTAAAATGGCCAGTACATGAATTAAAAATAAAAAATAAACAAAATCGTATGACTGTGACAAATTTTACACAGTAATTCAGTCTAATAATCCACTCAAATATAAATATAAGTTTAGCTAAAAGCTCTATAGATAAGTCAATCAATAATATAATTCATATTTTAAATGATCATATGTGTTAACGTTTGAATCCTGACCTGAGAGTTTCCACTGCACACTGTGAACTCTTTAGTCCAGCAGACAGAAGCTTCACTCCTGAATCCTGCAGGTCAGAGTTACTCAGGTCCAGCTCTCTCAGACTGGAGGACTGGGAGCTGAGGACTGAGCACAGAGCTTCACAGCTTCTCTCTGACAGGTTACAGCCACCCAGTCTGAAAAACAAAAGATAATCTATAATACTTATGTAAAGTTTGTTATTATATTACATGCCATCTTTTTATTTTTGATGAAACCTTAACATACTAAGATACAACATCATATGGATGAACTTGAATAAAATGTTTTTTTTTAATTATATCTTTATTTGGATTGGACAAGTGATCAGTAAACAAAGTGATCAGCGGGTGCATATTAACCTCCACTAGCTATTACTAGGACAGTTGCTCGCATGCTCTCCCGAAGGAGATATATAGAACACATTACATGGAACTATAAACACAAACTGGGAGGGGTGCCCATGCTGCAATCATTGTGAACAAATAAGTAAATAAACAAGCAATAGTAATAGAAGTAAATGTAAAAAAAATCAAACAAAAAACAACCAAGTAATAGTGAGATCAAGTGAAGTCAGCCCTCGTGGGGGTAATGAATTGGATCCAATTGTTCCAACTTTGGTAGATTTTGGCTTTTTGATTTCTTAACAGATATGTAAGTTTTTCCATCCTAAATATCTCTAAAATGATCCCAAACCAGTCGTCTAGGGTAGGCTGGGCTGGGCTTAACCATCTTCTAGTAATTGTTTTTTTACTTGCCACCAAGAGTAATTGCACCAACTTAATCTCACTCCTACATTCCAGAAAGGGGACAAAACCCATGTATAAAACCTTAAAATCTAAAGGTATTTGAACGTTAAAGACTGCACTTAAGGAGACCTGAATGTTTTTTAACTTGGGACAGTCCCAAAAGACATGAAAATGGTTAGCAACAGTCGAGCTGCATTGTCTCCAGCATTGCATATAAGCCCCTTTGTACCTCTCCTGATATGGAGTCTTGAAGTACCTAATAATATTCTTCCAGCCATGTTCCTTCCAGCTCATAGAACTGTACATGGACCACTGGCAGTACAAAACATTTTCCCACTCCCCCACAGAAATAGCAATCCCTGATTCCCTTTCCCATTTATCCTTAGTGTATAAAGTATTATCCTTGCTGGCACTAGAGAGGGCTTTGTATAGTTTAGAAATAGATTTAGTAGGGGTCATGGTTGTGGCATTTTTCAGGATGAGGAAAAAATGCGACTCAGCATCATTGAAGTTGGCATTCATGATCAATATATGATCTCAGCTGTAAGTATCTATGAAAGTTGTATTTTGTCAGGTTGTCCTGTAAGGTCTCAAATCTGAGCACAATATTTCTATGAGTAAGAGAGAGGAATGTTGTAAGGCCACAGGATATCCATGCTTTAAAAGTTACCTGGGAGCTGAGACTCATGAAGGGGACCAGATTCCATCTGTGCAGATCAGCTTTTATACTTGCAGATATTGGCTCGTAGTTTGCCTGAAAGAGCCCCGAGAGGTCCGCAGTCAAATATATTCCCAGGTACTTATTTTTCTCGTTATCCCTACGTAAAGCTACAGAAGCTGTATAATTTAAAGTCATCACCTGTGTTTTTGAAATATTGACCTTATAACCAGAT
Organism: Maylandia zebra; assembly: GCF_041146795.1. NCBI lineage: Eukaryota > Metazoa > Chordata > Actinopteri > Cichliformes > Cichlidae > Maylandia > Maylandia zebra. The sequence goes on along the minus strand of NC_135168.1, from coordinate 10,363,645 downwards.
AACTTCCCCAAATCACTTAAAGTAGACATCAACTCACTAAAAGACCTCTCTGGCTCCTCCAGGCAGACCAGTACATCATCCGCGAACATTACCACTTTATGTTCAACTCCTGACAATGCAACACCCCTAATGTTATGATTTTGTCTAATCGTTTGGCCAAATGTTTCTATGAATAAATCAGAGAAGTGGCGAGATTGCACAACCCTGCCTACAGCCACGTTCCAGAGCAAAGGGCTTGGAGAGATCACCATTCACCTTAATACGGGCTGAGGGTCGAGCAAACAGACCTTGGATTACTCTAATAAACTTGTCGTGAAAGCCAAACTTCCCCAGAACCTTATACAGAAATACCCATCTGATGGAGTCGAAGGCTTTCTCAGTGTCCAAGCTTCCTATCATTGATTGAGTTTTGTTCTTTTGTATTTGAGCAGAGATGTGTAATATTCTCCTAATGTTGTCAGTTGTTTGTCTATAGTGAATGAAACCAGTCTGATCTAAATCGATGAGGTCAGGTAAAAACTTCTCCAGTCTACGAGCAAGAATAGAAGTAAATAGTTTGTCATCCAAGTTAAGGACACTGATTGGTCGATAGTTTCCACATTCTCATTTATCTTTCCCCTCTTTTGGGATAATTGAAATAGTTGCCTCCCTCCAGGAGGGTGGGATTTCTCCCTCCTGTAGGATGTAGTTAAATGACTTCAGCAATGTGGGGACTAGATCTGCCCTCAGGGTGCGATACCACTGAGAACTGAACCCGTCCGGCCCAACTACCTTACCTGGTTTTAATCTGGAAAGAGCTGCATTAATTTCTTCCACTAAAATGGGATGTGTTAGAAGCTCATTTTTGAGAGACGGGAGTGAAGGTAATTCTAGAGAGCTAAGAAAGGCATCAGTACAATTCTCCTCCGTAGCATTGGGCTGTGAGTACAGCTCCCTAAAGAAGGTCTCAAAACATTTCTGAATGTCTTCTAATTTTGATTCCAGAATATTAGTCTTGGGGTCCTTGATTTGGTATATCGTACTTTCCTCTAGTTGTTTGCGTAATTTATTTGCCAGATATTTTGCAGATTTCCCTCCTGTCTCATAGTATTTTTGCCTCAAAAAAATTAAGTTATTTTGGGCCTCCTGGGTGTAAATATCATTAATTTCATCCTGTATTTTCCTGATATCCTGCTTCAGAGTAGGATTTGCGGTGTTTATGTCTTCCTATTCTTTCAACTTTAAATTTGCCTGTAGTTCTGCTAATTTTTGCCCTTTGATTCTCTTTAAGTGGGAGGCGATAGAAATTAATGTACCTCTCATTACCGCTTTGAGCGTATCCCAAAGAATAGCTGGAGATACCTCTCCTGTGTCATTAACATCTAGAAATTCTTTAATGTCTACCTTTAATTTGGAAACTATGGCAGGATCATTAAGGTGCGATAACAATTTCCACAGTGTGGTACATTTTTTCCTAGCCACCTGCAAAGATAGAGAGATAGGACTGTGGTCAGATAGATCTCTTGTTAATATGTCACAGTCTTTGACCCTAAACCTATCAACTTTAAACATAAAAAAGTAGTCCAGCCTTGCATACACTTTAAAGGAACCAGAGTAATGAGTGAAATTTCTGGTAGATGCGTAGCGGTCCCTCCATACATCTATTATCCCCATCTCTACCATATAGGAATTGACTTTTCTAGTAAGTGCTGTTACCTGGTTGGTTGGGGAGGAGTCGTCTAGTTTAGGGTCAAGTCTAAAGTTAAAATCCCCTCCACAGACAACTATCCCCTGAGAATCCACCAATAAATCAAACATATTCCTATAGAATAGCCAATCGCTCCCGGGGGGAGCATAAACATTTAAAATTGTGATTTCAGACCCCTCTATCCATTCTGTTATTCTAACCAATCTGCCTTCCTCGTCACAGAGTTCTTAGATATGTTCATAGTTAAGAGTACCAGAGATAAGTGTAGCCACACCCCTCTTGTGTTTGGACTTAACGGAAGAGGAGAATACATATTTAAAACCCTTTCTTTTCAATCTCAAGTGATCTACTTGGTTCATGTGTGTCTCCTGAAGTAATGCAATCTGGGCCTTCTCCTTCCTTAGTTTGGACAGTATCTTATTCATCTTAATCACGTTCAGAACCCCGTTAACATTAAAAGAGATTACTTTCACTGACTCACTTCCCATAAAGATATATTAAGTTACCACAGCGCATAAACTCAATAGCAGCAGGCAACCCCCTCTTAAAACAGTAACAAGTGAAAAAAGTTAGGAATGAACTGAAAACATTTGAACATAACTGGAGCTTGAAAGCTCCTAAGCTGGCTTCTGACAGTGGAGCACTTCCACTGACACCCTCACAACTTGAAGGGAAACCCCTTATTACTCCCTGAGTTAGGGGGCTTTCCACTGCGACGTCACTCACAGCACGAGAAGCCCCACCCATTTTAGCTCGACAGTAACCATATTTCACCATGTTGTCCATAGCTAATACATAACATTAAATTCGTTCTCTTCACGTCTGTATACTTGCAGCTTCTCTCTATATCCCGCAGCTCCTCGGATCTGACGCGGACGCCGACCACCAACTCCCCGCCACAGCGGGCATCTTTGTAGTTTTTCTCTGGGGGTTGCCGGTGGTGTAATCACCTTTACCGGCAGGCCCCGACTCGCCAGGTCAGCCGTTGCCTCCTCCACCGTGTTGTAGGTTTTCACTCCTTCTTTGAAAAAAACCTTAAGGCGCGCTGAGTAGAGGGTCCTAAACCGTACATTCTTCTCTTTTAGGACCTTTCGTGCCTCTGCATACTCCTTCCTCATAGCCATGATCTCAGGGGGGTAATCGTGGTCGAGGTTGATCTTGCTGGAATTCCACATAAAACCTTTCTTTTGCCAAGCGAGCCTCAGCACTTCTTCTTTAACCGTGAAGCACAGGAATTTTACCAGGATCGATCTGGGTTGGGAGCCGTCCGGAGGGAGTAATGATAACACTCTGTGTGCTCTCTGAATTTGTAACGGTGTTGATGGTGGGATGGCGAGATTCTCCCGGAGTAGCTTCTCCACAAAGTGGGCCATAGATGGAGCTCCCGATTCTTCTCCCTCCGGCACCCTGTACAGTCTGAGCGACTCCCTCCTCGAGTAAGCCTCCAGTGATGTTAGTTTTGTTTGAAACTTTTCCTGCATGCTTTCTTCCATTTGCGCAACATCTCTAAAGTTAGAAATATCCTGTCTCAGAGTGACGCTGAAAAACTAGTTCATGCATTTATTACTTCCAGGCTGGACTATTGTAATTCGTTATTATCAGGATGTCCAAAAAACTCCCTGAAAAGCCTTCAGTTAATCCAAAATGCTGCAGCAAGAGTCCTGACAGGGACTAGAAAGAGAGAGCAGATTTCTCCTGTATTGGCTTCCCTTCATTGGCTTCCTGTTAAATCCAGAATTGAATTCAAAATCCTGCTCCTCACATACAAGATCTTAAATAATCAGGCCCAATCTTATCTTAATGACCTTGTAGTACCATATCACCCCATTAGAGCACTTCGCTCTCACACTGCAGGCCTACTTGTTGTTCCTAGAGTATTTGAAAGTAGAATGGGAGGCAGAGCCTTCAGTTTTCAGGCCCCTCTTCTGTGGAACCAGCTTCCAGTTTGGATTCAGGAGACAGACACTATCTCTACTTTTAAGATTAATCTCATATTTCCATTAAAAGTGTTGAATTTGACTGTTTGATGTTCTTTATGATCTCTGGCACCAGTTCATCTGTAGGCTGAGCTCAATCCATCCATTTAGTGAAATTATGTTTAAAGGTCTCCTTGTTTTCTGAGCGTGCACAGATCCTGAAGCAGAAAGCCTGGGTTAATAGAGAAATGATCATCACTGTGATGATGCTCATCATCTCTGACTGGGATTTGAGGTTTTGTCAAAGCAGCAAAGAAAGCCTGGCTATGTTGGACTGGGTGTGGAAGCAGCTCCCAGTTTGAGTTCAGGAGACAGACGCCCTCTCTACTTTGAAGATCAGCTTCAAACTTTCCTTTTTGCTAAAGCATATAGTTAGGGCTGGGCCAGGTGACCCTGAATCCTCCCTTAGTTATGCTGCAATAGATGTAGGCTGCCGGGGATTCCCATGATGCATTGAGTTTTTCCTTTCCAGTCACCTTTCTCACTCACTATGTGTTAACAGACCTCTCTGCATTGAATCATATGTGTTATTAACCTCTGTCTCTCTTCCACAGCATGTCTTTATCCTGTCTTCCTTCTCTCACTCCAACCAATCACAGCAAATGGCCCCGCCCCTCCCTGAGCCTGGTTCTGCCAGAGGTTTCTTTCTGTTAAAAGGGAGTTTTTCCTTCCCACTGTCGCCAAAGTGCTTGTTCATAGGGGGTCATGTGATTGTTGGGTTTTTCTCTGTATTTATGAAGTGCCTTGAGGTGACTTTTGTTGTGATTTGGCGCTATATAAATAACATTGAATTGCATTGTTAGTATCTCAGACAAAATCTCGTCTGTGTTCTGGAGCTTATCTTTGTGTTCTGCAACCCTGGTTTCCACATCATTAAGCCACGCATTGGCTTTATCCAACTCACCCCTTATTTCCACCAGTTGCGCTTTCGTGTCTTTTCGAAATTCTTTCACCTCTTTCCCAACGCCTCTCAGTTCTTTCAGTATCAGCGTCAAACTTGCTGGGTCAACCTCATCTTCTGTCCCAGAATCCTCGCGGCTAGGAGTGGGAGAGTGGCCTCGGCTAGCCCTATAGGGGCTAACGTTAGCCCCTTCTGTTAGCTGCACATTGCCATCTTCCACGTTTTCAAACGTTAACTTCTTAGCTATTTTGTTCTTTCTGGACATCATTTAAACCCCCTTTTCCTCTTTATGTGCACTTAGATAGTGTATTAATTTACTTGGGGCAGTTTTAATAAGTTTCAGTCGAGAGCTCTCGTACTAGGTGTCCATCCCCACGAGCGCCGGAACCGGAAGCCTTGAATAAAATGTTTAATTGGTTCATTAAAAAAAACAAAATGTCAATTGATCTGACCTCAGAGTATTTAGTTTACACTTTAAACTTTGTAGTCCAGCAGACAGAATCTTCACTCCTGAATCCTGCACATTTTTGATACTCAGGTCCAGCTCTGTCAGAGTAGAGGACTGAGAGCTGAGCATTGAGGACACAGCTTCACAGTTTTCCGCTAGAAGTTCACAGACGTTGAGTCTGAAAATGAAAACATGAACAAAGACTGATGTTAAAGTGTAATCAGGGTGCAATAACTAATCTTATATTTTAAGAATCCTTGTTGTTTTATGCTGAGCAGATGTGGTACGAAACAACAGTAAATTGATCAAGTTTACCTCTACTGTTTAAATTGCTGGATTTATTTTCTCAGTTAAAAACAAAACAAAACAAACAAACAAAAGAAAAAAGAATACAAATCGGTCAGACCTCAGAACATTCAGTTTGGCGTGTGGACTCTCCACTGCAGCAGACAGAAGCTTTACTGCTGAAGCCTTCAGGCTGTCGGTACTCAAGTCCAGCTCTCTCAGACTACAGGACTGGGAGCTGACCACTGACAACAAATCTGTACAGTCTTCCTCTGACAGGTTACAGCTGCTCAGCCTGAAAAAAATAACAAGAACAACAAAACAATAATATTTATTATCAAATAAAATCTCTTTATATGTTGAATCTAAGTAATCAAATGTGTACAAATGAGTACACTACAATGCACAATTAAATAAAAAAATGTTCAAGAATTTAAGTGTAACAGAAGAAAAATATTTCAAATTAAACACAATTATTCCAATGTATGTAAATGGAAACCAGTGAAGACCAGGTTGATTTAGTGACAGTAGTTCAGTGTCTGCTGGCACAGGCCTGTGAGTACTGCAGTATTACACTTACTGCAGTACTGCTGGTCACTTTATTAATTCTAATATGTGTGATTACTGTAAATGTAGTTATAAATAATGTATCACATCCTGGACTCTCATTTCATTTTCTGTCTAAAAGCTGCTTTGGCTCATTCCCCTTTAAAGCCCCGCTCTCCCTAACTTTATTTTGATTGGATGATTTCATAAAGCACGCTGAAAGGCAGTAGCCAGTTATCATGAGCTCCATCTCCTCAACCTTCTGGTTTAGAAATTATAAGAAACTGTATACCTCATAAAAACCCGTCTTGATCCATGCTCAATCATCCAGGTTAGTAAATCCCAAAAGTTGATTCTGTTCATCTGGACGTAGCGCTTTCAGTGGGAGAAACATTTCGTCACTCATCCAGGTGACTTCGTCAGTCTCAGCTGACTTCTGGTTTCCAACCCTATAAAAAGTACATTTGCATAATGACTGAAACCAGCCCACTGAAGGAACAATAAGGCTGGGAGGTCAGTTCCTTGACCATTAGGTTTGAGTCATTATGCAGATGTACTCTTTATAAGATTGGGGAAAGCTGCAGTCAGCTGAGCCTGAAGAAGTCATCTTGATGAGTGACAAAATGTTTCTCCCGCTGAGAGCGCTACGTCCAGATGAACAGAATCAAACTTTGGGGGCTCATAAAATCATGATTAGAAATCTTCTCAGATGTATTTTTACATTTTAGATCCACAGCAACAAAGTTCACAGCAGGATGTCTCTGTTCAGTAATTATTATGCCCATTACCTGCAAACTGTGAGGTACGCAGGTAATGTCAGGTAAACACTAGCTGTCTGAAACTGTTCCTGTTAAATGTGTGTATAAAGGAAATAAGCTGAAATACAGAGACTGGGTGGATCTGTGCTTTGACTTTGACACCAAAAATTTCTTCCTGTTAAAAGGGAGTTTTTCCTTCCCACTGTCGCGAAAGTGCTTGCTCATAGGGGGTCATATGATTGTTGAGTTTTTCTCTGTATCTATTACTGTACAGTCTACTGTACAATATAAAGCGCATTGAGGTGACTGTTGTGATTTGGCGCTATATAAATAAAATTGAATTGAATTACATCCCATTTCAGGTACCTAGAACCTGAACCTTCTCTGGAAACCTGGGACACTGGCGGGTTTCTCTTGCTTACCTATCTGCTCATCCTCTTTCTTTTTGCTCGCATGATGATTTCCTGGTTGAGTTTGTAAAGACTTTTGCTCAGGATCTTCTTGCTATGCGGCAACAGTGCTAACCACCGTCCGCTGTATGTTTTTCAGTCATTAAATCAAACCATGAAAGATCAGCTTGCTTCTCGTGATGAACCTGTCTGTTTTCGATTCCACACCAGGGTCTGCCCACTGGAAAGTTCAGGGATAAGGGTGGAGGATACTCACACAAACAAAAAAACCCAGATTGCAACTCCAACTCTCTGTTCTAGTTAACCAGACCTTTCAGGCTCTTGTTCAATTAGAACCTCATGGAGTCTGAGTTAGCGAGACAGTTAAACATCCCTCTATGCCCCCTTAATCCGCCCATTCCCACTAAGTCATTAAATAACCGAGTGTCCCCTCACATAACTCAGCGCACAGAGCCTGTCACCCCTGGCAATCACAAGAAAACACTTACCTTTTTTGCTTTTCATGCACCTCACAAACCACTCATACTCGGGTTTCCTTGGCTAGAATTACATAACCCCCACTTAGACTGGTCAGGTCAGAGGGTAATCAGTTAGAGTCTGTTCTGTCATTCAAATTGCCTTGTTTCTGCCCGTCCACCGGAACCTGTGGAACCATCAACCAACACTGAGACTGTTTTAGATCTCTCCTCTGTGCCCACCAAATGTCATGATCTTCAGGAAGTATTTAGCAAAAGTAAAGCGCTTTCACTGCCACCTCACAAACCACAGGACAGCACCATAGAACTACTCTCTGGCTCCACCCGGCCTTCTAGCTGGCTGTATAACCTGCTTAGACCTGAGTGTGCGGCTATGGAAAAGTACATTAAGGAATCCCTCGGTGCAGGCATAATCCAACGATTGTCATCTCAAGTTGGAACTTCTTTTTTGTGGGGAAAAAGGATGGCTCTCTCTGGCCATGCATTTACTTCAGGGGCCTCAGTGATATTACCATCAAGAATAAGTACCTATTACCTCATTAGCTCTGCTTTCAGGCCATTTCACAGTGCCACTGGGTTTACAAAACCCCACATCCGCAACGCTTACCACTTTTTCCAGATCAATCAGGGAGACAAGTGGAAGACCGTTTTAAACATGCCATTGGGGGACTACGAGTATTTGGTCATGCCGCCTGGGTTAACTAATGCTCCCGCAATGTTTCAAGATTAGTTAACAATGTCCTCCGGGAATTCCTTGACAGGTTCGTATTGGTGTATCTGGATGATATCCTCATTTTTCCCAAAACCTGCGAGGAACATCAGTCTCATGTCCATGCTATTTTTCCAACGTTTGCTGGAGAATAAACCTTATGTCAAAGCAAAAAAGTGTGAATTCCATTCCTCATCAATAACTTTTTTCAGTTACATTTTGGCACGGGGGCAGGTGAAGACGGATCTGGCAAATGTGAAAGCTTTAACAGAGTGGCCTACCCCTTGTACCCATTGTAGATTCAAGAAGCATCTCCAATGGGTTTTGGGAATAGCAAATTTTTATAGACTGTTCATTTTAAACTATAGTCAGGTAGCTGCACCACTCAAGTCTCAGCATGCATCTGGTCCCCCAAAGCTGAAACTGCATTCACCAAACTTAAGTATCTGTTCACCACGGCACCTTTTTGGTTCACCCTGATCACAGTTATCATTGCAAAGGTGGACACATCAGAAATTGGAGAAGGGAGAGGTAAATGATGCCAAGTGAAAGAGAATGCTTTGGGGGGGGGGGTCATGCTGCTGTCATGGTCTGTGTGAGCGGCGGTGGTTTCCCACTAGACTCTGGTTTCTGCCTTTGGGTGAAGCCTGGTCAGCCTGTCCATTGTCCACACCTGACAGTAATCTACTAGGCTGAATATAACATCAGCACTCCCAATAACTCTGCTAACCTCCTAATCCTCGGATCATCTACTCACCCTTGCAGTTCAGTCACGTTTTCCTGGATGCTGGTCTTCTTGATTCACTCACAGCCACATTAATGCCTTTCGTCTCTTAGACTTACTGGACCACTTTGCCTGGATTCAAAGCTAACAAGTACTCACCCAGACCTCACCACCTGCCTTCCCCAAGTTGCTTTCCGACTGCTGACAAGTAAATGGTAAATGGACTGATTCTTATATAGCATTTTTCTACTCTCCCGGAGTACTCAAAGCGCTCTATACAACATGCCACATCCACCCAATCACACCCATTCTCACAAACACTTTATCTGAACTTAGTGCTTTCTAAGTACATTCACGCACATTCATACTCTGATGGATGCATCGGAGAGCAAGTTGGGGTTAGTATCTTGCCCAAGGATACTTGACATGCAGACTGGAGGAGCCAGGGATCGAACCACCAACCTTCTGATCAGTAGGTCAGATCAGACCAGCTTTACCTCCTGAGCTACAGAAACCCCAAATAAGACATTGAAGATAACCTCGTTCACTTACTGTAACCTCCACCAGTGATCTTTCTGATGCTGCTCTACCTCTGTCACAGTGACTCAGATTACCATCAACCAAGACCCATTTCCGGAAACCTACCACAGAGCCCACTTCATGCTCACAGCTTCAAGTGCTTGACTTCCGCCATAGTTCACAGTTCATGTTAAAAAATTCCAAGTGTCAAGTTCCTGTGTGTAAATAAAGCCTTCACGTCTAGTAATATTCAGTTCCTTCACCTTTGTCTGTATTTTGGGTTCACCATGTTATTCTGGCCACACCGAGGTAACAGATTTATATTTGAAAAACAGAGAGACATGGGGGATTGCAATAAAGATGAGACACAAACCAGACCTTAAAATAAGAACATCTGAAAACGATGTAGGTGCAGTCTGGTAGCTCAAGTATTTGCTTTAAAAAACAGAGCTAGACTCCTGGTTGTTGGAGACAAGTGAACAACTTGAGGATAATAAACCTGTCAGAGGGGCTGAAGGATCAGAGCTCATGTTCTTATAGGCTGGATCTGGATTGTGCTTTGATTCGAGTTGAAGACAAAAATATTTCAGAAATGCTGACATGTCCTGCTGGAGAGAAATATTTAAAGTATCATATTTGACTAAGTGCTATTTTTAATTTTTCTTAAAAGGCAGTGTTCGTTGAACTGAGCACCTCTGATTTATTTCCCATGATTTTAAGAATGAAGCGATGAGTTTACTCACAGAGCTTTGTTGGAGGCTTTGACCACTGGCAGCAGCCTCCGAAGAGCCTCCTCTGAAGCAGAGTATTTCTTCAGGTCAAACACATCCAGATCTTCTTCTGATGACAGTAAGATGAAGACCAGAGCTGACCACTGAGCAGAAGACAGTTTATCTGTGGAGAGACTTCCTGATCTCAGGGACTGTTGGATCTCCTCCACTAGAGAACGATCATTCAGTTCATTTAGACAGTGGAACAGATTGATGCTTTTCTCTGCAGACAGATTCTTACTGAGCTTCTTCTTGATATACTCGACTGTTTCCTGATTGGTTTGTGAGCAACTTCCTGTCTGTGTCAGCAGACCTCGTAGGAGAGTCTGATTGGTCTGCAGGGAAAGACCCAGGAGGAAGCGGAGGAACAAGTCCAGGTGTCCATTTGGACTCTGCAAGGCCTTGTCCACAGCATTCTGGTAGAAGTGTTTCTCTGCAGATTCTCTTGTTTCAGACTTCTTGGAGGTTGTCTGTTGTTCTTCCAGCAGATTGAGTCCAGAGTTGATGAAGGTCAGATGGACATGAAGAGCAGCCAGAAACTCCTGAACACTCAGATGGATGAAGCAGAACACCTTGTCCTGGTACAGTCCACTTTCCTCTTTAAAGATCTGTGTGAACACTCCTGAGTACACTGAGGCTGCTCTGATATCGATGCCACACTCTGTCAGGTCTGATTCATAGAAGATCAGGTTTCCTTTCTGCAGCTGATCAAAAGCCAGTTTTCCCAGAGACTCAATCATCTTCTTGCTCTCTGGGCTCCAGTGTGGATCTGTTGCAGGTCCTCCATCATACTTGACCTTCTTCACTTTGGCCTGAACCACCAGGAAGTGGATGTACATCTCAGTCAGGGTCTTGGGCAGTTGTCCTCCCTCTCTGGTTTTCAGGACACGCTCCAGAACTGTAGTAGTGATCCAGCAGAAGACTGGGATGTGGCACATGATGTGGAGGCTTCGAGATGTCTTGATGTGGGAGATGATCCTGCTGGCCTGCTCCTTCTCTCTGAATCGGTTCCTAAAGTACTCCTCCTTCTGTGGGTCAGTGAACCCCCTGACCTCTGTCACCCTGTGAACATACTCAGGGGGGATCTGGTCTGCTGCTGCAGGTCGTGTGGTTATCCAGACGTGAGCAGAGGGAAGAAGATTCCCCCTGATCAGGCTTGTGAGAAGTACATCAACTGTGGTGGGCATCGTAACATCAGTCACAGTTTTGTGGAAGTCCAGAGGAAGGCGACACTCATCCAGACCATCAAAGATGAACACAACCTGGAAGTCTTCAAAGCTGCAGATTCCTGCTTCTTTGGTTTCAGTAAAGAAGTGATGAACAAGTCCCACCAAGCTGAACTTTTCCTCTTTCAGCACATTCAGCTCTCTGAAAGTGAATGGAAATATGAACTGGATGTCCTGGTTGGCTTTGTCTTCAGCCCAGTCCAGGCTGTATTTCTGTGTTAAGACTGTTTTCCCAATGCCAGCCACTCCCTTTGTCAGCACTGATCTGATTGGTTCATCTCTTCCAGGTGTGTCTTTAAAGATGTCTTCTTGTCTGATGGTTGTTTCTGGTCCGTCTGGTTTCCTGGATGCTGTTTCAATCTGTCTGACCTCATGTTCATCATTGACCTCTGCAGTCCCTCCCTCTGTGATGTAGAGCTCTGTGTAGATCTGATTCAGAAGGGTTGGGTTTCCTGCTTTAGCGATGCCCTCAAACACACGCTGGAACTTCTTCTTCAGCTTAGACTTAAGTTTAGGCTGACACTTCTGAAGAGCATCTGAATCAAAAAAAGGAAAAAAGAAGGAAAAATACAAATCTGGTCTGAAGGAGCTATGTGACGTACTTTGTCCTTTGTTGAGCCTATCATACGTTTTAGTTTTTAATATACTTATTCTACCAGAAAACCAGAAAAAAGGGGCTACAGGAATTCCTAAATGTAATTCCTGAAAACAGCCACATTAAATGTTTTGAACCTACACATCTGTATTGCTTTGCAGCTTTTCATATGTACCTGATGCCAACATGTGCAGGCTAAACAGGTTTCTGCTTTCTGTGCCTCTTCTCCAAACTTTGTCACCAAAAATAACAACACTGCTATGTTATTTAAATAAGCATCTGAGAGAGATTCAGTAATTCACATTTAATTCTTGTCGTAAATTACAATGGCGAAAGATAATGTAAATCCTTTCTGGCCACACTAAACATGTTCCTTCTCGTTTGGCTCTTGGCGAAGGCAGTCGCACTTTTCTCCTCTTCTCCTTCCCCTTATCTTCCCTGCTTAGCCTCTTGTGTCTTTGTCTTGTCTCATGTGTATTTCACTTCCCTGCAACACTCTCTCACAGTCTGTGTCTAAAAACCTAAAAGAGAATTATGGATTTGATCAACTGGTCTCTGAATGCTATTGACACCCTTTTCTCAACGAGTTGTCTGGGCTCGGGAGAGCCCGAGTGCCCTGGAGGGACTTTCCCTGCCGGATACACGATGGACGAGTGGCAGACATGGAGGATCGTGTGCCTGGCGGGACTGTCGATCGAGGACGCTGAAGATATGTACCTATTCGGAACCATGATAACAGGGTTCTTGCTGATCGGAGCTGGCTTGGCCCTGGTTTATCGGAGAATTAAGAAAGCGGAACCGGCTGTTCAAACCCCCACAAGGCTGCCCGCTGGGATTGAAAGGATGGGACGAGGTGCGGCTTCTCAGAAAGGGCTCAGTGAATGCAGCATGGTTAAGAGCTTGGAGGCGCTAACGGCTGCAGTGAAGGCTCAGAATAACACCTCTGAGTGTATATTGGATTACATCAAGGAAGAATCCACTCGGAACAACACCTTGGGGCGGAAGCTGGATTACATCGCGGATCAGTTGGCTGCGGTCGTGAAGTCTCAGAATCTGCTCTGTGAGCAAAAGCCTGAAAAGACCACAGAATTGAAGGTAAATAACATAATTGAGAGGCTCGCAGCTATCCAGCGGGAGATTGAGAGACCAGTGTCGGTGTCGGAGTGTTAAAAACAGCTTGAAATTCTCATGAGTTGTTTGTAAAAGAAAAATCACAAATCATATAATGCGGCTACCCCTTCGGCGCCAGCTGTGGGCTCAAGGCCTGAGCTGAACAAAAACACCCTGATAACGACTGTGTTGAGTCTGTTCCTTCCCATTCCATGCAAGGCCACCTGGGTTGGCTGGTAGACTGTTTACTTAGCCTGATAGGGCGGAGGACACTGTCTCAGCTGAACTATGGACACGCACACACATACATTTACACTGATAAGCACTCACACATCCCCCCTCCCCTTCCAATGCCTTCGATGCTTGTTGCCTCCTGGGAACACGAGGCGGGTCTGGGCCCACGCTGGAGAGTCGGCGCAGTGGCAGGATGGCTGCTGTGTTGCCTGGGATTACTCCTTATCCCCTAACCAACCTTGTTGTTGGTCACGTGCTCTATAATGTTGTACTGTGGACATTTATGTGCTTTCTGTGCAGAGGAGTTTTTTTGTTTCCTGTTCTCATGCTGTCCTCTATAGCCCAGCATGAGCAGAGGTCTCTTTTTTCCCCTTGTACTTTCCCATTGTAGTGTAGATTTCAGTGTTTTTTCTATAATGCAACGTTCTCTGACTTGTATCCCCATGTGATGTCTGTGTTGTGTGTGTATGGTCGGGGGGCGGGTTCATTCCACTCCAGGGCAACCTGACACTGCAGGTGATGAATAAAATTTGAACTTGAACTTGATTATATAAAAATGTGGCATTTAAGTCAAATGACTCATGCTTTTCTTCTTTAAGGCAATCAGTTTGCATGGTTTTTAAAAGTAAAGAACACTTGTGTTTAATTAAATACAGCTCACATTAGATCTAAGTAGTTTCACAGGTTTATGATGTCCATGTAGTTTAGAAAATACATTTGCAGGCATGTAACAAATCCAAACATTCGTCGTAGAATGACGTTCTTGCCCTCTCCTTTTTCTTACAGTGAATTCTGAGGTTTCACTTTCACATCTCAACAAACTGCAAGGTGACCATTTTTATTCATGGTATATGATACATGACCTCACCTTGTTGAGCAGATGGATCAGAGTATAAACGTAGCTGAGAGAAAAGAGAAGGATCTTTGATCTGAAGATGTTTGATTGTTATCTTGCATGCTTTGTCTCCTTTTTTCCTCACTGTGTCGATGAAGCTGCGTGCCTTATCTGCTCTGGCTAGGTTCTTCTCCAGTATCGATTCTTTCTCCAACTCATTTAAGACAGTGTCACATACGAGGGCCTCAAGCAGCTGTGTGAGGATTTCTGTTGTTACCCTCCAGACAAAGGCTGACCGCACCCTGGCAAGCTCCTCCTCTACAGAAACAAGAAAGAGACATAAACATGGTTCTCAGTCGACATCATGTGAAAAATATTCTAACTTTGTTGAATTAACACTTCATCATCTCATCAACAAATACTGAATTTTAGGATGTGTGGGGTTAAAATTATGCCAGCTTAAAATGAAACTGAAGAAAATATTGAAACTGAAAAATAATATTGTAACCGATACACAGATGATCTGTATTGCTATACAGACGGGCAAGTATACAGGTATACTATGAACAAATATACATATATAAAGATGAAGCACTGTGAGGTAAACAGATCTACAGAGTGCTATGAAAATATCTACAGTAGTGGAAGCGTAGCTCTCTGAACAGACTATAACAGTGTACACACTATAACAGAGACTACACCATGTCAGTGTCCTAAAACTACAGCAGTAACCAACGTGGTGAATGTTGATAATGAAAGGATCATGGTCACTGGGAGGAGGAGTGTAGAAGGGTTAGGTGAGTGTGGATGGAAAGGCTCAGCGGGGACTGAGTTCAGTAGGGTGACAGCTGTGGGGAAGAAGCTGTTCCTAAACCTGCTGGTTTTAGTCTGAAGGCTCCTGTAGCGCCTCCTGGAGGGGAGGAGGAGCTGGAAGAGTTTATTGGCAGTATGAGAGGAGTCCGAGAATGATGCATACTCGGCGTAGACATCTCTTCTTGCGGACATCCTCAATGCCAGGAAGTGGAATCCCTGTGATGTGTTGGGCGCTGCAGTGCCTTGCGGTCAGCAGCAGAGCAGTTCCCACACCAGACTGTGACACAGTTGGTCAGGATGCTCTCTATCACACAGCGGTGGAAGTTGATTCTTCTTCAGTATCCTAAAGAAAAAGAGGCCCTGATGGGCCTTCTTGACCAGGCTGGAGGTGTTAGTTGACCAGGACAGATTCTCAGAGATGTGGATCCCCAAGAACTTGAAGCTGGAGACCCGTCCAAGGATGGAGTTGGATGCATACTAAGGTCTGCAGTCATAGAGGAACGGGCTCAGCACACAGCCCTGTGGAGTGCCAGTGTGAGTGTGACAGTGGTAGAGCTGTTATGGCCTGACCTAACATGCTGAGGTCTGTTGGTCAGAAAGTCCATGAGCCATGATCCAGGTACAGATGGAGTTGTTGAGTCCAAGATCCACACGTTTGGTGATCAGCTTGGAGGGAAGAACTGTACTGAATGCTGAGCTGAAGTCAACTAACAGTATTTTTGCATGAGTACTCTTGTTGTCCAGGTGTGAGAGTACACAGTGAAGAGCTGTGGATACAGCATCCTCTGTACTCCATTGATTTGATAGACAAATTGGTGAGGATCCAGTGTGGGGGGCAAGCATGCCCTGTAATGCATCAGGGCCAGCAGCTTTTTGAGCTTTGCTTTGTGTAATGTTATAAGTACTTGGATAATCCTCAGAGTCTCTGGACTTTTACTTAGAGATATTATATTCAGTCCTGTGGATAGTTATATATTTAAAAATATATCATCCTCTCTGGTTACTCTGGTATAAATGACTCTGAATCACTTTATGGTAAATAACACACTATTGGCAAAAAAAAAAACCTGTGAAAGAATTCCAGATGACAAGTCTGTAGTTCGACATACAAGTGACGACCTTTGACCTTCATCAGTTTTTATTTAATTGTGTCAGAGAAACTCAAACGTGCTCTTCATGCAGCTGAGTACATTCAGTGTTTAAAACGGAAGCTGTGCAGGTCTGAGATCAGCAGCTTTGTGAAACACCAAGCTGAGGTCCTGTTAATGCTGATATATAGTGACACAGTTACATTTCAATTTAATTCAATTTTATTCATATAGCGCCAAATCACAACAACAGTCACCTGAAGGTGCTTTATATTGTACAGTAGATCGTACAATAACAGATACAGAGAAAAACCCAACATTCATATGATACAGGGGTGATTAATCCTTTTGACTTTGTTTTTATCAATAAAACAGCTGCAGCTTTCACTACAGCACATGTGGTGCTTTAACCTTTGTACTGTTTGCATCAGTTCATTCTGCAGTTAACATGTGAACATGTTGGATGATCTGTCTGCTGTCACTGGGTGGTGCTGAGGTCTGAATCAGCTCCTGTAATCACAAAGAGAACTGAACCATCACAAACTGAAATATAAAGTTTATCTCAAATCTGAAATAGAGCTGATCCTTCTGTCCTCACACACCCAGGATCTGAAGTTCTTCTCTTACATTTCTTTAGTTCTTCAGCTCTGCTCACATACGAGCTGTTTATTTCTTAAAGCCGTATATACCAACAGATTTTCCAATATAATGTTAACCTTTGAGTTGTTGGTGCTTTGTGAATGTGAATCTGCATACATGAGCAGACGGAGCAGGTTTCAGTCCTGGTTCAGTCTGCTGCTGCACCGTGGTCACCAACATACAGAGGTATCATAACAAATATGAATGCTTTTTTCCCTCTCAAAGGATGTAAGCTGTACTGCACATGTAACTTTGTGAACTTACATCAATAAGAATGATTCAGACTGTTTTATTTAACCTGAATATTTGAAACAAACTTAGTAAAAACAATACACAGAGTCAGTGCTAAAAATGTAATCCGAGGAAAAATGAAACACACATTTTAACTTAAGCTGCCAAGCAGAAGTATTTGGTTTGAGTACATAAATATTAGGCTTTGCTATTTAATCTGTAATTAATGATTAATGAGGGGTTACTGAAGTGCAAGCCTTTTTTAAAATATGTGTTAATATCCTTACAGATGTGGCAAAAGAGTGAAAACATGCTGCTGTTTGCACATATTGAATAATCAGCTCTGCACAGGAGCTGCAGCAGAGTGCAGCCTGTTGCTCTTACAGTGTAATACTCATAATAAAAGTACAGTAACTGTGGTTAGTTACTGACTGAGCAGCCCGGTGCGTTTCTGCTCATTTCGTTCAGCTGCACGGGTTAGCTAAACAAACTTTACAAAACAAGTTTTCCCGACAGCCGAGTGCCCATCTTAGCTAGCTAGCTAAGGATGTTAGCTACAGATTAGCTTACAAACACCTTTCACTTACCAAAAATATTGTGGCGGCTCTCAGGTCCTTCTGTCAGGCAGACACTGAAGAACACCTGAGTCTGTCAGTTTGAAACAGTCGGTAAACGCTGGACCTCCTCTCAGCGTCCCCGCTCTATGTGCCGTTCAGAGATACGCAAGTTTCTTCATGACTGCGGCTGCTGCAGATATTAGGTCGTCCATGATTTCTACAGTCACTGGTCAGCAATATAATGTGCGCAAACATATGTGGCTCATATATGTGGCTCTGAAGCCCCGCCCCTCAAGCGCACCCTCAGATGCCGAAGCAGTGCCAACTAATTGAAGCTGAAAAAATAACTGTACGTGGAAAAAAACGATGTAAGTGTGAAAACCACATGAACAGTGAGTTTTTCTTTAAATTTCTATATTTATGTTTTTTCACTATCATTTCACTTTCAATACATTTGTTTCAGTTTCAATATTTCTTCAGTTTCATTTTAAGGTGGCATCGTTTTAACCTCATATGTGGGTTCAAAGTACAAAAAAGTCCAGTTGTTTCTCTGCCAAACTCCTTAGACTGGAAGTTCTCATGTTATATTAATGTCCCACAGAAAGATTAAGGCAAAGATTAGGACAGGTTACAACTCGTGAATTTTATGTACTTGTCACAGTTACAAAAAAGAATCTGCCTGAAGTCTATACATCCATACGTCTCATCATACAAAGCACTGATCTCCTACCTGCTGATGGAGCTGCTTTGGCTGGCTGTTCTTTAGGTTCTTCCATCATCTTTCTATAAAAACACGAGAAGATGATTTTACCAAAAGAAACAGTGAACACAGTCTGGGTGTCACATCATATGAATTTGTGTCATGGTTTAGTGTACGGGCCACACACACTGAAACTGATCTGTGTGAAAGAACACATCGACGACATGTGAATGTAGTGATAACCTCGTCATAATAGAGGTTTTTACTTTTTCACATATTTGTTCAGTATAATGATTAAATAATCTGACAATACAAACCTAAAATACTTTGTTCCCTGTCTGCGACTTTGTGCGTCTCTGCTGTTAGTGCTTACAGGAAGTTTTAAACTTAAAATCCTTCCCCACATATGTGACTGTGGTCTCTGGGGCCATTATCCTGAAACACTGGGGCTCAGCCCTGAAAGCTTTGCTATCTTCACCTGATAACAGCAGCTGTTTAAAGTTATTGAGTTTGACAGGGAAGTGAATGTAAATGTGAGACACTGTGTGCTCACAGCTAAAGGCTGCAGTCAGCTGTGTCAGAGCGTCCAATGAGCCTTTAATAAACACTCAGAGCTCCATGTTGATGAAGCTGTCATGTGTGAGCTTGTGAGGCTCCTTTAAACTGGCTCTGCTCTGTCAGATGCTCACCTCTTCTTCACTGTCTCTGCTGCACTCTTCATCTCCTCCTCTCTCTCTCTGCTGTCCTGTTTAAAAAAAACAAACAAATCAGCGTTAGCCAATCAAACTCTGTGCAGATGCTGCAGCTACAGCTGATATGTCATTCAGCTGTTCATCAATCAGCTTCTGCTGCTGTTTATTCGGCTCTTACTCTGAACACGTGCAGATCTAGGAAGATTTTCTTGGGGTGTCAAAATCAAAGCGTTTGTTTTTTCAAACACACGTGCAGGTGTTTATATCACATATGGTTTAAATGATTCAAATGCAGTAAGTATACATGTTTCATATATCGTCTATAACTGAATTATGTTCTGTAGCCTACATAATGAAACACTTCAGTTGCATAAAACGTGAATTTTGATTTTATGTACTGTATATGTCACAGCATCGCAGTGTGGATGTGGAGAAGAGAGGACCCAAACGCAGGCCTCACAGGTGGTGAAGGCTGGTGTTTATGACAGAATGACAGAGTCTGAGATGGATGACTGACTGGAAGACCAGCTGAACAGAAACGACACATGTGGGACTGACCAAGACACTGAACTGGAGGACACTCAGGACTTACACAGGCTAATGATAATGATCAGGGTTCATATGCCTTTTTCAGGGTCAAATTCAAGCACTTCTTAAGCACTTTCAAGGTCCCTTTTCAAACTTTTCCAGCACATCCCTCCCTCACCGCCAAAAAAAAATGCATGTTTCAATTCACATCACCTCAGTAAGACCATGTGAAAGTTAAGACAAATCATCCTAGGTGAACTTAAACACCTTTGTTCCCTTTTTGTTAAGAAATAGAAAAACACTCCACACAAAAATACTGCAAAAGGAAACTGTCGCCTTATATAAAGAGTGTATAAACTCAAAATGCACATGTCACTTAAAAATTAAGATGTGAACAAATCAACTTGTTAGATATTCTTCTCCTGTTGAAAAAACCCCCAAAAAGAAATAAATAAGTCTTCTCATCAGATATTGATGCTTCTTTCCTGTGTGACAGAAAATAGGAGACAGATGTTTGTTTGTTTTTTAAGTTAATTCCCAATAAAGCTGTTTTACTGCTAACTACATTGCTGTCTGTATTATTGCTGAAGTCCTAAACGATCACCTTTAAAGTAGAGCTGGGCGATATGAGATTTTTTCATATCACGATATGTTTTTTTCATTTCAGGCGATAACGATATCTATCACGATATCAGCCAAATAACTATATTTGTAAGATTTAAATGTGCCGTTGCTCACAAGTAAAATGTGAAATAATCAGCAGCTTGTTTTTATTTAAATATTTATTTCCCATAATAAGTTCAACAGGGTAGATGTACTTAAGGAACATGAGACTTTTTCAGATAAATAAAGGCAAATATTGCAAACTACACAAAAGGCAGCCGCTAAAGCGTTTAAGTTTCAAAATAGAACAAACGAAACAGACTAAACTGTCAATTCCACTTAGAAACAAAATATTAATTCTAAAAATAAATCTTAGTTTGTTTTACAGAAGAACAGACAAAACTGACTAACTTTTGTCAATATCAAATAAACTGAGAACTAAAAGGAAATTCTCAATCTCTCCTTGTTGTATAGCTGAGCTTTTCAAACAGTTTTAACAGTTACTTTAGTCTGACAAAAGCCGAATGACGAATTAGCGCTTCCAGTCAGAGACTGAGGCTACGTCCACACGTACACGGGTATTTTTGAAAACGGAGATTTTCCGTTTTCGTTTTAAAAAATAATCCCGTCCACACATAAAGGCAGAAATGAAGGAAAACGCTGCTATGAACATGCCAAAGCAGCAGGTGGAGCTAGATTCCTAACCGTGCAGAAATGTTGGCCAATCAGAAGTCTAGAAGCCTCGGTGGGAAAAAGTAAACAAAGCTGCGGCATAGAAGCAGAACCGAGTCGTATGTGTGGAGGGACAGTAACTGTGTGTATATGTAAGCATTTAAACACTGCAGAGAGTAGAATTAACAGTAACAGTATTGTAGAAATTCATTTCACCGAAACAATAACGTGGCGCACAGTGTGACGCATGCACCAGTTCATTGTATTTCCAGACTTGCTTTCGGCACAATTTACAGTGCACGCTACTCTGTTTTTTGTCAGACTTGAAATAGCCGAAATACCTTCACACTACGGAGCTTCTGTGGCTCTTCTGTTCGACAATCTCTCCGGCGTTGGAACCATCATCTGTTTTCTCTTCGGTCACGCTCGGTTGATTTTTCTAGTCGGCACACTCATTTCCTCCATTACGCGCTGGCTGCTTCCCAAACAAACACACGTGCGGCTACTTAGTTTGGATTGGCTGACCTTTTTTTTTTTTTTTTTTTTAAGAGGACAAGAGCGGCGAGGTCTATCGCAATAGTTTAATTTTTCTATCGAGAAAAAGTTATATCGCGATACATATCGTTATCGTTCTATCGCCCAGCTCTACCTAGAAACCAGGTCAATGTGTCTGTAGGTTCAGTCATCCAGGTCATGTGATCTAAGGAGCTTGGAGAGAAAAGAGACGTCTTTAAGTTTCTGGAAGACGTTTCATCTGAGAAGCTTCTTCAGCTATAAAACCAAACGGTGGAGAGTCCCAGATATTTAAACCTGAGAGGAAAAGAGATGCTCACCATTGATCATGTGATGAGTCACATGATCAATGGTGGGCCAACAATATAACAACAATGTAAACACTTATTTCAAGGAGGAAACTGAGAGCCTTTGCACCAGGAGCACAAACATCAGCTCCAGCAATGATCCACTGATGTGTTTTTATTCCATGTATGAATGTTGTTATTGACAGAGATGACGTTTGTGTGTCAGTGATGCAGTGACTGTTGTTGTTACCTGTACAGGCTGGTTAGACTCTATGAAACAGATCATACAGATCTCTGCATGTTAGAAGAGACTATTAAAGGTCATGAATGAGACAAAGGCAGGGAGGCGTCCTTTACAGCTAAACAGCAGAGTGAGAGAACAGCCAGCACCTCTACATTTATCACATTATACAGCACATGTATGATACTGACAGGGATGAGAAGAATTTAGTGATTCTGATCCCATCATTGATATTACTTATTGATTCTCAGTAGCTCTGCTCTGACAGTCACCACCATCACTGAGCAGCATATCAAAGACATTTGTGCACATTAACTGCATGTTGTGGCTCAAATGTTTGTGCATGTTGGAGGCATTTCCTCTTTGTTGTGATCAGTGTTGGTCATTACTCAAAACAGTCATTATTACACATATTACACAGAACACTTTGATTAAAAGTAATGGAGTACGTTACTTCATTACTCCTCATAACATTACTTTGATGTTAAAATGAACAAATGAGCATGTAACAACATAAAGCTGAGGTACAGCCCCACACACCAACACAGATCCTGATGAGGTCACGTGATGTTTCTCTGAGTGTTTATGAACACAAATCAAAGATGAAACAGCACAAAGACACTTCAAAGTGATTCTACTGTAGAAACATGAACAGGTAGAAACCTGCAGCCTGACTGCTCATCACTTTGTTACCTGTTCAAGTTCAGCAGCAGCAGCTCACTTTATCACGGTGCTGGTCTGGGGTCAGTGTTTACTCAGCTTTAACTAGTGATGTGACGTTCTGTATCGAGGCTTCGAAGCGTGTGTCGAGTAATGGAGGGGGCGTTTCCGCGAAGCGCGTATCGAGGCTTGCTTCATTTATGGGAGGAGCTGAAAATGATGACGTCCGAAGCCTCGCTGCCCGGCTGTACCACGTGACTGGTTCAGGAAGCGGTTCGAACTTTGCCGCGAGCTATGACAGCGATATAAACCCCTCAGACAAAATGTGGGCGTTTGATGGAGAGTTGCGGTTAGTGAGAGTTAGAGACAGTTTAGAAAAAAAAAATCGCCTATGACCTGCCACAGTGGAGAAACTGTTTCTTTTTAACAAAAACCAATGATGTGTCCCCTAAACACTAATCACTGTCCTTGCCTCAATGTTACAAAAGCACAACCACTGTCCACACCTCACCTCACAGTATATGATCATTTCCATTTTAGGCATTTCCAAATAATCATGTTCCATACTGCCAGTATAAATATACACAGTACACTGCATCACTACAATATACATGTTTTACACACTCCTTTTGTTGTTGACATTTACAGGCTGTGTGCAAAAAGGCCACACTCTTCAAATTCATCAGCTGCTCTGCTATCAGTCCACTAGGTGGAGCCTGAAGCACACACGATGCATTCACTGACACACACTGAGTCACTGTGACTGGAAGCTTCAGTCAGTCCAACACGTGTGAACATTTTAAACCTTTCAGTTGATGGACTACTTTTAATTAACTGCTTTAGCCCACTTACAATGAAAATTTAAAAAAATCTTGTTCATGACGTGTGTAGTATGTTAACACTATTGGAAGGAAAAAAATAACTTGAACTCCAATTTTGAAAACACAACTTTCTTTTTTTTTTTTATAAAGCTCTGACTTGTATTATGAGTCTGTGGTCTGGGAGAGAGTCTGTAACTCTGTCTGCAACATACAGTAAATAATGACCAATGTTGGTGATAGAGGATTTTTATTATGCAATATGATCAAGTATAATCAAATGTGCTTTATATTCAAATACAATATAATCAAGTGTGTTTTATTTTCTAGTGTTCATATATTTTCACGTAACTGAGTCTATTTGTTAACACAAACGCAATGTATTCTTTTTTAGTATCTGTGATGTCAGATAAGCATGATAAACTTCTGTATTCTTTACCCCAGTCTGAAAGGTCAGACAGGTTGAGATAATGCCTGAACTCTCCTCCTGTAACTGAAAAGAGGAAGTACTATGTAATCAGTTTCTTACCCTATAAATAAAGGAACAAGACATGCATTCTGTGTGTGTGATTTTGCTGAGAGGCACACACCCATGCGCATGTCTTAAAACTCTCTGATTTGGTCTGCAAGTGTCTTATTTTCTCTTACTTGTGAAAATAAATGTCAAAACCCCTGACAGTTGGGCAGTTAATTATATAGTTACTTCTTCAAAAAAGTAACTGAGTTATGCAAACAAAGTTTTTTGCAGCTGTTTACCTAAAAATGCAGCCAAGGTGTTTTTTTAAAAAATAAACATTTCAAACTATTTACAGAACAATCAGCTGTTCTGCATCAAATCTGATGCCACACAAATTATTTGTGCCGCTCCAAAAAATAATTCCTGTCCTCTATGAGATGAAGGAGAACAACAGCCTGATACCTGCAGGCCTGACAGCAGCAGATGTGTCACTGCTGTAACACCTGTAACACTCAGCAGTCGCCTCATTGTTCTGACACACACAACAACACTATTGACTACACTACACACTAACTACACACTAACTACACACTAACTACACACTAACTACACACTAACTACACAAGATTTGCTCTAAACGCCTCAAATCTCTCACATCTCAAACACGCCGTCACTCCGTTTCTTAACAACTAAATGCCATGTTTTGATTGGTTTACTTTAATTTCAATTCAGGTTAGAATTCTTTTTGTGTGCGCAACACAGATTTTCTCTGCGCAGAGACCGTGCCAACAGTGCGCAATTCAGAATCAGAATCAAATGTTGAGCAGGTTTACAACATTAGGAAATTGCTGCGGTGCTTCAGTGCAAACAAACTGTCATAAATTGCGCTTAAATAGACATGAAAAAAATAAAAGTAGGAATAAGAATTAAAAGTGCTACGTAGAAAGATATGTGCATGAGATATACATGAGATATATACATGAGAATAAGAATTAAGAGTGCTGCGTAGAAAGATATATACATGAGTGCAGGTGGTGATCAGTGCCAAACATGGAATGATGCAGTGACACAGCGTAGGGTCCTGTGTTTGTGGCGGGGACAGTCATACGGTTATTGTTCATGAGTCCAACAGCAGAGGGGAAGAAACTGTTCTTATGGCGAGAGGTTCTGGTGCGAATGGACCGAAGCCTCCTGCCTGAGGGGAGCAGGTCAAACAGACTGTGTCCAGGGTGAGAAGGGTCAGCTGAGATCCGAGCTGCACGCCCCAGTGTCCTGGAGGTGTACAGGTCCTGCAGAGATGGGAGTCTGCAGCCAATCACCTTCTCAGCAGAGCGCACAACACGCTGCAGTCTCTGTTTGTCCCTGATAGTGGCTCCAGCGTACCACACGGTGATGGAGGAGGTGAGGATGGACTCGATGATTGCAGTGTAGAACTGCATCATCGTCCGTGTTGGCAGGTTGAATTGCGCACGTGCGCAGCTTAGAGGGAACATTGCTCACAAGGTGACTACCAATAAAAATGAGTGTGCTTCACTGTCAGAGCTACGGTGATTCAACCAGTAGGTCGAATGACTTGATAATAAAAATGTTTATTTGATGCTTTGCATTGAGGCGCATTGTTGAATTTGCAGGGACACAATAACCACAGATCAGTTGTTCAAACCACTACAGTAGGGAGCCATGTTATGAATAATAATAATACTAATAATAATGTTAATTTAAGTAATTGTTTTTGACTGAACATCACATATAATGTAACAAGCAGAAAATTCAGGTTAAGTGCATTATCAGCATTTGGAGGAGCTCCTTATCCTTCTCTTTACTGCTCACCTCTTACAAAGTGTTCACACAGTTTGCTAGCTTCTTTCAGCCTGCTAGCTATGCTAACAAGTCTACTACACACACTTGACTCGGTCACATGACAGACAGCAGAGATAGCTGCTCTGCTAGCTAAGCTAACTCATGTTAAAGGTCAAAGAAATGAGGCGATGCTGCTGGGAGTTACGTCACAGACTAGCAGAATTTAGTTATTCAGCATAATATTTAATCCTTATTATCTCCTCCTCTCACCTCTGTTTACATCTGAAAACAAGAAAATTTAGCCAACAGTTTATTAGCTTTGGTGAAATTATAAACAGGCATCAGCGCAGTCACCTATACTGTGCTTTAATGCTGGAGCAGCAGGAACACCAGTTAATCTAAAATCTCCTTTTCTCTCTGAAACAAAGTGACAGCAGGCTGAGTCAAAGACAGAAACCTTATTTAAACACCAAATATTCACTTCCTGATCCAGGATTCAAAGAGGACGTTGAACTTACTCAGCTTCTTCTTCCAATGAACGTCTTCACTCTGCAGCTCTCTGCTGTCTGGACCAGGTCTGTGTAGAAACAGAGAAAATCCTCTGCTTCTTCTCCGTCAGCAGTCGTCTGTGTCTGCAGACTGCGTCACATTAAACACTTCACACCAGCAAAGAGGCTGAAGCTCACAGGTCAAAGGTCAGCTGCTGCACCTTTTGTGATATTAATTTGATCAATAATTAACCTGCAGCAGGTTTCTGCTCCAACTCCAACACACAGAAAACAACCCTGAGAACGAATCAGATGGTGTGTGGGTGTGTCTGCAGGCTTCAATAGATGAGCATTAAACACTCAGCAAAGAGGCTGAAGCTCACAGGTCAAAGGTCAGCTGCCACACTGTATATAACAATTCACTTTTGAACAGTAGATAGCCTGTAGGCGTCTCTGCAGTGATAAACAGTTTACACATTAAACACTGAACCATAAAAGAAGCTTAAGCTGCATCTCACAGGTCAAAGCTCAGCTGCTGCTCCCAGTTATGAGTTTAAATAAATCATTAATCATGATCTTTTCCCTCTCAGCACTTTCACTTGGCCTTGGAGTGTTTTGACGGAGCTACACTGTATGTTTCAAATGTGGTAAATAAATTGGGAGTTAGGGCTGGGCAATATGGCCTAAAATCCATATCGCGGTATAATTTGAAGCATGTGCGGTAACAATATATATCGCGATATATTCTTTTCTTCTGTATAACATATTTTCCACACTATAAGGACTTACAATCCTTTAATTTTCTCAAAAATCAAGAGTGTGTCTTATGTATGAATTCTGGTTGTGCTTCGTGACCTCGAACCGATTTGGGCGTGCAGAAATCTGTTAAAAAATGTTTTAGTAGAACTTTGGTAAGCTACGAAGCCGCATTGCTTGATGGATTGTCAGAGCATTACGGCTGCCGTGGTGAGGAGCTTCGCGGAGTAATCTGGGTCTAAAACTCTGTCCGCTTCAGGTCCCAAAGTCAAACGAACACTAAGAGTTAAAAACGGTCTAAATTCTTTCATCTTTAATAAAATCATCAGCGTTGCTGCTTTACCAGGTGTAACAATTAAGTTTAACATCCATGAAAACAGAATTTATTAAATTTAACGGAGTTAGAAGTTAACAGGAAGTTAGCTCGCTAGTTTCCACCTAAACATTTCATAGCATGTTCTGACTGAGAGATTTTTGAAACTAATTCAAATGTACAGCCCTGCTATCACTTCCACCATAAATGAAGACAGAAAACTAAACAGCAGTGGCGTTTGCAGGGTTACTGAAGTTGGACTACCTGGTATATAATGTTGTGCTACGTGATTGCTAGCGACACAGCTATGTTAGCATAACATTAGCACAGTGAAGCTGGAGGATGAACGCCAACTTTTTTTCCACTCGATAAAAGTTAACGTGAGGGATTCTGGTGGTCAGGGACAAATGCAATCGCATAGCAGGATGCTGTACACGGGCCAAACTTCAGTCAGGAGAACAACTGAAATCATCCATCCACAATACGAGGTTAGTTATGATTCGTCTCGGAACTGAGGACGCCATCATCTACCTGCTCAATCGTGTCTACACCCATCTGGACCAGCCGGCGAGCACTGTGAGGGTCATGTTTTTTGACTTTTCCAGTGCTTTCAACACCATCAGGCCGACCCTCCTGGGTGATAAGTTAGCAGCGATGCAGGTGGATGCTTCTCTGGTGTCCTGGATTGTTGATTACCTGACAGGAAGACCACAATATGTACGTCTCCCACAGTGTGTGTCTGACAAGGTGATCAGCAACACAGGGGCACCACAGGGGACTGTCCTCTCCCCCTTCCTCTTCACCCTCTACACCACAGACTTCAGCCACTGCACAGAGACCTGCTATCTTCAGAAGTTTTCTGATGACTCTGCGGTGGTTGGATGCATCAGCAGGGATGATGAGACAGAGTACCGGGCTGTGGTCGACTCCTTTGTCACGTGGTTTGAGCAGAATCATCTGCAGCTCAACGTGGCAAAGACCAAGGAACTGATCGTGGACTTCAGGAAGACCAGGAAACACTTGTTTCAATCCAGGGGGTCAGTGTTGACATTGTGGAGGACTATAAATACCTTGGAGTACACATTGACAATAAACTGGACTGGGCTAAAAACACCACAGCACTTTACAGGAAGGGCCAGAGTCGTCTCTATTTTTTGAGGCGACTGAGGTCCTTCAACATCTGCCAGAAAATGCTGAGGATTTTCTATGAGTCTGTTGTGGCCAGTGCGATCCTCTATGCTGTTGCATGCTGGGGGAGCAGGCTGAGGGTCGCAGATGCCAACAGACTTAATAAACTAATCCGTAAGGCCAGCAATGTTGTGGGGATGGAGCTGGACTCCCTCAAGGTGGTGTCGGAGAGGCGGATGCTGTCCAAGATAAAGACAATGTTGGATAACACCTCCGACCCACTCCATGACATGTTGGTCAGTCACAGGAGCTCGTTCAGTGAGAGACTGAGATTACCGAAAAGCACCACTGAACGACACAGGAAATCATTCCTGCCTGCCTGTCTGTCTTGTCTTAATGTTGGTTTAAAATGGAGCACTGTAACAAAAAATAATTTCCCCCAGGGATCAATAAAGTATTCTGATTCTGATTAATATACTGCAACAACATGGGAATAGAGCAGCTGCGAGAGAATTCAACATTAATGAATCAATGTTACGGAAGTGGAGGAAGTGCAGTTTTTGGCTTTCCCCGTATTTCAAAAGTGCTTTATCTCTTTGTTATGACTGTCGCCCGCCATAATTTGAAGAGGATAATGGTTGGTCGTGTCCAAATTCATGGGCTGCATCCTCCTGAGGCCGCATTTGTAGACCGATTACGTCACAGCGACGCGCCGAAGGCTGTCCAAATTCGTAGACTCCTCCGAATGCGGCCGACAAATGCGTCCTCCTTTTCCCCGAATTTGAAGGATGGGTCAGGTGTGTCCTTCGTGGCCTACCATATCCCAGAATTCATAGCGCGGCCCAGCCAAACTCCAGTTTCCAACAATGGCGGCCGCTACTAAGTTTTAAAATTACTCATACTAATCTTTCTGTGTCACAAAATAAACTTTTAACATATTTTCATGCGAGAAAGTAGCTGTGTAAACATCAAATATCTGCTCGGTTTATCAAGGTATCGCATATTTGCAAAAGTGCTTCGACGTTTTCGGAGACGTCTGCTACCCAGCTAGCCGGGAGCTCGAGGGTTACTGATGCGGCCGAGAACGGCACAACTCCCGGCACATCATTTTCAGATCACCGCGGACTATCGCTGCTCGATTTAAACGTAATGTATAAGTCACTTAGACAACCTAAAAATTTTATTGTTGGGCTTTTTTTCAGTGTTTTGTTTCTTCGTGAGTAAATCGGTTTGGCTAAGATTAAAGTTATTAGATTAGAATCAGAATCAGAATCAGAATCAGAATACTTTATTGATCCCTGGGGGAAATTATTTTTTGTTACAGTTTTTTGTTAGATTAGATAAAATAAAACTTTATTAATCCCCCGGGTGGGTTCCTCCTTGGTTTTTACACAGCTGACTAAACGTGAAACAGAAAACTGATTAAACAGAAGTATGAGACAGTCGAGAATTTACGCCAGTGTCCTGTTATATTTTAGATAGCAAGGAGTTTATTAAACTCCACCGAGACAGCGGTGACGCTAATCTGAAGGCTAGACCGTCCAATTTCACGGCCGTTTACTTCCGGCCTACTCGACCTTCTGAGGACCCGGCCCACGTAGACCGCGAAGGCCGGGTCCTCAGGAGGATGCAGCCCATGAATTTGGACACGACCAGCGTAGCCGCTGCGATGCTTTAGACCAAAAAAGGCACAGCTTGATGACATCATCAACATGCGCTATCGCGATAGAGCGATATATATATATATATATATATATTAGGGGTGCAACGATATTCGTATCGATATTGAACCGTTCGATACAGTGCTTTCGGTTCGGTACGCATATGTATCGAACAATACAATTTTTTTCAATTTTTTTTTTTTTTTTTTTTGTGTCCCGTTTGGATCTATAGCCATCAGAATTGTTGTCTTGAGGCCAAGAAAGATGCCAAGAGGATTTATTTTAAGTGGATCATCATATTGGTCCATTTGATTGACCTTTATTATAATTATGAATTTATTTTATTTTCAGTTGCAAACGGGACAGACATGACTGTGGGATAGGACAGGGGGAAAGAATGAAAGAAAGAGGGGGAGAGAAAGAAAGAAAACCAAAGGGGAGAAAAAAAAAAGAACAATACAAAATTTGTAATTTATTTTATCAACTTTCCTTCTGACGATGCTGTCTGTGTTGAGCGCTCAGTGAATCTGCATTTGACTACTCTGCCTAGGCTCGAGAGTGCAGCCTAGGCATAGTCGAACGCAGATTCACTGAGCGCTCAACACAGACAGCATGGTCAGAAGGAAGAGCGCAGGGCAAGCTAGCGAGACAGAAGTAGACCTCCCCCACCCTCATTCAGATCTGGCGTTTGGAATTATTTTGGTTTTCATGTGACGTATGACCCTGAAGGTAAGCGAGTCATGGACTAAAGTAAAACAGTATGTTGGATGTGCCATGCAATGCTCAATTACATGGGTGGGAGCTAGTGTGTTAGCGCAGTTAGCTCGTTAACGTGTTGGCCGTCTAGCCCCTCTGTATAGGGTAGCTCGTTAATGGAGATTTGCCGTGTTGTGGCGTTAAGGTTATTTCAACGAGATTAACCTGAAAGCACTAGTGGAAACACAACGAATATGACTGCACATTTACACCGACATCATCCTAGTGCAAAGACAAAAACAACAAGCACGCATGCTACAAACTTTAGCCGAGTCATTTAGACAGCTGTTAGCACAGGATTCTCCTTATGGAGACCTGATATGTTTAATATGCTGCTGAGAATATAGCCCAGAAGAAGCGGATAGTATAGCTTTTATTTTGGAAAGAGACATTTCTCTGTAATAAACTCTCTTTTCCAAAGATGAGTGATTCCTCAATCAGATACAGGGTTCGCAATATCGCTAGCCCGACGTCCCGGGGCTATCTCTCCCCTGCCTGTCGGGCTATTGTAGGAAGGAAAAATATATGTCAATGCTTTTGCATTCTTTCAGAAATGTAGCTGGGTAATTATGTCATTGGGTGAGCCACTGTCAATATGTGACATATTGAAATCGTGTTTGAATTTGCGCTTGTTTTTTTGCTTTCACTTTGCAATCGTGTGAACTGTGTATAGAGAGCGACAGCACTGATCTGTGAGTGATGATAATTTGTGCACCAATTCCTCTGACATCGTCTTATTAATTGTTAGCTTACTATGCAAACATGACAAGTGAAATCTCCCGCAGCTTAAACATGTGAGAGGTTGATCGCGCAGAGAATCGCTGAGCTTATGTGAGTGCGGCAGGATATATATTTGACTACGATGACCTGGATGACTGAGAACCTTCACAGACAGATGTATATTTTAGTTCTGCTGAGCCAAATAAGACAGGTCAGGGTGAAGAAGTGACAGCCAAAGAAAAGCTTACCACAAAACGGAGAAGTTATGACAAATCAGACTATAAGGCAAAAAGAAAGTGCAGCTTTATGGTTTCATGGACAAAAGAATTTCTGTGGCTGCAATATGACGAGCTAAAAAACAACACGCACAAGGGTTAGGGTTAAATTTAAAAACTGTACTTTTGTGTTAAAATATATATTTATAATTTTAATAAATGACAAATTAAAAAGGCATGAACTTTTTTTTGTATCGAAAAAATATCGAACCGTGACACCAAAGTATCGAACCGAACCGTGAATTTTGTGTATCGTTGCACCCCTAATATATATATATTTATTTTTTTTATTTTTATTTTTTTTTATTAGTAATATAAACATACAAACAAAATGCACCATATATTACAGATTCAGAGAATAGACCTTTCTTACATATTAGGAACTTTCATGCATAGTGAAAATAAAATACAAAGATGGGGTCACATAATTCAACAAATTATTAACTCACTAAATCAAAATCTTCTATAAAGGAAATAAAAGAAGCAGCCTTTTTCTTCTTAACTAAAGTCAAAGATTTAACCAACAGGTTTAAGTCGTTTTTCCAGTAAGCTAGTGTTGGTTTAGTCTTAAAAAAACGACATTTATGTATAAAATGCTTGCACAAGATTAATAACACATTAACACCATAATTAGCTTTCTTTTCTTTCAAAAACACTCCAAACATTATCATATTTAGGGTAAATGGGGTAATTTGAATCCCCTTGGAATAAAGCCAGGTATGAAAATCCAACCAAAATATTTGTATAAAATTGCACAAAAAGAATAGATGATCCAAATCCTCCTCTTCTGTTTCACAAAATGCACAATTACCTGTTTCTATTTTGAATCTATCACTAAGGAGTCTATTTGTCGGGTAAATTTTATTCAAGATTTTAAATTGGACTTCTTTCCCTTTAGGAGGGATAGGGAAGGTGATATAATCAGTTCTTATTTTTTCAATTTCTTCCCTTTGGAAATCTTTTAATATGTAATTACGTCTAAGTAAATTTGGAGAATAAAGACTCCTTAATGAAGATCTAAGAAACTTATTGTTGCATTTAACATCACAAAATCGAATACCATCTATATATAATTGCCTTAACTTGGGGGAGATGTCAGAATATATTATATCATTTACAACTATGTTTTTAAGTGACAATGGAATGGATTTTATAACCCGATTAAATTTACTTTTAGAACATTGGATATTAAACTTCTGGCAAAAATCTTGATGTCCTAGAACATGTCCTTCCTCATCTACAAAATGGGCAATTGCCCAAACACCTTTTGATAACCAATCTTGAATAAAAAATAGATTTTCTGTTTATCAGCATATATCTATTGTTCCAAATTGGGCTATTATGTGGAGTGAAATTATGTTTAAATAACATTTTCCAATAAAGAAGGACCTGTTTATGGAATTCAGAGAGTTTAGCAGGTAGCTTAGTAATTTCAAAGTCACACTTTAGGAGAAAGTCGATACCCCCCAGTGTGTTGAAGACCTTATTTGGTATAAAAAACCAAATGGAGTGTGGATTATTTAGGAAGGATTTTAACCATTTAAGTTTCAAAACACCATTCATTACATCAAAATCAATTGCGTTTCCACCGCCTTCAATGTATGGTTTAACCAAATCATCTTTAGATATATAATGGCACTTATTCCTCCAAATAAAATTAAAATTCAAGCCATTAATTGTCTTAATAACTTTATTCGATATTGATAAAGAGTAAGCTGGATATATAAATCTAGATAAACTATCCATTTTGGTTAATAATATTCTTCCAAAAATTGTGATGTCTCTCTGTAACCATTTATTTAAGATTGTCTTACATTTGTCAACATTATCTAAAATATTTACTTTTTCTAAGACTTTGTGATCTTTTGAAATTGTGATGCCCAAATATTTTACCTCCTTCTTCACCTTTATATCGTACAGTAATTGTGAATTACACTCTTTTAATGCCAATAATTCACATTTATTTAAATTTAACTTTAAGCCTGAAGCTTTTGAGAATGTAGTGATTATTTGTTTTACCAGGGGGATCTGATGTTCATTTTTTAAGAAAAGAGTAGTGTCATCTGCAAGTTGACTAATTATTAAAAGATTATCCATAATCTCAATTCCAACAACGCTGCTGTTTTTAATTAGAATTGCGAGCATCTCCACAACCATTATGAACAACAACGGAGAGCTTCCACACCCTTGCCTAATTCCTCTTTTAACGCTAAACCTTTTACCAGTGCCATAGCCTAATGACACAGAGCTATTTATATCATTATACAGTATATCTACACTGAACAAAAATATAAACGCAACACTTTTGTTACTGCTCCCATTCCCCATGGGTTGGACGTAGAGACCTAAAATTCATTCCAGATACACAATATAACCATCCCTCCCAAACAGTGGTCACAAATCAGTCCAAATGTGTGGTAGTGGGCACATCTGCTATATTAAGATAATCCATCCCACCTCACAGGTGTGCCACATCAGGATGCTGATCTGACATCATGAGTAGTGCACAGGTGTACCTCAGACTGCCCACAACAAAAGGCCACCCTGGAATGTGCAGTTTTTTGCGCTATTGGGGGTCTGGGGACCCAGAACCGGTCAGTATCTGGTGTGACCACCATTTGCCTCATGCAGTGCAACACATCGTCGCATGGAGTCTATCAGATTGTCAATTGTGGCCTGTGGAATGTTGGTCCACTCCACTTCAATGGCTGTGCGAGGTTGTTGGATATTCGTGGGAACTGGTACACGCTGTCGTATACGCCGGTCAAGCACATCCCGAACATGCTCAGTGGGTGACATGTCCGGTGAGTATGCTGGCCATGCAAGAACTGGGACATTCTCAGCTGCCATCTGCCCTGAACAATGTGAACCATGATTCATCCGTGAAGCGCACACCTCTCCAACGTGCCAGACGCCATCGAATGTGAGCATTTGCCCACACAAGTCTGTTACGGCGACGAGCTGGAGTCAGGTCAAGACCCCGATGAGGACGACGGGCATGCAGTTGAGCGTCCCTGAGACGGTTTCTGACAGTTTGTGCAGAAATTGTTTGGTTGTGCAAACCAATTGTTCCAGCAGCTGTCTGGGTGGCTGGTCTAAGACGATCTTGGAGGTGAACCTGCTGGATGTGGAGGTCCTGGGCTGGTGTGGTTACACGAGGTCTGCGGTTGTGAGGCTGGTTGGATGTGCTGCCATATTCTCTGAAACGCCTGTGGAGACGGCTTATGGTTGAGAAATGAACATTCAATGCACGGGCGACAGATCTGGTTGACATTCCTGCTGTCAGCATGCCAGTTGCACGCTCCCTCATTGCTTGTGGCATCTGTGGCATTTTGCTGTGAGACAAAACTGCACATTCCAGGGTGGCCTTTTGTTGTGGGCAGTCTGAGGTACACCTGTGCACTACTCATGATGTCAGATCAGCATCCTGATGTGGCACACCTGTGAGGTGGGATGGATTATCTCAATATAGCAGATGTGCCCACTACCACACATTTGGACTGATTTGTGACCACTGTTTGGGAGGGATGGTTATATTGTGTATCTGGAATGAATTTTAGGTCTCTACGTCCATCCCATGGGGAATGGGAGCAAAAACAAAAGTGTTGCGTTTATATTTTTGTTCAGTGTATTATCTTCCTAAATTTATCCCCAAATCCAAATCGAGTTAGTGTTTCTAAAATAAAAGGATGTTCTACTGAATCGAAAGCTTTATAAAAGTCCAAGAAAAGAATAAAACTGTCATCACTAATTAGATCATTGTAGTCCAGTAAGTCTAAAACCAATCTGATATTATTATGAATGTTCCTGTCTTTCAAAAACCCTGATTGTGTCTCACTAATTATACTTGAAACCCCTTGTTTGAGCCTTGTTGCAACTGAGCTAGAGAAAATTTTATAATCTGTATTTAATAAAGTTATGGGCCTTAAGTTATCCAATTGTCGTTTATCTTTGTTTGGTTTAGGAATTAATGTAATTAATCCTTGTTTCATGCTAGACATCAATTCTCCCTTTTCAATACTGGCCAGTATAGCTTTGAATAAAATTTCCCGTAAGTCTTCCCAAAAAAATTGGAAGAAATTAACTGTAAGCCCATCTGGACCAGGGGATTTATTAAGTGCCATTTTCTTAACAGATGCATCTAACTCTTCAATTCTGAAGTCAGATTCACATAATTCCTTAAATGATTCATCAATTTTAGGGATCAGATTATCTATTTGATCAAAAAAGACATCACAATCTGCTTGGGAGAACTGTGAGGAGTATAAATTGGAATAGAATGTATAAGTTTCATTCTCCAAAATTTTAGGGTCGTCACATTCAATGCCATCAATTAACAGAGAAGATATAAAATTTCTTTTCTGTCTGCTCTTTTCTAAATTAAAAAAATATGAAGAATTTCTTTCCCCCTCCTCAATCCACTTGGCCCGTGAACGCACAAAAGCTCCTTCTGCTTTATTTAGGTAGAGCTGATCTAATTTAGTTTGCAACTCCATAAGTTTACTCCTTTCTTGGGTATTTAGATCATCTTTACTACAGCAATAAGTAATTTCTTGGAATAATTTACATTCATATTCTCTTTGCTTTTGACTTATGGTTTTACTGAATTGAATACTAAATTCTCTAATTTTGAATTTAATGAATTCCCATTTACTGGTATAGCCTACAATTAGATGATCAGCCATAATATCTTTTATAATTTTTCTGACTATGTCGCAGTAGTCTTCATTTTGTAAAAGTTTGGCATTGAACTTCCAATAAGTTCTTTTATTTGATTGTCTAATTTCCGATTCTAAGCACAGTTCAATAAAGCAATGATCAGATAGAGGTGCATTTGACATCACAACTTTTACAGTGTGCCTAAGAATGATGTCACTTCCTAGCCAATAGTCTATTCTAGATTTACAAGCTCCATTTGGTTTAAACCAAGAAAAGCTCTTAAATCCTGGATTTCTTACTCTCCAAATATCTGTCAAGTTGTTATTTATCAAAAAATCTATAATTAGGTTATTTTTTTGTGGTCTACCTGTCCTTGAGGGCCATCTATCAGTCCATTCATCAGGAGTCATGTTCCAATCACCACCCATTAAAATGTATTCTGTAGGGTATCGATCTTTAAGTTAAAAAATATTTGAAGTTATATCTTCTAACATAATTTTATTCTGACTTTCATTATTATATCCATAAACGTTGACTAAAATGAAAAACAAACTTTCAACTCTCATTACAGCAATCAACCAATGACCATTCAAGTCAGTCCGTTGTAGTACAAGATCCCCGGGAAAGTTATTGAATAAAATTGCTACACCCCCCGACCTCGTTGAGCCATGGCTAAACAGGATTTTGCTACCCCATTGGTTTGACCAAAAAGATACATCACTATCAGATGAATGAGTCTCTTGTAGAAAAATACAGTTTGATTTTTTACTTTTGCAGTACAAAAATAAGGCTTTTCTTTTAACAGATTCTCTTAAACCCCTAACATTTAAAGAACCAAAACAAATGTTAACATTCAACATGAACTATAGACAGAATATCACTCACCACGTGAGAAAAAGAAGGAAAAAAAGTACTAAATGCTGAGCTCCTTAGACCGCTAACAAGTTTCCACTATTTCAGTTTTTGTCATTTTTAGTTCTCCTGTCTTTCCTCAACTTTGCGTCCATCAATGAAGGCATGTGGACCACGAAAGTAGGCTCGTTTACCCACACGTCTTGCTTCCTCCACCAGAGGCCATAGGCGCTGTCGATCTTGTATGTCCTCCTGCGGCAACATCTCTGCGAAACTGATGCCTTCTTGCTTGCAGGTTGAAGAGTCTTTGGTGCACCTCCACAACTCTTCTTTAATTCGCCTCTGTGTGAATAGAATAATGATGTTTCTGTTTCTGCCATCAACTCGTTTCCCTAAACGGTGGACAATATCAACGGCCTCTTCTAAGTTCAAGTCAGGGGCAATCTTCTGAAGCGTTTGCAAAACCTTCACTCTAATGTTTTCATCTTTGTCTTCCTTCATCCCTTTCAGTTTTAGGCACCACCTCATTCGGTAGCGCTCCTGTTCTCTCACTCTTCTTTTCAAGTCTTCAAGTCTTTAAGCAGCTGTTCATTCGCATTTGCCAGTTTAACAACTTTCAGTTTGCAATCAACTATCTCTGCAGCATTAAACTCTACAGCCTTAGCCAAGCTGGCAACCATAGCTGCACTTTGTCTGTTTTGTTCCTTGATATCCTCCAGTTGTGCTTCAAATTTTTTGTCAAGTCCCATAATGGCTTCAAAAATAGTTTTATTGGAGATATCGTCTTCCTTCTCTGAAGATTTTGTTCTTTTCTCCTCTGGCGGTTGTTTTGAAGGAGTTGGCGGCGCCGAGTCTGCTCCCCGTTCTCGCTTGTTTAAGCCCACGTTGGCAGCTTCAGTGTTAGCATAGCCATGGTCACTGACTTTAGCATGCGACGACGTCTTAACATTGGGGTTTGACGGCACAAATTGCAGCTTTGCATTCTTAATAACCTTTTGGGCATCCATAGTTATAATTCGAGTGGAAAGAGAATGAAGTTACTTAGTAAATTTTGCGGTCTTTCGGAGCTCCTGAAAAAAACACGACTGTTCAAGCCGCCATCTTGGTGCCTCCCGATAGAGAGATAGTCAGAGGCCCTTTCTCAATTCTAAGTACGCAAGTATGTACTCGCGTTCTCGGCGAGACCGGATTTGCCGAGACCGCACGGGAGCACGGACTTGCTGGAAACGGAAGCACGGACTCGCAATTTGTACAATTGGAACACCAGCATACTTGATGATGTCACAGGTCCAGAGTTTTTACTGCCGTCCCCTCTTAATTTAACTGTGAGTAATATGTTATGAAGCTTAACTTTAATCACAGCCAAACCGGTTTACTCAGGAACAAATAAAACACTGAAATAAGCCAAACATTAACATTTAGAAGTGATCTAAGTGACTTATATATCATGTTTAACCTCAGTGGTGAAATCTCTATTAATAAAAATAGTGTACATGTACATACGTGTACATACCTTAATAAAAGGGGTGAAAACGATGTGCTGGGAGTCCGCTGTTCTCGCCGGCTCTAATGATCCTTGACCTCGCTGTCTGCTATGGAGCTGGCGGGTCACAGACGTCTCCGAAAACGTCGGAGCGCGTTTGGAAATATATGATATCTTGATAAATCGAGCAGATATTTGAAGTTTACACAGCTACATTCTCGCTTGAAATAACTTAAATGTTTATTTTGTGACCCAGAAAGAGTAATATTTAAAAGTTTTCAGCCCCGCTCGTCCGCCATTGCCGCGTTTGAGTTTTGGACGAAATGCATTCTGGGATATTTAGCTGTACCAAGTCCACACAACTCACCACCGATGCATGCTCGATAAAACGGGCGGAGCGAGAACGCGGCTTGATGCGTACTTCGAATTGGAACAGTACTTGGTCTCCGACTGATGACGTATCACGAGTAGACGAGAACGCAAGTACGCACATTGAGAAAGGGCCAAAATCTCTATGTTATCTCCTGAGAACAAATAATATGATGTGGGTGTGTCTGCAGGCTTCAGCACTGTGAGCATTAAACACAATAAAAGACTCACAAGTTCCTGCTCAAAGGTCAGCTGCCTTCAGATCAATCATTAACCTGCAGCAGGTTGTGGCCTGATGTGTTTGTAAGAGTTTCACTTTCAGGAGGAGAAGATTTAAATGAGTCACACAAATGTGAACTACAAAGTCTGTGACACACAATTTAGTGCAAACTGCATGAAATCTGACCTGAAGAAATCCAGTCTTCTGCCTGTTGTGGTTGTGACAGCTGCTCGTAGGAGAGTTTGTTTGTAGGAGGTGGAGATGTTCTCAGATCAAGTGCGTAATCGTCTCTTTGTGTAGACGCTAAAAGCTGTGAGCCAAAACTCTCTGCTCTGAAACTCTTCACTCAGTCCTCACGCTGAGAGTTTAGAGGCTGAACTTCTTGTTCCTCCATAACACTTTTCATGAAACAGCAGAAATGAGCTTGTGTTTCTCAGCAGTGCGCACACAGAGAACCGATCCTCTCTGCTCAGTCTGAACAAATCAAAGTGAAACGTCAGTGAAAACACAGCTGCTGATCAAACTGTGTCAGA
Source organism: Maylandia zebra (assembly GCF_041146795.1). Lineage (NCBI taxonomy): Eukaryota > Metazoa > Chordata > Actinopteri > Cichliformes > Cichlidae > Maylandia > Maylandia zebra. The sequence continues at coordinate 10,323,924 of NC_135168.1, read as the reverse complement.
TTAATGCCTCAATGTTTCACTGTGAGGTTAAAAAATACATAAAAATGATTTAAAGAAGTAGGAGGCAGATTTTCACAATAAGAGCACTTTGTTTTTAATTCAGTTAATGTCAAACTGTCATCAACACCTCTGTGTTGTCTCCGTCTCTGAGCAGATTCAGGCAATACTCAAATAATAAAGGCTTTTTTTCACTATTATACTTTTCATTAGTCTCCAGGTTGATGATTATAAACAGAATTATTAAAGTTTTTATCATTTCAGGCTGAAAATCAACATGAATTTGGTTCTAATCAAAGAAGCTCCTTTAATGTGTGTCATTAAAATCCTCACACAGACTTAAAAAGGCGACATTAACATTAAAATAAATGAAAGAAGCTTCAGCTGAGAGCTTCATGCAGTCATCATCAGCAGCTCATAGCAGTCACAGCTCTTTATTACGCAGCTTTGCAGGAATTAAAGTGGCTGAAGTGTCAGAGTTTGTGTGAGAAGCTGCTTCATGGATAGCTGTACACACGTCTTTATTATTTCTTCATAAATCAAACACACAGGTTTGTCTGCAGATGATTTAAAGTGTGTCGTTGTGCAGTTAAAGCTGTTTGTGTGACGCCCTGACCTCCTGTGAATGAAACAGCCAATCAGATCCATCAGAGAGAGAGCAGGAAGTGTTGTGTGTTTGTGACAGAACAAGGAAACAGTGATGATGATGAACATAAAGGTCCTCTGATGTTTCCTGTTACAGTAACGCTTGTTCATCTGTTGCTCTCCTACACTTTCCTATAAATAAAGGAGAAAAAGTCCGTTTAGTTTCATTTCCTACAGCTCAGAGTTACACTTCACATTCCTGCTGTCACATCAAAAAGCTTCACTTTGGTCCAACATCTACATGTTAACATGAAACACAGACAGACTCAGAACATCTGGAACATCTGCACTTTGACCCAAGCTGTTATAGCCAGGATATTTTATTTTATTTATTTATATTCTGCCTATTAGCTTAGCACAACAACAACAACAACAAAAAGGCGCTCTCTCACCCAGGAAACACGCAGAGAGAGAGAGCATCACCCTGTAACCATGAACCATGGTAACCGTAATGCTGCCGACTGGAACATAAGAACATCACAGCTGTCAATATATATATATATATATATAGATATATATATATATATATATATATATATATATATATATCTATATATATTATATATATATATATATATATATATATATATATATATATATATATATATATATATATATATATATATATGCCTCTCCCCACCGCAGGGAAAAGGGTAACACCACCTGGGTCTGGGTGCAGTTCCCCCCTCCAGGGGCAAGGGTACCTAGACCCGGTTCGTAGAGTACGCTTGGGGAGTGTGATCGTGTATACAACGTCTCTTTATGTCTGTCTCCACGTTGGTTGAGTGTGGAGTAAGTGCATATGAGAGCATGAGGGTGGGAATGGATGTTTGTATCTGTGTGTTCCTGTATGTCTGTGTCTATATGTCAGGTTGGGTATCAGACGCCACCTCTCTGGGGACATCTCGGGCCCTCCAAGGTTTGGAGGCCTATCTCCACCCACCACCACTTCCCCTGCCAGTAATAACATTACTGGCAGGGGAAGTATTTAGTATTTAATATTTAGTATTTACTGTCATATTCCCATATATCATTGTGATGTTGTTTATTCTATTATTCTTGTTTTCTTCTGCTTGTTTTCTTTTTTCTTTCTCAACAGGTGATCCAGGTGATCGATAGATGCATTTTTTTTTCTGCCCATTCTGTTGGTTTTTGTTTTTTGCCCTTCTCCCCCGTCCCTCTTCTCAGCTGTTTCTCTTTCCCTCTTTCTTTCTCCCCTTCTTTCCTCCAGTCAAGTCTGTCCCGTATTCAGCAAGTGAAAATAAAATAAACAATAAAAGGTGAATCAAACGGACCATTATGGCAAGGCTGGGATGGTCAATTTGGTAAAGTAAATCCGTTGGGCATCTTTCTTTGCCTTTAGACAAGAATTCAAAAGAGCCAAACGGGACAGGCAGAAAAAAAAAATTTCTCCCCTGTTACATTCACATTTTCTCCAACATTCTCTCAACAACACTGTAATTTCATCATCAACATATAGCCTGTAACTACAGTTTTCTTCATACAAAATCTCAGTAATCCTGTGGTAGAGAAACATCATTAAGTTGTGTCCTGCTGTAAATCACATGATCAAATCACATGATTAACCATCGGCTGTAAAAAGAAATGTAAATGTTAGCTCTGCGCAGGTGTATACACTCTTTCTCACAGTAATCTCTGTGAGCAACACAAGGTAGTGAATGACACACACATGGTAAATTCACAGACACAGAAAAATTTAAACTAAAAAGGTTAAATTTTCAGAGTTCACATAGTCATGTGACCCAAGTTTCCTCCTCTGGTCTCCTTCTGCTCCTGCAACAGAGACACACACAGAGATACATCCACACCTTTGTCAGGTGGGGGTTGACTTCACACAATGGTGTTAAGTCAGTCAGTCAGTTCCCCATTTATTTTAAAATTCTCACTCATTCACTCAGTGATTCCTTCTTTTGCTGATTGTGGAAATTATCGTCGCATTCGTTTCCACGCTCAGCAAAACAACGTCATTTCAAAAAGAAAAAGAATTTAGACTGGATTTCCTCGTTGAATCCTTTTGGACAGGAACTTGTTTCCTGATTGTCCCAAATAAGAGCCCATGTTAATTTTGGAGAAGCTCACTTTGCAACAGTTTTCTCGACGACGCTTCGATTCTAATCGTACAGATCTGCTCAAACAGAGATCATCAAACAAAACTTTCAGTGCACCATGAAAGTAACAAAATAAAAGAAAGAAAATAAAGGAAATCAAGGGAAAGAAAGGCCTTGTTTAAGTCATGACACGTGTTCTTCATGACGTCAAACACGCTCACACTCACGGAATTGATCAGGAGAAAAACTTTCTTCATCTTCACACTCTGTTACAGAAACACCATATGTTTTTTGTTTTTGTGTGTTGTGTTGTGTCAGGGATGGATATGTGGTTGTAACGTTTGTGTTCACTAACTTTACTTTCTGTTTCCTACCCTGCCTAGTCTGTCTTGGACTCAATGCTGCTCCTAATGCCTCTCCATACTCAGCCTTTAATCTCTCCTCCACCTCTGCCTCTGCTCTCTCACCTTCTTCTCTGGCTCTACTTTCTGCTAACATTCTTGCTCTTTCTAATGCTTTTCTACGGTGTTGTTCTAAAGTAGTTGCAGTGGATTGAGCTGTAGTTTCGTCCTCTGGTTTCACAACTACTGCTTGCAATATTGCTCTTTTAACATTCTGTGCTTCTCTCCTCTTCTGAGCCTGCTCCAGCCACAACTTAGCAACTGCTAACTGCAATTCCTTCCTCTGCTTCGCTTTACCTGTTTTACCTGCTACACTTACAGCTATTCTTTCTACCAGCATTTTACACTTAACTTCCACTAATGTCCCTTCAAATCCATATTTCTCACACCAACAACCTACATACTGCGTGCTGCCTGGTAAAACTTTCTGCATAAATTTTACATCTCCTTCTAAGGCAGACTTACACATTTTATTCTCCATTACAAGACAACAATCAGCCACACTCACGCAGACCACGTCTGGCCCGCACACACACATAACATAGGCCTATCGCTTGCGTCTGCACGCACAGCTAACGCTCTCTGTTGAAAACTCTCAAACGCCCCATATGGCGGAGAATTCAACCTTCGGACACTCTCCAACGCCCCCAAATGGCGGAGATTCCGGACACTCCTCACGGCGGAGCTACCGAACCTAGGTTATTTCCACGCCCCAAACGGCAGAGAAGCCTGTGTCTCTGTTACGCGGCTAGCGCGCTTCCGTTACCTGCGGTCAACGCAGGGTCACGTAGCCGCTCTCTAAGGCCTTCTGTACTCACTGTTTGTTTACGTTCATGGGAAGAGTCTCTGGATCCCGTCAATCGTCATCCATCCCGAGGGGAGTTCAGGCGCAAACTTCCCGGCCTGGTGACAAAGCAAAGTGAAACACCAGGGCTTTACGTCAATCATCCCAGACGTTGCGGTGGCGTCCTCTCCCTCTCCTCGGTGGATGCAATGTGTTAGGCTCCGGCTCGGAGGACCAAATAAATGTTGGGTCTGTGTTTCCACAAGCCCCGCTAATTCTAGAGACTTATTCATCATGAAGAAAACAAGACAGTCGATCGATCGATTACTTGTGCAAGGGAGGCCTCGTCTGTGTCCACCACGAAAATGACCCCGATGATGGCCTCCTCTCGCTGCCTTTTATTGACAAACGTCAAACAATAGTTTACTAAACACCTCCCTTGCAACCCCCTTTGGTTACAAAGACAAGGCACTGTATGTAAATGTATACACTGTGTGTGTGTGTGTGTGTGTGTGTGTGTGTGTGTGTGTGTGTGTGTGTGTGTGTGTGTGTGTGTGTGTGTGTGTCAGACCTCCTGCTGACCAAAGGGTCGTAAACCCAGGAAGCTTACATCAAAAGAAACAGGTCTTTCAGATAGGATGTATCTACATTAAAACCTCCCCCAGCACAGAGTGGCTGGAGAGGTGGTCAGGATCAAAGGAATGGCTTTGATCCTACTGCTTGAACTAAGACTGTACAAATTTAAGAAACACAATGGCAACATTCAACAATTAGACTTAACAAGACGTTTTCAAAAATCTCAGTTTTCAGTGAAAACGCCGTTTACGTGTGGATGAAAGGCGCAAACGCTCAGAAAAATCTGCGTTTTCAAAAATCCCGATGTAAGTGTGGGCGTGGCCTTACTTAGCTTTGATGCTGCCAACGTGGTCACTGGATAAACTGAAGTAACCGGTCAAGGCAGCAGTGGCAGAGCAACCCTTATATTCGGTTTCTTATGTTTAAAAAATACTCAGTTACAGCGCACGTTTAAACAGATGATCTTTGTAGGTGGGATCAACCTGCTCTCAGCAAGAAGGTCGTGGGTTTGAATCCATGTCTGATTCTCTCCTGGTACCCTGACATCCTCCCACAGTTTAACTGCTTCTTGCCTAATAACAGCTGGGATAGGGTTACACACACACAGTCCTGTTTTCATATCTCCGTGGGGACATTGATGTAATGCTTTACCTAACCCTAAAAACTGAATGCCTAACCCTAACCTTCAGCCCTAAACCTAACCACAACCTCTGACAATAAAACACCATGTTTAGTCTCAAAAACGCCTTCAAACTCTTGGCGACAAGTGGAGTCACGTTCCAGTTTCTGTAAACATGGTGCAAACACACACACGACCCTGAGCTGAAAAGATGGATGGATGTGTAAAATCCATATTGCTGCTGTTCACAGCAGGACTTTGTTTAGCTTCTGTTCAGAATGACAGGAGACAAAAAGCCCAATGGGTCATATATTGCACTTACAAATGAGAGGATGCCTCGCCTAGTCGTTGGCACAGGTTTTTCAGTTATCCTGATCTTGAATACATCTGTCTCTGTGCACCAGTTCACTCCTAGGACTCTTTCATCTGGTAGTGCATCATGTCTTGTTACCACAGCTGGAGTTGGTATACGGCGAGCTGTGAGAGGACAGAGATGGAGAACGCACATTTAACTCTTTAACAGGAGATACGTTACGACTAACAGATGACTGCTGTCTACATGATGTCTTTGCAGCCCTTATGCTACATGTTACACAACTTTTCTTCATGCCAACAAGACTGAGGTGCCACATAGTCGACACATACAGCTGATTATGATGCATGTTTTACTATTGCTATGTTCACATCATCTGCTTGGCTTTATTACTGAAAGCCTGGAGATCCTCTGACGTGTGCATGGCTGATGTGAAGTATGATTAGTCCTACATGACATCAACAGCAGAGGCAATGAAAGCTTTGTTGTTAACAGGTTGTAGGTAAAGTCAAATGTCTACTTCTACACTTGTGTTGGGTAAAGTTCTTCTCCCTGCAGCAGATTTATATCTGTGCTTTCACAGGGCGTGATGTGGAGCTCAGCGCTGAGGTGCAGGTCTCCTTGGAGACGGCATCCTGGCTGAAATATTATCATGCTTCCAAAACATTTCAGCTTTTATTTTGAAAGAAACAAGACTTGAAAACGAATCCCCTTCTTCCTCTTTGTCTTTGTTCTTCAGAGGAGTGTCACCTGGACAAACTCAGGGCTGTTCTAGAGCCTTTCTTATTATTTGACTCCATAGAAATAAAACTGAATCGAATCAAACAAAAACTCCCAAACAGCTAAAACACTTTGCTTTATTCTCTTTTTTAACAAATACGTTGAAGTCCATCCACAACAACACAGCTGAGATCTCCTTTGTAATCAAGTGTTTCCATCCTTTGTACAGATCTGCATACAAAACAATCATTTACGTCCCACAGAAGTCTAGTTACACGTAACTATACAAGAACTGGTGAATGACAGAAACATGAGACACATGATCACAGGTGATAACAAAAAGAGAAAGAATTCATGTGTTAGTGATGTTTTTCAGCCCTGATGGCTCATGTTGGAGAAACAAGCTGAGGTACGTGGAAAGTTCACACACACAAGTGGGCGTGAGCGCACACACAGAGAGAAACACAACTGAAGCATCTGTTTGCTGTTTCTGCTTTCATCATCTCTGCTGCTGTGTCAGGCTGGGGTCTCTCAGTGACGTGGTTGAGGTGAAGTATGACGAGTATCCCTGATTCAGTCCATCGAGACAAAGGGCAAAGAAAGCTGTTGTTAACAAACTCTATGGTGATGTGGCATTTAGCTCTGACTCTACGCTCTGCTGAATCCTTTGAACCTGCTGATCAGTAAAGCTCTACGTGCTGCAGCAGATTGACCTCATCTGTGTTCACAGGTGTGGACCTCAGCGCTGAGGTGCAGGAGACTTTCATTCAGTTCTCCCTGCAAACAGCATCCAGCCTGGAAATACTGTCATCTTTCCCACAAATGGTGCTCTTATCTCAGAGAAGAAGTCTGATGTAAATAACTGCAATCAACAGTGATGTTCTGCACAGATCACTTTTCCATTTTGCTCTCTAGATGAGTCCCAGCTGCCTGACCTTGTGTCCAGGTGATCGTCTCACTGAGGAGCTTTTGTTCTGAAAATCTCACGTCCATCACCTGTTTCCTTTTTACTATCTCTGCTCTTTCTTTATTCACAATGCTCATAATATCACACAATTATATTCATCACCTGCATGTTTTTATCCAGCTGCTGTTAGAACCAAACAAATAAAAAGGATGAAAAGCCTGAAATCCTTTGATTTATTACATTTGAAACAAATATGAGAGCATCCCTAACAGCACAGCTGAGACCTTTGTTTTAATCAAGCCTTTGTATCGACACACTTGTAAAGATTCATATACAAAACATAATAGAATAAATCAATATAAAATACACATAATCACAAAAATGCAGCCATGTTGTGAGTTTGCATCTAAAACATGCATGTTTCCCTTTGTACAGGCAGATTTACAGCAGACAAAGCAACACGCTGATCGACTTTGACCGCTGCAAAAACAAAATACCCACCAAGTCTGAAGTCGATCAGAGGAACTGTTGACAGACTGACAGACAAACAGATGCTTGATTCATTAGTGCGATTAAATGTTCTTCTTTAGCAGCATCACTTCATGTGTTTGTGTTCCAGGAATAAAGGTCTGTTTAAACTGGACGTCTCCTCAGCATCACTCGTGCTGTCATGGTTTCAAAGCTGTGCAGAAAGAATCTGAGGGATGATACAGAGGTGACCAAAGTTACAAACATCTAGCTGTGCTGGAAATGTTTGCAGAGCTCCAAACTCTTTGGCTTTCTGCAGAGCAAGTATGGAAGAAGCACCTGAGCTAACTTCAGTTTAGACGATATGAGGAAAAATGCTGCTTCCCAAAGTTTCCTACAAGTATCCAGTTTATATTTAGAGAAGCGAAGGCTCTTTATCCTGACAACTACTCCCTGGTGGATCCCTGTCCTGTGACAGCAGCAAAGACTGTGTATCAGTATCATCAAAGCCACTTCAATAACCAGTGTTTAAAGCTCTCTAGCAGATGGACTTCAGTGGCAGCAGCCTCTGTCTGCTGTGTACAGAAGGTTCTCTGATGAAGCACACAGCAGATGCTGCACTACAACAGCAGCAGCAGCTCAGCTTCAGTTTGCTTCGACGCCCTTTTTGACCTGTGAAACAGCAGAAAATGAAACATTTCAACACCCGTTTGTTAGCGTGAGCTATTCTGCTGTTTTTCATCATTTCACAGGTGAAATAAAATCACATTTACTTCCTGTAGGAGTGATCGTGTCCAGCCTGACTGAGACCATGTGCTCCATCCTGCACAGGTAATAAACCTCTGACATGAAGGGCTGTCAAGTAGTTTTAGACAAATGGGGGTAAAAGAGACGTTAAAAGCTTAAAGAGAAACTACATTTTCTAAGAACTGTCTGACGTTCACCTCTCACTCTCAGAAAGTATACAGACTTTCTTTGATTCACTAGTGAGATAAAATGCATTTCTTGGACAACATGACTTTGATATATTTGTTTTCCAGGAGCAAAGGTCTGTTTATGCTGGCGAGTGATGCAGGCAGGAGGACTCTTTACACTGTGACTGACTAATCAATCTCTTCATCATGACTTCTGCTGTCATGGTTTTAAACCTGCGCAGTGGAGAAAAGAAGCTGAAAGAAGCTTCCTGCAAGTATCTGACGTGTCTTTAAAGAACTAAATCCTCCTCATCCTCACAGACACTCCCTCCTTAACCAGTTTCTTAAACTAGCTAACAGGTGGAGCGACACCACTGCGTACCAAAGGTTATAAAGTTAACCACACAGCAGACACTCTCGGTATGTCAGCTGTGTGGAATCAAGTTGTTCCTGCATTAATACACATACTGAAGTAACTGCCATGAGAAAGGTGAACTGAAGCTTTGATGCTAAAGTTAAGAACCTTTTGTTCACACTGGCAAGTGTTCAATGTTACCATTTATGCCAGTTTATTAATAAAGTACTTTTAAAAACAGCAGCAGGGCTGACAAAAGTGCAATAAAACCAAAAATCTATGAAACAGCAAATAATGAAATATTTTCATTTCAAGCCCTTTTTATTAACTCTTCTCCGGCCTTTATAGCACATTTACTTGTCTTACACTCTTTCAGTTGATATGAGTGACCAATATCTAATTCATTAGCTCACTAGTGCTTTACTGTTATATTCAGTCTGCTGACTGAGATCAGGTGACATTAAAAAAATCGCTAGTGAATGAAATGTGAAAAGAAAAATCATTGTGATCAAAGCTCTCTTGTTTGCTCTGAGGCACTAAAGCTGCACAGGTAATAAGCTTCTTGGCTTTAAGTGAGGATTTCCATTCGTTTGCAAGCAAATGAAGAAACAAAAGTTTGTACGGACTTTAGCGCCCTGTTGTCCTCATGTGTGGACGTCACATTTTGGGATGTTTAGACCAAAATACAAAGTTTTGCTCCACAAGGACCTGATTTGCACTTACGAGGTCATTATCCTGCCTCTGTTCTATCGACATTTAAAGCGAATATCCTCATATGTGGATCTCATTTCTCTCAGAAACAAAGTTCTGGTAATTCTTTGTTTGTACATGAATCAGGTCCCAAACAGCCCAAATAGCAAAGAGACTTTAAAAATGCATGAAAGAGTTCAGGTCTTAGGAGGTTAAAGCTCTAAAAGAGAAACTCCAGTGAAACAAGTTGAGGTGACCACGTGTGTCGTGTGTGTTGTTGTCACATGTTACTCTGCACGCCAGCAGGTGCCGACAGGTTAATCTGGCCCTGCTTTGTTTGTCCTTTTGGAGCAAAAAGCCTGTTTTTCTTGTGTTTTTAACTACATTTGATCATCACGTTGCTGATATCGTCTGATCTGCATCCCAACTGCTAAGTTTGTGTTATTTAGGTTGTTTCTTTGAATGTTTCTCTTGCTAACTGTCTGAGGTTCACCTCTCACAGAGTGAACATAATTCTGCCCTTGTAGGATTAATCTTTGTGGTTGCAAAACCGTCCATTTGTTTAGCAGAACTGACATGTTTCTGAATCCATCCCAGAGTCCTGTTTTCATATCTCCGTGGGGACATTGATGTAATGCTTTACCTAACCCTAAAAACTGAATGCCTAACCCTAACCTTCAGCCCTAAACCTAACCACAACCTAATCGTACCTCTGACACTAAAACACCATGTTTAGTCTCAAAAACGCCTTCAAACTCTTGGCGACAAGTGGAGTCACGTTCCAGTTTCTGTAAACATGGTGCAAACACACACACGACCCTGAGCTGAAAAGATGGATGGATGTGTAAAATCCATATTGCTGCTGTTCACAGCAGGACTTTGTTTAGCTTCTGTTCAGAATGACAGGAGACAAAAAGCCCAATGGGTCATATATTGCACTTACAAATGAGAGGATGCCTCGCCTAGTCGTTGGCACAGGTTTTTCAGTTATCCTGATCTTGAATACATCTGTCTCTGTGCACCAGTTCACTCCTAGGACTCTTTCATCTGGTAGTGCATCATGTCTTGTTACCACAGCTGGAGTTGGTATACGGCGAGCTGTGAGAGGACAGAGATGGAGAACGCACATTTAACTCTTTAACAGGAGATACGTTACGACTAACAGACGACTGCTGTCTACATGATGTCTTTGCAGCCCTTATGCTACATGTTACACAACTTTTCTTCATGCCAACAAGACTGAGGTGCCACATAGTCGACACATACAGCTGATTATGATGCATGTTTTACTATTGCTATGTTCACATCATCTGCTTGGCTTTATCACTGAAAGCCTGGAGATCCTCTGACGTGTGCATGGCTGATGTGAAGTATGATTAGTCCTACATGACATCAACAACAGAGGCAATGAAAGCTTTGTTGTTAACAGGTTGTAGGTAAAGTCAAATGTCTACTTCTACACTTGTGTTGGGTAAAGTTCTTCTCCCTGCAGCAGATTTATATCTGTGCTTTCACAGGGCGTGATGTGGAGCTCAGCGCTGAGGTGCAGGTCTCCTTGGAGACGGCATCCTGGCTGAAAATATTATCATGCTTCCAAAACATTTCAGCTTTTATTTTGAAAGAAACAAGACTTGAAAACAAATCCCCTTCTTCCTCTTTGTCTTTGTTCTTCAGAGGAGTGTCACCTGGACAAACTCAGGGCTGTTCTAGAGCCTTTCTTATTATTTGACTCCATAGAAATAAAACTGAATGGAATCAAACAAAAACTCCCAAACAGCTAAAACACTTTGCTTTATTCTCTTTTTTAACAAATACGTTGAAGTCCATCCATAACAACACAGCTGAGATCTCCTTTGTAATCAAGTGTTTACATCCTTTGTACAGATCTGCATACAAAACAATCATTTACGTCCCACAGAAGTCTAGTTACACGTAACTATACAAGAACTGGTGAATGACAGAAACATGAGACACATGATCACAGGTGATAACAAAAAGAGAAAGAATTCATGTGTTAGTGATGTTTTTCAGCCCTGATGGCTCATGTTGGAGAAACAAGCTGAGGTACGTGGAAAGTTCACACACACAAGTGGGCGTGAGCGCACACACAGAGAGAAACACAACTGAAGCATCTGTTTGCTGTTTCTGCTTTCATCATCTCTGCTGCTGTGTCAGGCTGGGGTCTCTCAGTGACGTGGTTGAGGTGAAGTATGACGAGTATCCCTGATTCAGTCCATCGAGACAAAGGGCAAAGAAAGCTGTTGTTAACAAACTCTATGGTGATGTGGCATTTAGCTCTGACTCTACGCTCTGCTGAATCCTTTGAACCTGCTGATCAGTAAAGCTCTACGTGCTGCAGCAGATTGACCTCATCTGTGTTCACAGGTGTGGACCTCAGCGCTGAGGTGCAGGAGACTTTCATTCAGTTCTCCCTGCAAACAGCATCCAGCCTGGAAATACTGTCATCTTTCCCACAAATGGTGCTCTTATCTCAGAGAAGAAGTCTGATGTAAATAACTGCAATCAACAGTGATGTTCTGCACAGATCACTTTTCCATTTTGCTCTCTAGATGAGTCCCAGCTGCCTGACCTTGTGTCCAGGTGATCGTCTCACTGAGGAGCTTTTGTTCTGAAAATCTCACGTCCATCACCTGTTTCCTTTTTACTATCTCTGCTCTTTCTTTATTCACAATGCTCATAATATCACACAATTATATTCATCACCTGCATGTTTTTATCCAGCTGCTGTTAGAACCAAACAAATAAAAAGGATGAAAAGCCTGAAATCCTTTGATTTATTACATTTGAAACAAATATGAGAGCATCCCTAACAGCACAGCTGAGACCTTTGTTTTAATCAAGCCTTTGTATCGACACACTTGTAAAGATTCATATACAAAACATAATAGAATAAATCAATATAAAATACACATAATCACAAAAATGCAGCCATGTTGTGAGTTTGCATCTAAAACATGCATGTTTCCCTTTGTACAGGCAGATTTACAGCAGACAAAGCAACACGCTGATCGACTTTGACCGCTGCAAAAACAAAATACCCACCAAGTCTGAAGTCGATCAGAGGAACTGTTGACAGACTGACAGACAAACAGATGCTTGATTCATTAGTGCGATTAAATGTTCTTCTTTAGCAGCATCACTTCATGTGTTTGTGTTCCAGGAATAAAGGTCTGTTTAAACTGGACGTCTCCTCAGCATCACTCGTGCTGTCGTGGTTTCAAAGCTGTGCAGAAAGAATCTGAGGGATGATACAGAGGTGACCAAAGTTACAAACATCCAGCTGTGCTGCAAATGTTTGCAGAGCTCCAAACTCTTTGGCTTTCTGCAGAGCAAGTATGGAAGAAGCACCTGAGCTAACTTCAGTTTAGACGATATGAGGAAAAATGCTGCTTCCCAAAGTTTCCTACAAGTATCCAGTTTATATTTAGAGAAGCGAAGGCTCTTTATCCTGACAACTACTCCCTGGTGGATCCCTGTCCTGTGACAGCAGCAAAGACTGTGTATCAGTATCATCAAAGCCACTTCAATAACCAGTGTTTAAAGCTCTCTAGCAGATGGACTTCAGTGGCAGCAGCCTCTGTCTGCTGTGTACAGAAGGTTCTCTGATGAAGCACACAGCAGATGCTGCACTACAACAGCAGCAGCAGCTCAGCTTCAGTTTGCTTCGACGCCCTTTTTGACCTGTGAAACAGCAGAAAATGAAACATTTCAACACCCGTTTGTTAGCGTGAGCTATTCTGCTGTTTTTCATCATTTCACAGGTGAAATAAAATCACATTTACTTCCTGTAGGAGTGATCGTGTCCAGCCTGACTGAGACCATGTGCTCCATCCTGCACAGGTAATAAACCTCTGACATGAAGGGCTGTCAAGTAGTTTTAGACAAATGGGGGTAAAAGAGACGTTAAAAGCTTAAAGAGAAACTACATTTTCTAAGAACTGTCTGACGTTCACCTCTCACTCTCAGAAAGTATACAGACTTTCTTTGATTCACTAGTGAGATAAAATGCATTTCTTGGACAACATGACTTTGATATATTTGTTTTCCAGGAGCAAAGGTCTGTTTATGCTGGCGAGTGATGCAGGCAGGAGGACTCTTTACACTGTGACTGACTAATCAATCTCTTCATCATGACTTCTGCTGTCATGGTTTTAAACCTGCGCAGTGGAGAAAAGAAGCTGAAAGAAGCTTCCTGCAAGTATCTGACGTGTCTTTAAAGAACTAAATCCTCCTCATCCTCACAGACACTCCCTCCTTAACCAGTTTCTTAAACTAGCTAACAGGTGGAGCGACACCACTGCGTACCAAAGGTTATAAAGTTAACCACACAGCAGACACTCTCGGTATGTCAGCTGTGTGGAATCAAGTTGTTCCTGCATTAATACACATACTGAAGTAACTGCCATGAGAAAGGTGAACTGAAGCTTTGATGCTAAAGTTAAGAACCTTTTGTTCACACTGGCAAGTGTTCAATGTTACCATTTATGCCAGTTTATTAATAAAGTACTTTTAAAAACAGCAGCAGGGCTGACAAAAGTGCAATAAAACCAAAAATCTATGAAACAGCAAATAATGAAATATTTTCATTTCAAGCCCTTTTTATTAACTCTTCTCCGGCCTTTATAGCACATTTACTTGTCTTACACTCTTTCAGTTGATATGAGTGACCAATATCTAATTCATTAGCTCACTAGTGCTTTACTGTTATATTCAGTCTGCTGAGATCAGGTGACATTAAAAAAATCGCTAGTGAATGAAATGTGAAAACAAAAATCATTGTGATCAAAGCTCTCTTGTTTGCTCTGAGGCACTAAAGCTGCACAGGTAATAAGCTTCTTGGCTTTAAGTGAGGATTTCCATTCGTTTGCAAGCAAATGAAGAAACAAAAGTTTGTACGGACTTTAGCGCCCTGTTGTCCTCATGTGTGGACGTCACATTTTGGGATGTTTAGACCAAAATACAAAGTTTTGCTCCACAAGGACCTGATTTGCACTTACGAGGTCATTATCCTGCCTCTGTTCTATCGACATTTAAAGCGAATATCCTCATATGTGGATCTCATTTCTCTCAGAAACAAAGTTCTGGTAATTCTTTGTTTGTACATGAATCAGGTCCCAAACAGCCCAAATAGCAAAGAGACTTTAAAAATGCATGAAAGAGTTCAGGTCTTAGGAGGTTAAAGCTCTAAAAGAGAAACTCCAGTGAAACAAGTTGAGGTGACCACGTGTGTCGTGTGTGTTGTTGTCACATGTTACTCTGCACGCCAGCAGGTGCCGACAGGTTAATCTGGCCCTGCTTTGTTTGTCCTTTTGGAGCAAAAAGCCTGTTTTTCTTGTGTTTTTAACTACATTTGATCATCACGTTGCTGATATCGTCTGATCTGCATCCCAACTGCTAAGTTTGTGTTATTTAGGTTGTTTCTTTGAATGTTTCTCTTGCTAACTGTCTGAGGTTCACCTCTCACAGAGTGAACATAATTCTGCCCTTGTAGGATTAATCTTTGTGGTTGCAAAACCGTCCATTTGTTTAGCAGAACTGACATGTTTCTGAATCCATCCCAGAGTCCTGTTTTCATATCTCCGTGGGGACATTGATGTAATGCTTTACCTAACCCTAAAAACTGAATGCCTAACCCTAACCTTCAGCCCTAAACCTAACCACAACCTAATCGTACCTCTGACACTAAAACACCATGTTTAGTCTCAAAAACGCCTTCAAACTCTTGGCGACAAGTGGAGTCACGTTCCAGTTTCTGTAAACATGGTGCAAACACACACACGACCCTGAGCTGAAAAGATGGATGGATGTGTAAAATCCATATTGCTGCTGTTCACAGCAGGACTTTGTTTAGCTTCTGTTCAGAATGACAGGAGACAAAAAGCCCAATGGGTCATATATTGCACTTACAAATGAGAGGATGCCTCGCCTAGTCGTTGGCACAGGTTTTTCAGTTATCCTGATCTTGAATACATCTGTCTCTGTGCACCAGTTCACTCCTAGGACTCTTTCATCTGGTAGTGCATCATGTCTTGTTACCACAGCTGGAGTTGGTATACGGCGAGCTGTGAGAGGACAGAGATGGAGAACGCACATTTAACTCTTTAACAGGAGATACGTTACGACTAACAGACGACTGCTGTCTACATGATGTCTTTGCAGCCCTTATGCTACATGTTACACAACTTTTCTTCATGCCAACAAGACTGAGGTGCCACATAGTCGACACATACAGCTGATTATGATGCATGTTTTACTATTGCTATGTTCACATCATCTGCTTGGCTTTATCACTGAAAGCCTGGAGATCCTCTGACGTGTGCATGGCTGATGTGAAGTATGATTAGTCCTACATGACATCAACAACAGAGGCAATGAAAGCTTTGTTGTTAACAGGTTGTAGGTAAAGTCAAATGTCTACTTCTACACTTGTGTTGGGTAAAGTTCTTCTCCCTGCAGCAGATTTATATCTGTGCTTTCACAGGGCGTGATGTGGAGCTCAGCGCTGAGGTGCAGGTCTCCTTGGAGACGGCATCCTGGCTGAAAATATTATCATGCTTCCAAAACATTTCAGCTTTTATTTTGAAAGAAACAAGACTTGAAAACAAATCCCCTTCTTCCTCTTTGTCTTTGTTCTTCAGAGGAGTGTCACCTGGACAAACTCAGGGCTGTTCTAGAGCCTTTCTTATTATTTGACTCCATAGAAATAAAACTGAATGGAATCAAACAAAAACTCCCAAACAGCTAAAACACTTTGCTTTATTCTCTTTTTTAACAAATACGTTGAAGTCCATCCATAACAACACAGCTGAGATCTCCTTTGTAATCAAGTGTTTACATCCTTTGTACAGATCTGCATACAAAACAATCATTTACGTCCCACAGAAGTCTAGTTACACGTAACTATACAAGAACTGGTGAATGACAGAAACATGAGACACATGATCACAGGTGATAACAAAAAGAGAAAGAATTCATGTGTTAGTGATGTTTTTCAGCCCTGATGGCTCATGTTGGAGAAACAAGCTGAGGTACGTGGAAAGTTCACACACACAAGTGGGCGTGAGCGCACACACAGAGAGAAACACAACTGAAGCATCTGTTTGCTGTTTCTGCTTTCATCATCTCTGCTGCTGTGTCAGGCTGGGGTCTCTCAGTGACGTGGTTGAGGTGAAGTATGACGAGTATCCCTGATTCAGTCCATCGAGACAAAGGGCAAAGAAAGCTGTTGTTAACAAACTCTATGGTGATGTGGCATTTAGCTCTGACTCTACGCTCTGCTGAATCCTTTGAACCTGCTGATCAGTAAAGCTCTACGTGCTGCAGCAGATTGACCTCATCTGTGTTCACAGGTGTGGACCTCAGCGCTGAGGTGCAGGAGACTTTCATTCAGTTCTCCCTGCAAACAGCATCCAGCCTGGAAATACTGTCATCTTTCCCACAAATGGTGCTCTTATCTCAGAGAAGAAGTCTGATGTAAATAACTGCAATCAACAGTGATGTTCTGCACAGATCACTTTTCCATTTTGCTCTCTAGATGAGTCCCAGCTGCCTGACCTTGTGTCCAGGTGATCGTCTCACTGAGGAGCTTTTGTTCTGAAAATCTCACGTCCATCACCTGTTTCCTTTTTACTATCTCTGCTCTTTCTTTATTCACAATGCTCATAATATCACACAATTATATTCATCACCTGCATGTTTTTATCCAGCTGCTGTTAGAACCAAACAAATAAAAAGGATGAAAAGCCTGAAATCCTTTGATTTATTACATTTGAAACAAATATGAGAGCATCCCTAACAGCACAGCTGAGACCTTTGTTTTAATCAAGCCTTTGTATCGACACACTTGTAAAGATTCATATACAAAACATAATAGAATAAATCAATATAAAATACACATAATCACAAAAATGCAGCCATGTTGTGAGTTTGCATCTAAAACATGCATGTTTCCCTTTGTACAGGCAGATTTACAGCAGACAAAGCAACACGCTGATCGACTTTGACCGCTGCAAAAACAAAATACCCACCAAGTCTGAAGTCGATCAGAGGAACTGTTGACAGACTGACAGACAAACAGATGCTTGATTCATTAGTGCGATTAAATGTTCTTCTTTAGCAGCATCACTTCATGTGTTTGTGTTCCAGGAATAAAGGTCTGTTTAAACTGGACGTCTCCTCAGCATCACTCGTGCTGTCGTGGTTTCAAAGCTGTGCAGAAAGAATCTGAGGGATGATACAGAGGTGACCAAAGTTACAAACATCCAGCTGTGCTGCAAATGTTTGCAGAGCTCCAAACTCTTTGGCTTTCTGCAGAGCAAGTATGGAAGAAGCACCTGAGCTAACTTCAGTTTAGACGATATGAGGAAAAATGCTGCTTCCCAAAGTTTCCTACAAGTATCCAGTTTATATTTAGAGAAGCGAAGGCTCTTTATCCTGACAACTACTCCCTGGTGGATCCCTGTCCTGTGACAGCAGCAAAGACTGTGTATCAGTATCATCAAAGCCACTTCAATAACCAGTGTTTAAAGCTCTCTAGCAGATGGACTTCAGTGGCAGCAGCCTCTGTCTGCTGTGTACAGAAGGTTCTCTGATGAAGCACACAGCAGATGCTGCACTACAACAGCAGCAGCAGCTCAGCTTCAGTTTGCTTCGACGCCCTTTTTGACCTGTGAAACAGCAGAAAATGAAACATTTCAACACCCGTTTGTTAGCGTGAGCTATTCTGCTGTTTTTCATCATTTCACAGGTGAAATAAAATCACAGCACATTTACTTCCTGTAGGAGTGATCGTGTCCAGCCTGACTGAGACCATGTGCTCCATCCTGCACAGGTAATAAACCTCTGACATGAAGGGCTGTCAAGTAGTTTTAGACAAATGGGGGTAAAAGAGATGTTAAAAGCTTAAAGAGAAACTACATTTTCTAAGAACTGTCTGACGTTCACCTCTCACTCTCAGAAAGTATACAGACTTTCTTTGATTCACTAGTGAGATAAAATGCATTTCTTGGACAACATGACTTTGATATATTTGTTTTCCAGGAGCAAAGGTCTGTTTATGCTGGCGAGTGATGCAGGCAGGAGGACTCTTTACACTGTGACTGACTAATCAATCTCTTCATCATGACTTCTGCTGTCATGGTTTTAAACCTGCGCAGTGGAGAAAAGAAGCTGAAAGAAGCTTCCTGCAAGTATCTGACGTGTCTTTAAAGAACTAAATCCTCCTCATCCTCACAGACACTCCCTCCTTAACCAGTTTCTTAAACTAGCTAACAGGTGGAGCGACACCACTGCGTACCAAAGGTTATAAAGTTAACCACACAGCAGACACTCTCGGTATGTCAGCTGTGTGGAATCAAGTTGTTCCTGCATTAATACACATACTGAAGTAACTGCCATGAGAAAGGTGAACTGAAGCTTTGATGCTAAAGTTAAGAACCTTTTGTTCACACTGGCAAGTGTTCAATGTTACCATTTATGCCAGTTTATTAATAAAGTACTTTTAAAAACAGCAGCAGGGCTGACAAAAGTGCAATAAAACCAAAAATCTATGAAACAGCAAATAATGAAATATTTTCATTTCAAGCCCTTTTTATTAACTCTTCTCCGGCCTTTATAGCACATTTACTTGTCTTACACTCTTTCAGTTGATATGAGTGACCAATATCTAATTCATTAGCTCACTAGTGCTTTACTGTTATATTCAGTCTGCTGACTGAGATCAGGTGACATTAAAAAAATCGCTAGTGAATGAAATGTGAAAAGAAAAATCATTGTGATCAAAGCTCTCTTGTTTGCTCTGAGGCACTAAAGCTGCACAGGTAATAAGCTTCTTGGCTTTAAGTGAGGATTTCCATTCGTTTGCAAGCAAATGAAGAAACAAAAGTTTGTACGGACTTTAGCGCCCTGTTGTCCTCATGTGTGGACGTCACATTTTGGGATGTTTAGACCAAAATACAAAGTTTTGCTCCACAAGGACCTGATTTGCACTTACGAGGTCATTATCCTGCCTCTGTTCTATCGACATTTAAAGCGAATATCCTCATATGTGGATCTCATTTCTCTCAGAAACAAAGTTCTGGTAATTCTTTGTTTGTACATGAATCAGGTCCCAAACAGCCCAAATAGCAAAGAGACTTTAAAAATGCATGAAAGAGTTCAGGTCTTAGGAGGTTAAAGCTCTAAAAGAGAAACTCCAGTGAAACAAGTTGAGGTGACCACGTGTGTGTTGTTGTCACATGTTACTCTGCACGCCAGCAGGTGCCGACAGGTTAATCTGGCCCTGCTTTGTTTGTCCTTTTGGAGCAAAAAGCCTGTTTTTCTTGTGTTTTTAACTACATTTGATCATCACGTTGCTGATATCGTCTGATCTGCATCCCAACTGCTAAGTTTGTGTTATTTAGGTTGTTTCTTTGAATGTTTCTCTTGCTAACTGTCTGAGGTTCACCTCTCACAGAGTGAACATAATTCTGCCCTTGTAGGATTAATCTTTGTGGTTGCAAAACCGTCCATTTGTTTAGCAGAACTGACATGTTTCTGAATCCATCCCAGAGCCGAGGGTTTGTGTAAGTGGGTTTTTAGTGTGGGTTTTCGTGCTGGCAGGGAGGCAAAAGGTGATTTCAGTGTCTACTATATAAAGAGGCAGCAGCTTCCAGATCTTCATCTGTGTTCTCCTCCATCATCATTTCACTCATCACATGGCTTCACATCTCAGCCTTCTGGGAGTGGTGCTGTGCTCCTCATGGTTTCTGCTTCTGAAATCCCACCTCAGGCAGACTTTGATTTACAGGCAGCAACAGTCATCCATAATGGTTCTTATTTTACCGCCCATCTAGTTTCATAACCACATGTCCAACTTAGGGTTGCAGGAAGGGGAGCTTCAGTACATGTTCACGTACTGTGTTGTGTGATATACTACAAGTGTTTGTCCCATAAGTATTTGGACAATGAACTCTGCTGTAGCTGTGTCTCTGTCCAAAGTAAAACAATCAGGATGTGTTGAAGTGCAGAATCAGAGTTTTAATTCGAGGGATTTAACAAAAGAACTGCTTTAACTGCTTCCTGGCTGCGTTCAGCTGTTACTCACAGGGCACCACAGTGGGTGACTGTTCATGTGTGATTGGACACATTTTTAGGCCTGATGCCATTTCTGACACAACCCCAAAGAGATGTTTTGTCTCCTCCTGAGATTCAGCCGCTGAGCTTCCACTTGGTAGGCAAATGTGTAAAGAACTATATTCAGGGGCGTTTTTAGCCCGTTTTGGGGGGTGCTTCCCAAAATGGATCAAAGCACCCCCAAAGATTTCTTACTTTTTTGACAATATTTGGTGTTTGTGTGATACACTACAAAAAATATAGAAAGTATACAGTACTTGGTTGAGATCTTTTAACAACAGAAGTATAGATAACCCCCCTCCCAGAATGGTTTGTTCCAGCTCTCCCCTGCTCTGGCTCTGGTGCCCTTTGTGCCAGAGAGATGGTGGCTGAGACGCAGCAGAGCGGAGGTGGAAGTGCCTGGCTTAAAACAGGACATGTTAGCTGCATTTAACCTTCAGTTACTCTTTATATAGTTGGTAGGAGTCAGACCATGTTTCTGTTTACCTGAAAAACATTACACCAGGTAACCTGCTGGGTTAAACGTGTTTTCCGACGATGTTTGCTGCCCTACAATCCGTCCTGCTCTGTAGTAAAATCAGAGACATTTGACCGTCCTGTTGCTCCCATTGAAATGTATACAGCCTGTTTAAAATCTAAAACTTAAAACTGTCCGTAGCTGCTGTTGTTACCACTGTCCTGTTAGAAAAGGAAGGAATGAGAGAAGCTGCTCATTTTGTCATATGTGCCGATATTAAACCCAAGGTACTTAACAGCTAACTGACTGGATTCCCATTAACCTTATAACTCCTGTTGTGTGTGTGTGTGTGTGTGTGTGTCAGTCAGGTTCATAATGGATATAAGGACGTTTTTTCAAAAAAAGCAGCAACATTCAGGTAAAAATGAAAGAACAAATGATGCGTCAATAAAGGATAATGTTGGATCAGTGTTTCAGTATTTATGTCTTTTATTTGATGTTCATGTGTTTGGTTATTTGCCTTTTGGTTGAAAGTACACTGAGGGAGGACTTTTTTATTAGTGATTTCAATAGTATTTTTTCATATTAATGTAATTTTTTCATCTAATACAATCTATTTGTGTAGTGTAGAATAAGGAGGGGATGTTTTTCTCATTATCATTTAATATTTTAATATGCCATTATTAGTTCATTAGAAGTATATAACCAGCTTTGCATTAAGCATGAATTGAAGTTTTTGATCTTACATTATTCTTTGCATTACAGTGATGGTGATAACTTTAGTTTGATCTTTTTTACAGGTACCAGAATAATAACATGATTTTCCATTGCAGATGTAACCATGATCATTCCATACACATTGCAGCTTGTTGCTCATTCTAGAGTTGTGCTCAAGGTAATTAAAGGTTAAAAGCTACAGCCAGCGCGAGTCTGGCTGATCTATGGAGGGCAAAGGCTCTGAGCTTGGAAGGCCGCACGCGCTTACACAGCACTTATAAGATGTCATTCTTGATGATTTTGTGCTTAGTCATGTTTTAATATGTTTTAAGTAGAAGTAGCTGATCCAGCAATATTCATTTAATATTATATACTTGATTTAGAGCAATACACACTGATGGTCTTAATAAATGAAAGAGTCCTTGTAGTTGCCATGTTGTGTCTCAGCAGGGTACAGACGGTTCCAGGAGACGGGGGGCAGTTAGCGTCTGCCCTCGGGAAGGAGACAATGTTATTCTTTGTGTTAAATAAAATTGTCAACATTGATTGTATTACACCTGTCACTACGCATGAGGGGGCGTTCTAATACCCTGATTTCATAAAACTATGGAGATGTGTTTTTTGAGATGAGATCTGAGACTGTCTGCATACAGTGTCCATCTCCCACGTGTGTGATCATTAAATCATCGTTTGACTCAACCCGACCGGACCAGTGTTGTTATTGTGGGTTTTTCCTCTGGTGTCCATCTCCAATATTTTTGAACCATAACATTTTGGGGGCTCGTCCTGTGGTATTGGGGTGGACGTGCGAGGTGTGGACGGTCTGAGGTTGTCGAGCGGACAGGCACGGACCAGGGATCTGATGTGAGTGAGCTTCCCGGGTGCATCTAAAAGGTAAGGCACTGCCTGTTGAGTTGATTCCCAAATTGTGCCAAATTGGGCTGCATTAAATTAAAAGCCTGCTCACTGACGTTGCTGGTGGGTGTCTGTTTTGATTTTGATGAGAATCACCGTGTGTTATGCAGTTAAAGTTGTTTAAGAGTATTTAATGAAGTTGAAGAAATATGAAACTGTTCCCAGAAGTAACAGAGAATGTTGGGTTTGAGTCCCTGGATATTGAGCTGAAGGCTCAGGTAGTTTGGTAGGGAAATTAGGACAGAAACTGTTCCCAGAAGTAACAGAGACTGGTTAATAGTTTTACAAATTAGGACAGAAACTGTTCCCAGAAGTAACAGAGACTGTTTAATTGGTCGTAAAAAAGTTATCTTTCTTCGGTGAGACCCGTTATGGTAAAATTTGTCAAAATTGTTTAGGTGAAAATTGTTATAGGACGGCAGCCCAGAAGTCTGCTAAGAAGCACATAGCCCGGGGGTTACGCCCCCTCCTGGCCGTGGACGCGCGGTCTTGACCTGTCGGCGAACAGGGGTAGTTCAGTTTTGGTTTAACTGTGGGTACAGGGCATCCCGAAATAAGCTAGGAGTTACCGAGACTCCTCATCGTTTAAAACGGTGTCATGTGCTTGTTTGGACAAAGTTAAATTGAGTTAGGGATTTAGAAGTTAGGTCAGAAACTGTTCCCAGAAGTAACAGATACTGTTTGATTGATTACAAAAAAGTGAAACTTTCTTCGGTGAGACCCGTTAACTTAAATTTGTCGAAATTTGTTAGGTGCTGAATCTGTCAGGCCTGTCAGTGGTTGTAAATATAAGACGTCTTTTGTGAATAGAATTCTATCTGAGCTTTGTGTGACCCTGTGTGTGATGAGAGCGCAGCTGCAGCGCTGCGAGCTATTTTTAGACGGTGTGAACATGCAAATGAGTGTGTGGCTGGGAGGAGAACGGAGCTTTTCACTTCCTGCCCAGAGTGTGTGTGAGCCTTATAAGCAGAAGGCTTTTTATTGCTGAAAGTTTGTAAATATGCTGCTGGTTTTGATGTTATAACAATGTAAATAGTTTTTGATTTAAAAAGAGTGGTTTAAATAATTTTCAGACACACCTTGCAAATGTGCTTATAATGAGTTGGCACTCGGCCTTTGAAGGTCAGAAGCTTCATTCGGCGTGACTGTCCGGATTGATAAAGTGTAGTAAATGCCTTGAGTGCAGAGGGTTAAATGCAAACAAGCTTACAAACACATAGGTTATGATCAGAATAGGTCCCTAGAAGGCTTTTGAATGTTTTAAACCAAGTGGGAATCACTAGAAGGTTATTTGTTAATCACAGTTGATTTATGTAATGTAAAAAGCATTTAAGACTGAGTAACTTCAGTTTTTGAGGAGCATAAGAGAGTGTTCCTAGATCAGAGTAAGCTGCTGTAAGTCAATTGAAAACAATTTAATTAAATCTTAAATATTTTATACTGATAACACAACTGATTTTAAGCCATATCTTTAAATAAGTAAAGTTCATGAACTTTTTTGAGCTGCCATGACACAGAGAAAGTGGAGTGTTTCACCCTGAAAGGATGAAATGATGCTCTGCCTTTGTTGTCAAGTTCAAACATAGGCCTTAAATAAATATGAGCCACTAATAAGCGTGACATAATTAATAATTTCAAACAATAAAGCACATTGGGTGAGTGACCCAGATAACAATAAATTATGAGCACGCAATAAAGTGGACCTGTTAGAACCCCTTTGACATTTGTCCCTTCAACAATAAATGATTATATTGTGTCCCATGCACTAAACAGTCCCATTTAATACTGTTAAATCGTTGTTTAAATAGAATAAGCAAACATGCCTGTGCTTTATTTTGCAACCTGTAACATACAAATAGCAGAGGAAGAGGGTCGACTGGAGGTGACCTGTAAATGTCACATAGTGACTGAGGAAGGTGTTTCACCTTATGAGATGACAGTGTGGTCCGAGATTGAGCTGCATGAGCTAAATGCCTATATACAACGTTGCCTATTTTTATTTCAAGGCTTAAAGGAGATGACTGAGCATGAAAATGATCCAAATTGGGAGCCCACAGAGGCCGCCCACTTTGCTCAGGCTATGGTAGAGTCGGTACTAGACGGTTTTGATTTTGATATGCTTGCTTGGGAAATAATGTAATTATCTGTGGAGATGTCTCCAAGCGATTAGTAGATTTAAAGGAGACAAATGTGTGCTTGAGAGTGCGTGGTTGAAATTGTGTGTGTGGGTGTGCGTTTGAAAGGCTTTGAAACATAGATTTGATTTGAATAAAGCTAATCACAGTACTATGGTTTGGCATTGAAGTAGAGCGAGCTATACAGCTAATTATTGAGGAGTTTGGATTTAATTGGTCCATTGCTCCCTCGCTCGGTAAACAACACGGTGAATTTGTTAGTTTGTGAGCAAACATGATATTGCTTTGGAGCAATTTTCTGTGAAAAATTTAAGGCTGTGTGAATGCATTTGAGCTGTGTTATTGTTTTGTGCCCCAAAGTTAACATGCAGTGTGTATGAGTTTATAACATTTATGTTCCAGAGTGAAAAGTAGTTATTAAAAGTGAATATTGAAAGAGGCTTGGTTAAGTCTTGACACACTGCGTTGGCTGTGTGTCTTACCAAGCAGATCACAAGGAGACAGTGACCCTGGGAGGAGCGAAAGTATTTCTGAAAGCTAACAGGCAGACATTGCGGAGTGATCCAGAAGGAGGAGCCGTATAACGTCACAAAAAAGGGAGGTAAGCTTGTGTTCTAGGATAATGGCTGACGGCCCGAACACGACACCTACTGGGCACAGAGGCTATAAGCCTCTAAAGGAACAGCAGCAACAGTTAAAAAAAGCTATTCGCTTAGCTTCTCCTGGATCATCAAAGTTAGCTGAGAAGGAAGCCAAAGCAATGGAAGCTGAGCTAAACAAGCTTATTGCTTCCCAACAGAGAGGGCTGGATGACAAAATAGCCCTAAGTCTTGTGCTCAAAATAGAAGGAGAGAGATGTGAGCAGCAATTGGAACAACTGCAAGCCGAGGCAGAGAAACGTTCAATCAACTGGAAAATTAAACAACAAATCAAGAAACTACAGCAAACACACGCAAAGTGTTGCAAGTGGATGTTCTTGTGGAATGGAGCATCTTCCTGGATGGAGGAGGATGACACAGCTGAAACAGAAGATATGGAAAGCATAATGGAGGCTTTGAAACAACTGAAAGACCAAAATAAGAAGCTGGAAGACCAAATGAAGAACTGGATTCCAAAACCAGGAGATGCTAACAAGTATCACACAGCAGAGATTCTTCCTTGGGCCACATTAACATCTAATGCCGTAGAACGACAATATGTCATGCCTGTAATGACCCTCAGAGGAGGACAAGTTCAAGGCCCCGATGGACAGACGGCAGTGGTTGTGGGAGGAGTAGCTGATGTTGAATACACCAGAGCACCACGGGTGTTTCAGAATGAAGGGCCTATGACAGTTAAATGTCAGTCCCTGAATGGGGAAGGGAAAGAGATAACATCAGCCGCAGAGGAAGGCTTGCCTTTGCCTTCTTGTTCACATGAGGGAGGAGACAGGCCAAAAGCCGAAGCATCAAGAGAGAGCCTGCCAGACCAGACTGGAGAAGCGGATTGGACCCCAACAAACGAGGAAATGATTTCACCGGTGGAAAGGATAGCACAACCGGCTTTCATCGGACTGCCAACACCAGCAAGAGAAGAGCAGGCCCAAACCAGGTCAAAACACTCCAAAGCAATGGCCAAGTCAGACACATGGGCAGGAGAAGTATTCGGACGAATGCTTGAAGCCCCGCAAGGGCTATTGGAAGTATTAAATACACTGAAGACCGTAAAGGACAAAATGACCAAAAGCATGCCAGAAGAGGAGAGCGACAATGATTCATCTACCACAGAGGAGGAAGAAGATGATGAAGATAACGACAGAGGAGGAGTCGTGTCAGAACCAAGTATAGCCAGGAATCTTAGGTCAAGACAGGTGAAAAAAGAGCAGGGACAGAGGAGGCCTATTTTTAAGAGTTCAAAAGGCAAGGGAAAATTGGGACAGTGTAAAACTGTGACCAAAGCAGAAAAAGCTGCGGGCACTCATTATAATTTGCCTTTAGTGGCTGGTGCAAAAAATGAACCAGTGTACCGCGCATACAAAGTAAGAGATTTGGAGGCATTGGTTAAACAGCTTCCACCTATAACTGGAGGAGGAGCAAGGTGGTTGCGTGAATTAGGCAGACTAACAGAAGGAGAGGAGCTTGCGATTGGCGATTTTCGCGCCATTTCTGCGCGGTGTATGCTCGGTGGTGGGCTAGCAGATGTAGAGGCTATAGCTCGCACAACTCGCCATGCAAATGATTTGCCTTATCATG
Organism: Maylandia zebra; assembly: GCF_041146795.1. NCBI lineage: Eukaryota > Metazoa > Chordata > Actinopteri > Cichliformes > Cichlidae > Maylandia > Maylandia zebra. The sequence continues at coordinate 10,296,878 of NC_135168.1, read as the reverse complement.
AAGTGCAATGTGCTTTGTCTGACGCAGTCCGTGAAAAGTACCCAACCCCTAATACAGGAGCCATACCTAAAATAATTTGGGACCCCCAAAACACACCTAGAGAGTTTTTAGAAAAAGCCAGAGATCAGTGGTTGTTAGAAACAGGTACCCATCCGGGTAGAGAAGGTGAGCATCGGGCGTGGTTTCGCTCAGCGGTGCTGGCAGGGCTGCCAAACCAGGTCACAGAAGATCTACAGAAAAACCCAGATTTTGCCGTAGCAGATTCGGTGCAGTGGGAAAGACACGTCTCACATCGTTTGCAGCTGGAGCAGGACAGGGCGAACAAGCAGAAAAAAGAGTTGGAGGAGGCACAAGCGTCTCTACTCAAACTACAGTTGGTGGAGGCAAAAAAAGAGGAAAAAGAAAAAACAGAAAAAATTATGATAGTCGCGACCCAGCCTGGTCCTGGGCCTGAATGGCCAGATAGTGGCCCGGGTCCCTGCACTAATGACGGATGGCCCGCCAATGCACCAAGGCAGAACCAACCCACAGGGAATTGGGGAACCGGTGGATCGTACAGAGGGCGTGGTGGCTCAGCGGGGGGAGTACAAAGAGCTCGTGACACGGGGAATCTCAGCAGTGTGCCTTGGAATGTCTGTTGGAGGTGTGGAGCAGAGGGTCATTGGAACAGAAATTGCCCAGAACGTCGTCAGAACTATCAAAGAAGAGGCTACCAATCCCAGGCACGTGGAGCTCCAAGAGCAAGAGATGGCTCTAGGGGAGCGTATCAGGCCCCAAACCCGAGTGCAGCACCAGCCGCGCAGTATCCAGTGGCTGACTGGAGGGAGGACCAGTACTGAAGGGACCCGGAGGGACCAAACAGTATGGTAATGGCAGATCCCATGCTGTTAATGACTGTAGAAGGGACAGAATTGCCCTTCTTAGTAGACACTGGAGCAACATATTCAACCTTGAGAGCAGCACCGGACAGTGCAACGTTGTCCTGCCACACAGTGAACGTGGTGGGTTTTTCCGGGATCCCGACAACTCTGCCAATGACTGACCCAGCTTTGACAAAGCTGGGCAAGCAGACTTTGAAACACAACTATGTGGTGTCATCGCAAGCGCCAGTAAATCTTATGGGCAGGGACCTGCTCGTGAAGTTGGGCGCCACAATCACATGTTCAGCAGATGGATTATCTGTGACTCTGCCAGGGGGCCAGCATTTTCCGTGCCTGGGAACAAGTTCAAAGACTCAATATCTGCTTCAAGACTGTGAAAGAGCAAAAGTCAATATCTACTGGGGGAGACTAGTGAAAGAGGATGTTCTGAGGCAATTTCAGCTGTGGAGACCCTGGATAATGAGCTTGGCAGTTTACTCCCCTCCGCGCGACCCTTACCACGTTACCCTGTTTTATGATAAAGAGAATGACGACACCTATCGTGAATTATTTCAATCTGATCTTGAAGGTCAGACGTGGAATGTGCAAACACATGACATCTACATCGGACCAGAAGGTGTAGCCGCGGCTGTGAAATTAACTGATGAACAACTGCCTTGGTACAATGTGGAAGAAAATTCAACCCCTCACATTACATTGGCGGTCCACCAAGGTCATGGTGCAGGTGATCTAGGTCCAATGGTCAGGCGAGCACTGGACGACACAGGGTGGCAAAGAACCCAAATTCCTAACTTATCTTATGCTCCAAATTGTAAAACCTATCGCATAACTTGTGCCTGTGAGGATACAGTGATCTTGGAACATAAAGAAATTTCAAAAACACATGGTGAGGAGTGTGTAGATCATCCTCACGCAGTTGCTGGACTGTCGAATCTGCCTGACAGTCTATGGTCAAAAGGGCCCACGGATGTTGGCCTAGCTAAGAGTCCTCCTGTCTTGTTCCAGCTCAAGTCACACACACCAATCAATAGACCACAGTATAAACACAAGCCTGAAGCAGAGGCAGGAATTACAGAAACAATAGAAGGCCTGTCAAGGGCCGGGGTGTTAGAGCCCTCTCACTCACTGTGGAACACACCAATTCTACCAGTGGAGAAACATGGAACAGGAAAATACCGTATGGCACATGATTTGAGAGCCATTAATGAAATATTACTCTCTACCACTGCACCTGTACCAAATCCGTACACAGCTTTATCAGCTATCACATGTGACCAAAAGTGGTTCACGTGCATTGACCTGGCAAATGCATTCTTTTGTCTTCCTCTGCATGAGTCACTCAGAGACATTTTTTCATTCACATACAGAGGCCAACAACTCAGATACACACGTTTGCCGCAAGGCTTTGCACTTTCTCCAGGCATTTTCAATCAGGTGCTTAAAGAAGCCCTGTCGTCATGTAATTTGCCTAATGATTGTACATTAATACAATATGTTGATGATCTTCTCATTGCAGCCCCGTCAGCAGCGGATTGTACAGCGGCATCGTTCGTTGTGTTGAATAGGTTGGCGGAATGTGGCTTTAAAGTAAGTAAAGACAAGCTGCAGTTAGTTCGCCCTGAAGTGACCTTTTTGGGCCGGGTAATCGCACACAAATCAGTGGGTTTGATGAACACACACAGAGACCAAATTTTGACACACCCAAAACCGCGAACTGTGAGAGAAATGCTTTCTTTTCTTGGTTTAACAGGTTACAGCAGGCAGTTCATTCCGGATTATGCAGGCAAAACTGCCCCTTTAAGGGGCCTAATGAAGCAAGTTGGTGTTCGAAACTTTAAGGCTGAGTTGCCTTGGACGCCTGAAGCTGAAGCCGCATTTATTAGGGTAAAACAGGATTTGTCAAGGGCCTCAGATTTAGCCACACCCAATTATGATGAGCCATTCTATTTGGATGTTTCTGAAACAAACTCAATTGTAAATGGAGTGTTGTTTCAGAAAAAAGGGGGGGGTAGAGAAGTGCTCATGTATGTTAGTGTAAAACTACATCCAACAGAAGCAAAGCATCCTACATGCACACAACATGCAGCAGGGGTTGCTAGAATTATCCAAAAAACAGCACATGTAGTGAGAGAACACCCACTAAAAATACTCACTACACATAGCATAGTGGCATACGTAAATTCACAAGCATTTTGTATGTCACCACGGGCACAACAGAGACTGAGCAAAGTCTTAGAGGCCCCAAACTTGACATTCACACATGAAGGAATTAACATGGCAGATTTAATGGGTGTAGGGGAACCACATGACTGCGCCAAAAGAGCACAGATCGAGGAAAAGATTAGAGAGGACCTGAAGGCCGAACCCATACCGGGAGCTGAGGACTGGTTCACCGATGGATGTTGCCACCGAGACGAAGGAGGACTGAAAGCAGGGTATGCGGTGGTCTGCAGAGTAGAAGGAGATTATCAGGTCAGAGAGTCAGGAAGGATTGAGGGAAAGCAGTCGGCCCAGAGAGCTGAAGTGATAGCCTTAGCTCGAGCTTTGAGACTAGCCAAGAACAGGAGAGTGAACATCTACACCGATTCGGCATATGCGTTTGGAGCAGCGCATGTGGAGCTGCCTCAGTGGAAAAGAGCAGGATTCAGAACAGCAACCAATGCACCTATTTCCCACAAACATGAAATGGAGGAACTGGAAAAGGCCTTGGCTGACCCAGAGGAGGTGAGCATTATAAAATGCAAAGCTCACTCCCAAGGAACCAGTATGGTGGAAAAAGGAAACCAGAGAGCAGATGAAGCCGCAAAGGAGGCCGCAGGCTACAAAGGACAGAGACAAATGATACAGGTAACATCAGAAGAAGAGATACCTGTTGACCTGATTGAGGAAGTTAAACGGGCCCAGGAGGAGGCATCCCCAGAGGAAAAGGGGGTGTGGAAAAACAAAGGAGCCTGGCAGGATGGACATTTGTGGAGGGGGCCAGATGGGCGCCCCGTGCTGACAGCCAAAATGGCAGAACAGAAGGTGGATGAAGCCCACGGACTTGCTCACGTGGGGAGAGCCCAGATGGAAAGAAATTTGTGTCATTGGTGGCATCCTGAGCTGCGAGGAATGATAAGGGAGAAGGCCAGGATGTGCTTAATCTGTGGGGCACACAATCCTAAGCCAGCAGTAAAACCGGAAGTGGGTTTTACACCATACGAGCTGCAAACCGGGAGACAGTTTCCGGCACCTTGGACGGTGGGCTCGGGTGAACGGGACAAAAAGGGGAACCGGTCCCACGCAGACTACTGGAACGAGCTAAAGGCGCTAGTGTCCAGTTTCACGAAACAGGCGGCTTGTAAAGGGCCCACAGGAGAAGGAGAGGTCCCAGACGCGAAAACAGTGTGGCTGAGAGTCATCAAACGAAAGTGGAAGGAGCCCCGCTGGACTGGTCCATATGAGGTATCGGCTCGGACGGCGACAGCGGTCCAACTGAAGGGGAAAGGCGACACCTGGTATCACTGGACGCAGTGCGCAGCTGCGCACGAGGGCTTGGTGGGGAAGGATCAATCTCAACCCGACGCAGGTGAAATTGAGCGGCACAATAATCCCTCACACCTGTGCAACGGACCGACCGGTAGTCTACCCGGAAGGTCGAAGAAAGAAGAGCAGCCAAGGAGGAGATCGCCGCGCCAACGAAAAGGAGCGGTACCACACTGAACACCTAAAACAAGAGAGAGGCTCTGATAAAGGGCTTTGAACTTTTTACTACACCATAACATTCACATACCACCATGCCATCACAACAATTAGACACTGGTGATGAAAGAAGAGTCTCAAAAGCCATCACAATGTTTAAAATTATTATGAGTTTGATGTTAACTATGTTGCTAATCATGGCTATTTGTTTTTTGATTTGTTTGTTGCAGACCGACCCGGGAAACCAGTCTGAGCACGGAGGCCATGCCAGTCCGGCGTTGTTTGATACACCAAGTACATCACGCGTGGTCCATAGTGATTCAAGGTTGCGGGCAAGAGTGAAGCGCGAGGTCTCTGGTAAAAAGGATGAGTGTCTCAGCACATATGGTGGTTTAGAATTAGATTATGTTATTGGCTCCACAACTTCCTTTACGTTTGATCTGTGTGATGTTGTTAATTGCAGGGACGTCGGCAGTGCTTGGAGGGGATACAATGTGTGGGTCTGTTGGGATTATTCAGTGAGTACGCACTGCGAGAGGGGAAATCGTCCGTATGACAGCTGGTGCCGTAATTGGGACCAGGTAAGGGGTTACACTGGGCAAAATTGGGAACCGTTAGAATCAGGATCAGAAAACGGGCTTAAACTACAGAGGGATTTTAGCCCCTCTGGAAACGCGTTAACTTTATCATTGGGGAATTGGCATCGCGAACAATCTATGTATTTAAGTTTGGGGGTGGTAAATGAATTCCCCCACCTGGATCGACTCCATTGGAGTGCCCAGGGGGGTTCCAAATGAATTTAAACTTGTTGACCAAATAGCAGCCGGGTTTGAAAATATTCCAATAATTTCTGCTTTCTTTCCAGTGACTCCAAACAAGAATGTAGATAGGATTAATTATGTTCATTACAATGTACTGAGGCTCTCTAACCTGACCAGAGACGGATTGGAGGGGCTAGCGGAGCAGGTGGGTCCGACCTCGTTAATGGGAGTGCAGAATAGAATGGCCCTTGACATGTTGTTAGCGGAAAAGGGGGGCGTGTGTGCTATGTTTGCCGACCAGTGTTGCACCTTTATTCCAAACAATACTGCTCCAGATGGGTCGGTAACCAAGGCTCTGGAGGGCCTAAAGAGCCTTTCTGAAACTATGCATGATCACTCCGGTGTTGGTAATCCGTTAGAAGGCTGGCTGACCTCAGTGTTCGGACGGTGGAAGGGGGTCATCGCTTCGGTCATGTTTTCTTTGTCTGTTGTGGTGGGTATTATGGTTATTTGTTGTTGTCTCATCCCTTGTGCCAGAAGAATGTTCAAAAGTATGTCTGTGAGGGCAGTGGACCCTGGAGTCATTACTCCAATGTCCATGATGCCAATGATGCATGTGGAACTGAATGTGTAGGCCAAGGAGGGACACAACTGTTTGTGACCTCTGGATTCTCCAGAGGTCAACAGAGGGAATTGTAGAATAAGGAGGGGATGTTTTTCTCATTATCATTTAATATTTTAATATGCCATTATTAGTTCATTAGAAGTATATAACCAGCTTTGCATTAAGCATGACTTGAAGTTTTTGATCTTACATTATTCTTTGCATTACAGTGATGGTGATAACTTTAGTTTGATCTTTTTTACAGGTATCAGAATAATAACATGATTTTCCATTGCAGATGTAACCATGATCATTCCATACACATTGCAGCTTGTTGCTCATTCTAGAGTTGTGCTCAAGGTAATTAAAGGTTAAAAGCTACAGCCAGCGCGAGTCTGGCTGATCTATGGAGGGCAAAGGCTTTGAGCTTGGAAGGCCGCACGCGCTTACACAGCACTTATAAGATGTCATTCTTGATGATTTTGTGCTTAGTCATGTTTTAATATGTTTTAAGTAGAAGTAGCTGATCCAGCAATATTCATTTAATATTATATACTTGATTTAGAGCAATACACACTGATGGTCTTAATAAATGAAAGAGTCCTTGTAGTTGCCATGTTGTGTCTCAGCAGGGTACAGACGGTTCCAGGAGACGGGGGGCAGTTAGCGTCTGCCCTCGGGAAGGAGACAATGTTATTCTTTGTGTTAAATAAAATTGTCAACATTGATTGTATTACACCTGTCACTACGCATGAGGGGGCGTTCTAATACCCTGATTTCATAAAACTATGGAGATGTGTTTTTTGAGATGAGATCTGAGACTGTCTGCATACAGTGTCCATCTCCCACGTGTGTGATCATTAAATCATCGTTTGACTCAACCCGACCGGACCAGTGTTGTTATTGTGGGTTTTTCCTCTGGTGTCCATCTCCAATATTTTTGAACCATAACAGTAGCCACTAAGACTGGTGGACCTAAATCTTCACCTCCAAGTCCGTTCACATACAAGAGGAAGGGGAGTGAGCGGGTCAGCGCTCAGGGCACAGAAACTAAACTGGCTTAAAACACCATTTATTTCCATAAAAAAAAAAAACACAGCCAGAGTCACAAATACAAGATAAAATTCCCCGTATACAATAAAAATATTGTTGCAACCCGCTAAAAACCCTGCCGGCAGAAATAACTATACACTATTAAAACAAGGCTAAAACATGTTTTCCATAAGCTAAAATTACCCTCCCACAGTCCCATAATCCCACAGTCCAGCCACACATGGGCGAGTGGTCCTTATATGAAAGAGACAGGAGAGGAACTTCTCTTCCAGTATGGTAAGACTCGTCAGCAGCAGACCAGGGAGGAGGCTCCTATCGCAGACCTGTCTCCTGCTGACAGCGCGTCGCCGCACAGTCCCGCCCCACTCCACACCTGAACACGGACTCCCTCGTCTCACCGTCAGATGCAGGCAGAGGGGCATCCCTGCCCTGTTGTGCATTGCAGCCATCGCCACCCACTGTTGCTGTTCCTGCGTTGGGACTGGATCGCCGAACGACTCGCGGCACCCCACAGCAGTTCCTTCCACACACGTGCGGGCTTGCACGCGTTCCTTTTTCTCCTGCTCACCTTTCGTGCGTCACACCTCTTCTTGTCTCTGCGCTCACTATCCCCTTTAACAGGTCAACCTGGCGGCTGATAGGCCACCTTGGGGAACGCCCCCACCTCACAGGTGCCTACAATTGTCTGTTTAGTCCACAGTGGGTTAAAGGAACATGGTACAACATTAACACACATAATATAAATATAAGGATAAAACCATGCCGTATAAATATCAATAAACAAACATGCAATATATAAATATCACAATAAAATCATGCAAATAAAATCAACACTATGTACCAATACACAGATTGATAAAACATAAAAACACAAATTTCCACTGTGTGACATCTGCGTGTGATTATCAGTTCAAAGAGGGGGAGAGGAAAGAGGGGAAAGAACAAGGTCAGGAAGAATCAGGTAAGGAAGCAGACAGGGAGCAGTGACAGTTACAGCAGAAACTGTTAAACTGCTTGAGAGAGTTGATCACCAAACACTGATAGATTTGCCAACCTCGAGGTGAGGTGACGTTAAAATAAAAGAAACAATCTGCAGAGCCATGTTAGTCGTGTCTGCAGTGAAGAGCTTTTTATACATTGTACCATAGGCACAGTTGCCTCCATTTTTATAATTTTTTAAATTAATATTTTGTACATTTGTACATTTCAAGGACTCTATTTTTGGAGTGTATGTTTATGTATCTGTATTATATTATACGAACACTTTAAAAGTCTGTCCAAAAATCACTCAGTTTACTTTTTACTCACTATGAGCATCATTCATTATTCTCCCCAGTAATTAAGATCAGGATATGTATGTTTTTATTCCAATCCATTCTTCTTTTGCAGCGTTTAAATAACCTTGATCAGATTTGATGGTTTTGTTACAAACTTTTCAAAAACTGTTTGATTAGAGGTTTTTTTTTTTTTTTAAATTGAATATTGATTTATTGATTAGCATTCAAATATCTCAGTGAAAACAATAAAGATCTACCACAAAGCAAGAAACCGAGACAAGGCTAATCAAAAGGTACTGGCTGAAGCATGTTTATTAAATTGTGTTAAAATGTACAAAACAGTGATGTCATGTTTTGAGACTTGATGAATTTAAGAATCTTATGATTTAATAAAGACATTTGCAGACTTGCACAGAGAGGGTAAAATTAGGATGACTGATAACGGAGACGAAGACAACAGACGACGAGGACAGGAAGGAACAGGGGTTTAAATGCACCAAGGAGACAGTCAGAGAGAACTTGGGACAACTGGAGGCATGTAGGGATGCAGGGACTGACAGAGACGGGGAAGACGTCTCATCGTGACGAGTAAAGTTTATCTTGCCTGGCTGGGCAGCTCTCTGGGTGCTCAGCACCCCCAAAGCTCTGATCCTAGAATCGCCCCTGGTTGAGACGCATTTTCTCTAAACACCGGGTCTCTGTGGCTTTTAAACACCTCAACACGCTGCACCAAAAACTGGTCCACCCCAAGGATCGGGTCCCCCGACACAAACAGAGTAACATAGTGTACGCTGTTAAGTGCAGGAGGATTGTCAGGATTTATACATCGGGGAAACCAAACAACCTCTGGCTACAACACAGAAGAGCCACCTCGTCAGGCCAGGACTCTGCAGTCTGTTTACACCTACAGGCCAGTGGACACTCTTTCAATGATGAGGATGTGACATCCTGGACAGGGAGGAACGCTGGTTTGAGGGCGGAGTCAAGGAGGCCATTTACGTGAAAAGGGAAAGACCATCTCTGAATGGAGGAGGGGCCTAAGGGTCCATCTGTCACCATCTTACATGCTGTGATTGCAGCCATTCCCCAACTCTCTGTGAATGGGACTCATGGACATGGATCAGTGGTTGTTGATCAATGGTCATGAGAATTTGCATGATTAAGATGAAGGAACTGACCTCAGCCCCAGTGGGCTGGTTTCAGTCATTATGCAAATGTCCTGTTTATAAGATTGAAACCTGCAGCTGAGACTGAAGATGTCACCTGATGATGACGACACGTTTCTCCCACAAAACGCTGCGTCCAGATGAACAGAACCAACTTTTGTACTGACCCACAGTTTTGTGTCTCTTGCAGCTGTTTCATCGGGCATGTTTGTTGTGACCCAGAGTCCAGATGTTTCTGTCATGGAGGGAGAGACCGTAAGCATCACCTGCTGCTGGACAAGAACGTTTGAAAGATTCAGAGTGGCCTGGCTGAAAAATCAAACAATAATTAAGAGAGAGACCAACGCAAATCAATCTCCAAGTCTCTGAAAAAGGAGGCAAAGACTCATCTTTGAACATTTCAAACATCAGAGGATTCAGGAACATACATCTGTAAAGTGACTGTGGAGATTCCATCTTTAACTGTGTCTAAAGGAAATGGGACCATCATCAAAGTCAGAGAGAAGACTGTGAATAACAACAACAACAACAACCACACAGACTCCAGTGAGTGAACACGTTCAGTTTGGTGACCAACACGCCTCCAAAATATGTCAACGTCACCTTATACAGATTAAACGCTGTCACATGAAAGTCTAGTCTGTCACGTGTCTGTGCTGTTACCGTACACGTGGCAGCCTTTGGTCGTCTGAAGGGACGATTAATAAACATTGAATCCTCCAAACCAGAGCGATGAAACTACCTGAACATCTGTCAGCTGAAAACCTTCAAACTTACAGACGTTTGTGACGACTGGCTTAGAAAAAACTTTACAAACTTGTTCAGCATTTTTGGTTTTGTTTTAAATTTATGTGATGATTCCAAAAACACTGCTGATTAAAAATGAATGATTGACTTTTGACTGATTGTCTCATTTAATGAATTAATTAATACTTATCATAGTAAACTCCTCTGGGTTACCATAGTAACACGACCAGTAAAGATGCTTTGGCATGCAGACTGGAGCAGCAGGGATCAAACCACCTGTCACGGCTGCACAGCAGTCGTGTGGTGTATTGAAAAAAGGATCCAAAATGCAGGTACCGGCTGGGGTGCGAGTGAGTGTTTATTTACAGCGGTGAGAAGGTGACAAAACAGGAAGAGCAGAGCGGGGAGTAAACAAACCTAAACTGGGAAAACTAAAGAACAAAACTTAAACCAAACACTCACGGGAGGAGGAGCGAAATGCACAAAGAGAGATGGCAGAGAGACGCAGAATGAATACCAGGTAACAGAATAATGCAGACTGACATGGAACTAAACAGACGACGCGACAGAGAGCACAGGAAAACACAGGGCTTAAATACACGGGGAGTAATCAGGGAATGGGCCACAGGAGGGAGACACAGCTGGGAGCAATAAGGCTAACGAGACAGGGGAGAGGTAAAACTGAACACACTGACATGAGACATGAACTTTCAGAATAAAACAGGAAACTAACAGACACAGAATCAGACAGGACACTGAACATGACAGGCAGACTCATGAGCAGACACAATAACACCATGGACAGACAGAGGGAACACAGAGAAGTGGGAGCAGGCAGGCAAAGAACAGAAACCTAACAAATGGCAAAATCACAACAGAATACACACTCGGAATGAACAAAAGCATAAGGAAACACAAAACACTGAGTCCTCAGACTCAGGACCATGACACCACCGACCTTACTATTGTCAGGTGACCTGCTCCACCTCCTGAGCCCCACTTCTCATGACAAATGACTTCCTTTTCTTTTATTCTCACTGACACTTGAGGATTGATCATGTTTGATTAGAGCTGCTGCTTATTCTGCAGCCACAGGATGTGCCGAGGCTCAGGGAGGGGCAGCCATGTGACCAGTTCGGCTGAGAGAAAGAAGACATCAAAGACGTGCTGTGGAAGAGCCAGATATGAATAATAACTCATGATTAAACATGTAGAGGTGTATTAACACACAGTGAGTGAAGAAGAAACACCCAGTGCATCATGGGAGTCCCCCAGCAGCCTACACCTATTGGGTGGATGTTACATGTACAAGATTCAAACTTGTGATTTGAACTAAATAATTTCATGTTTCTGTGGTGAACATAATTAAATCATGTAGCATCTGCATGAAATTCAGACACTTAATTCTTGTTCTTGTTGAGATGACAGGATACAATCTAGTCAGAGTGGTTCGTTACCTGGACTCACGAAGTTCACAAGATCACATTAGATGTCAAACTGCAGGAAAATCACTGGAGTTTTCAGCAGCAGACAACTACGCCCACAACAACAGATTTCTTTGAGTGTAACTAAGGGAGGATTCAGGGTCACCTGGTCCAGCCCTAACTATATGCTTTAGCAAAAAGGAAAGTTTGAAGCCTAATCTTGAAAGTAGAGATAGTGTCTGTCTCCTGAATCCAAACTGGAAGCTGGTTCCACAGAAGAGGGGCCTGAAAACTGAAGGCTCTGCCTCCCATTCTACTTTAAATACTCTAGGAACAACAAGTAGGCCTGCAGAGTGAGAGCAAAGTGCTCTAATAGGGTGATATGGTACTATAACAGGGGTCCCCAACTCCTGGACTCCGGTCCAAATCCAGACCCCAAGAGGATTTTGTCCGGATCACAAAGCAGTTTCTAATTTACCGTGTAGTTGGATAGTTTCTTCCTGCCGGCTGCCGTGGCTGACTTTTGAACTGGCGCGACACGCAGCTATGCAGGTTAGCATCATGCTGGTCCACTCTCCCAGCCAGCTGTTGGCAGTAATGCACCACCAACTGCCAATAAAACGACAAAGAAGAACAAGCTATGTGGGTATGTGAGTTGATAGGTTACTATGTTGGGAGCTTGCTGAGTGGATGAGTAAAAGAAGATGGCTTTGTCAAAAATACTTATAAAGTTATAAAGAGTGGAAATCTGAAGAGCTGTTATGAAATCAAACATAAGAACTTTAACCAAAGCTGTGCGCCTGGGTCTGACGGTAGAACAAGAAGAATAAATGAGGTATGAGCGGCTACACGGCTGATAACAGTCTGTGACAGCACAACAGCATACGAGTGTTCACTGTGAGCACGGTGGACTTTAGGAGGACACAAAAAGACTTTCACTGACTGGAAAATGATAAAGAGTGAAAGGAAGCTGCAGCAGAAACACTTTTTAGTTTGGAAGAGAAACAATGTAACACTTTTAGATGGAAACATAGTAAAGTGCAACAATTTACCTTCAATAAAAAAGAAATCAAATCCTTACTAAAACTATAAACATTTGAACCGTTTGATACTGAAACATAAAATGAAATAAACTCCATAAACAATCAAAATGAATTCAAACTGATCAGCAACATTAACTCAGGAGCACAATATATGAAACACTTTAACCTACAAAACAAAAACGAATCAAACAGTTTGTGCTGATTTCTTTCTTTGATCAAAATAACAAAGTCAGCATTAATGGCTCCGACGAGCACGTTTTGCAGTGCACAGCTTTTCAAAGCAGCTTTGAAGCAGGATCATGCAGCTCTCAGCTCCTGCTCAGTGTTTAGCTGGGACCTGGACTTGGTCTGCAGCAGCAGCAGAGAAGCCTCACAAAGATGAGACTAAAGGAAGAAGAACGCCCAGAGCCTGCTGCCCTCAGAGTGGATACTGCTTCTCTACACTCAGCCAGAATCCACTCAGTGTCTGTGATGTGAACTGCAGTCTCAGTGTGGAGTCAGACGTCAATGAACTGGTTCTGCTCTGCAAAGCTGAAACCAGTTGGAGCTGGTCATGCTGGGAACTGTTTTCATGGAAGTCCTTTTAAAAGTATCCCATCAGTGATGAAATATGCTGCTTGATATATGGAGTCACTGAGGCGGCATCATCGTCAGTAGTGTCAACAAATTCATGCAGGTTCTCCAATGAATCTGTGTCTCCTTCATCGAGTCTCCTGCCCCACACTGCAAGCTTTCCAGTGACAGAGCTGATCTTGTGACCTGAGGGAGGTTTTTATCTTTCCCTTGAAGCTGTAGATTTACTTCATTTCCAAATATGTCCCTCAGGTAGGCCAGTTTTGCCAGGAAGCTCTCATCACTAACTCTGCGACTTCATACTTGTGCTCCTGCTCCAAAAACATCTGATCTGCTCTCTGAGCTCAAAAACTCAGGACAAGACTTTTCCTGGTGACAGCCGCCTGGCTTCACTGTGAAACAGCACAGCTTGATGTTCGGCTACATCTCCTCACAGACAGCAAAGACACTCTTGTTTTTACTGGTCTGGTCTTTATAAAACCGACTACACCAATAATTTCAGTCATAACCTCACTGAATTCAGAGGAAAGCTGCTCTCAGTGTGAAACACTCCAGCAGAGGGCGCTGTTAAGTCCTTATTGTAACACAGTTACTGTGTGCAGTTAGACTTCATACATAATCTGCACTTATTTCCATCAGACATGCTGTCAGTAAATGATTGGTTTCTATTGATTCTACTTCCTGTTGACTCGTTTGATGACAGTGAAACAATCACAGCTGATTGTGTGATGATGTAAACTGTCACTGTTACATTCAGTGTGTGTGACATAATGTTAGTGCAGGCTGATAACAGCCTGGTTCTGTTAGAAACACATGAACGTGTCCATAGATCAGTGTGTGTTTAACATGAGAGCTTCAGCCCTGCTGATGTGTTAAATAAAGACATGCAGGAAAACTGATGAGACTCTGAAATAACTCTTTATATTTATAATGTAACTCTGCATCAAAAGAACAACAAAGGATCCCAGACAGGTTTCTGTGAACAAAGACCATTCTGATGTTTCTGTGTTTCTAACACTTTGACATTATTAGTAAACAGACTGCAGTGAGCAGCATTTATAAAGAGCTTCTATATAAAGATATGACAGCTGTTTGACAAGTTTATCACTCTGTGTTTGGACCTGATCAGTCCAGCTGTTTACTTGAAATATGTTCATTTTGGGGTGGGTACAGTTTCCTCTGCGGTGGGTAGGGTGGGCTGCCCCGGGTCCTGTGGGGCTTGGCAGTGCTACCGTAGGCCGCGGTCTGGATGGACCTGGGCTCCCTTGCCTTGGTGGGTACCAGAGGACGGGGGTGCCTACTGGGGTCAGCGGGGGAGCTGGCCCTAGGGAGGGGCATCCTCCCCTCCCTCCTTTTCCTCCCCATCCCCGGCTACCTCCCTCTTCCCGCTCCACCACACTCACCCATACAGGTAGGGCCTTGGGGTGCGGGTGTGTCACAGGAGTGCAGGTGAGACATCCCCCCCCCCCCGTCCCCTTCTGGCCACCTGTGCCTCAATTTTATCTCACAACTTAGACATCCACATTACTTACACTCTCATAACACACACATATATATAGGGCCTTGAGGGTGGGCACATTAGCGGCGTCCAGTGGACGGTCTGTGTACTCAAACCTACCTCTGGCGCTGGTGCCCACCTCTCAATTTTAAATCCATGTAGACATTGAGGGTTCTCGGGAGGGGCCATGCTAACACCTGCTGCTCTCTGGCAGCAGCACCATTTTTTAGTTTTAAATGCACTTTAGAGCAACACGCAGCAACACTACACATGAGCGGGAGGAGGGAGGTATGGGGTCTTCACACACCCCCGTTCTCTGCTAGCCATCGGGGCGGGGGGGCTGGGAGGAGATGTTGGCTGTCCGATTGGCCTCCCTGCTGCTGCGGAGCCTGGGACGGTCTGCTTGCCTCCACCCCGGGGGGAAGGGTAACATCTCTTGGGTCTGGGTTCTGCTTCCCCCTCTGGGGGCGAGGGTACCTGGACCCGGGGTATAGAGTATGTTTGGGGAGTGTGATTGTGTGTACATGTCCATTTATGTCAGTCCTTACGTTGGGTGAGTGCTGAGTGTTTGTATATGTGTGCATGAGGGTGGGAACGCATGTTTGTGTCTGTGTGTGCCTGTTTGTCTGTGTCTATATGTCAGGTCGGGTCTTAGACTCCACCTCTCTGGGAACTCCCAGGCCCTCCAAGGCCTATCTCCCCTCACCACACTCCCTGTTGGTGACTGATGCCCTCAGGGGTCGGTGCATTGGTGGTTCTTGGTGTCCGGGGCTGGGCGCTCAGGTATGTACCGGCTCACTCCCGGTGGCTACCTGGCGGGGCCTGGCGCCTGTTGCTCGGTCAGGCCTCCTCCGGGGTGTGGGGGGCCCTCGGGCCTCCGGCCTCTGGGCCTGCGGCTCGGTTCACTCTGGCACAGCCGGCTGCCGGCGGAGCCGTTGGGCACGCTGGTGAAGCCCCCTCTAGCTTCTGCTCGGTGGCTACTGGGTGACGCCTCGTCTGGGGATCCTCAGCCCTTCCCATGAGGGTGGCACAGATGCCCCTCCGGTTGTCCTCCTTGGGCTCTCGCACTCTGGGGCCTGGATCTCCTCCATGCCTGTTTCATGCCCTGGGGGACGGGGCTATGGCTCGCTACATCCTCTTGCAGACCATTACATGTGGAAACCATTTGAATACAAGCGCGCTGATCCACACAGGTGTGCACACGGGTGTTCACTGCTCGTAGACTTAAATTACACCTTTCTTGGCTGCTACTTCAAAGCACATTGTGCGCTGTCTGTCCTGCGTGCTGCACAACACATTATTTGACCACAAGTGTCTGTGAAGGTTCTCAGTCATCCAGGTCATCGTAGTCAAAGGAGCCTCTGTCAGCTAGAGCTGGGCGATAGAACGATAACGATATGTATCGCGATATAACTTTTACTCGATAGAGAAATTAAGCTATCGCGATAGACCTCGCCGCTCTTGTCCTCTTAAAAAAAAAAAAAAAAAAAGGGTCAGCCAATCCAAATTAAGTAGCGCAGAGCCGAACCAATCACAGCCGCAGCGTCACGTCACGTGACTTGTTACGTACAGCACAAGTGCCAAGCCGCACGTGTGTTTGTTTGGGAAGCAGCCAGCGGGTAATGGAGGAAATGAGTGTGCCGACTAGAAAATTCAACCGAGCGTGACCGAAGAGAAAACAGATGATGGTTCCAATGCAGGAGAAATTGTCGAACAGAAGAGCCACAGAAGTTCCATAGCGTGAAGGTATTTCGGCTATTTCAAGTCTGACAAAAACAGAGTAGCGTGCACTGTAAATTGTGCCGAAAGCAAGTCTGGAAATACAATAAACTGGTGCATGCGTCACACTGTGCGCCACGTTATTGTTTCGGTGAAATGAATTTCTACAATACTGTTAATTCTACTCTCTGCAGTGTTTAAATGCTTACATATACACACAGTTACTGTCCCTCCACGCATACGACTCGGTTCTGCTTCTATGCCCCAGCTTTGTTTACTTTTTCCCACCGAGGCTTCTAGACTTCTGATTGGCCAACATTTCTGCACGGTTAGGAATCTAGCTCCACCTGCTGCTTTGGCATGTTCATAGCAGCGTTTTCCTTCATTTCTGCCTTTATGTGTGGACGGGATTATTTTTTAAAACGAAAACGGAAAATCTCCGTTTTCAAAAACACCCGTGTACGTGTGGACGTAGCCTCAGTCTCTGACTGGAAGCGCTAATTCGTCATTCGTCATTCGGCTTTTGTCAGACTAAAGTAACTGTTAAAACTGTTTGAAAAGCTAAGCTATACAACAAGGAGAGATTGAGAATTTCCTTTTAGTTCTCAGTTTATTTGATATTGACAAAAGTTAGTCATTTTTGTCTGTTCTTCTGTAAAACAAACTAAGATTTATTTTTAGAATTAATATTTTGTTTCTAAGTGGAATTGACAGTTTAGTCTGTTTCGTTTGTTCTATTTTGAAACTTAAACGCTTTAGCGGCTGCCTTTTGTGTAGTTTGCAATATTTGCCTTTATTTATCTGAAAAAGTCTCATGTTCCTTAAGTACATCTACCCCGTTGAACTTATTATGGGAAATAAATATTTAAATCAAAACAAGCTGCTGATTATTTCACATTTTACTTGTGAGCAACGGCACATTTAAATCTTACAAATATAGTTATTTGGCTTATATCGTGATAGATATCGTTATCGCCTGAAATGAAAAAAACATGTCGTGATATGAAAAAAATCTCATATCGCCCAGCTCTACTTCAAAGGAAGAGTACCCAGCCACTGGTACAGATATGTGGAGGACACCTGGGTCAAAATCAAGACACAAGAAGTGGAATCCTTCACTGCGCACATTAACACTGTGGATAAAAACATCAAGTTCACCAGGGAAGACACAAAGGACAACTGTTTGCCTTTCCTGGACTGCGCTGTGCACATTGAAGAGAACGGCAACCTCAACATCGAAGTTTACCGGAAGCCCACACACACGGACCAGTACCTCCTCTTTGACTCCCATCACCCTCTGGAACACAAACTTGGAGTAATTAGGACCCTACACCACCGGGCAAAACATGTTCCCTCTAAGCCTGAAGGAAAAAAGAACACACACATGTAAAGGAAGCACTCAAAACGTGCGGCTATCCTAAATGGGCGTTTTTAAAGTCAGCAAAGAGGCAAAGAAAAGAAGATCAGACACCAGCGAGGGAGGATAAGAAGGACAGACGCAACAACATTGTCATCCCCTATGTAGCCGGTGTATCAGAAAAACTCAGGAGAGTTTTCTCCAAGCATGACATCCCGGTGTATTTCAGACCCAGCAACACGCTCAGACAAAAACTGGTTCACCCGAAAGATAAAACGCCAAAACACAGACTTAACAATGTGGTGTATGCTGTACAGTGCAGCGAGGAATGCCCAGACCTCTACATTGGAGAGACCAAACAGCCACTTCACAAGCGCATGGCACAACATAGAAGAGCCACCTCCACAGGACAAGACTCAGCAGTCCATCTGCATCTTAAGGACAAAGGACACTCCTTCGAGGATGCCAATGTTCACATTTTGGACAGAGAGGACAGATGGTTTGAAAGAGGAGTGAAAGAAGCATCTATGTCCACTGTGAGCGACCATCTTTGAACAGAGGCGGGGTTTAAGAAACCAACTCTCTGCCATCAATAATCCAGTTTTGAGATCCCTTCCCAGACGCCTTAACGCCCACTCACATCCTGGGCCATCTGATCTCAGGAATTCGCATGATAAGGTGGGGCCAGGTTTCACAATGAACTCACCCGAAACTCTGGCTGATTGGGACCCACACCCAGTTTCACACCTTGGCTCAGGCGATTAGAGGATCATCAGGGGGTCCTTTTGTCCCTCTGTGGGGGGAAACTCCCACTAGGTTTATATCTGGGACTCTCCACCATTTGACCTTAGAACTGAAGAAGCTTCTCGGATGAGAGGTGAAACGTCTTCAAGCAACTTAAAGAAGTCCAGACGCTTTTCTTTGCAAGCTCCTTTGACACTTGACCACAAGCAATCTTTTCTGGTTTGACGCCGTCTTTGTAGCCAGAAACCAGCTCTCTCCTCGGCTTCCTCCACTACACGCTTCCCCACGCCAGTCTCCTCCATCACTATAAAGGGGAGAGTCATGAGCTCCATCACCCTCACCTGTGCCGTCCAACGTCCCGCCACCAGCCTCCACTGCAGCAGGCCAGAGACCACACCCCTGCCACAATAAGTAAAAGTATATCCTTGCTGTACCCTTAATGCTAAATGTGCTAAATTAACCGCTGCCTTTGCCCCTTTGGGATTATTCTTATGTCACTGGGATGTTGACCTTTGACCTTCACATTAGAGAGATGGGCAGACATAATTAGTGTATGAATTTTAAAGTAACAGGTAATAAAGAGAGTGTAGCAAATGTAGTCAGGTTTATTACTCTGTATCACACATGAGTGCCCGAGGGAGGCGGGGCTGACTGGGGAGACACAGGAAACAGAGAGACAGGGCTGACTCGACATGAAACGATGAAACGTGGGACACGGGAACAGAAACTAAACACAGGCTGAAATGAACACTGAGGGAGGGAGAACTAAGATTACTGAGAGCCTGATAAATAAGAAGAACAAAAAGCAAGAAAAACAAGAGTCAAAGAAAACCAAAAACACAAAGCATTGGGCCAGGACCCACTGCTGTGACATTTATATGTGATAAAAACATTAAAAACTGCTCAGATGTTGAAATCTTTCTACGTATACTTTAGGTTCAGCTCTGCAGCCTGGCATTTGGTTAAGCATGATTCAAACATTTGATTTTGTTTAACTGGTTTTAATTATAGTTACTTTTTGTGAACATTTGTTGCAGCATTTAAAAAAACATCATTTATTTTCAAACTTTTATTTGATTTAGAGCATCATATTTGACCAACGTAAATGTTTTAATTTCATATAAAATAACTGAAACAGTGAACTAAATATCTGAAATCTTTCCTTCCTTAAAAGTTATAATCCTACTTAAGTTATAGTGCAAACGCTTGAGCAACAAATATACTTGATGCTAATTAATTAATATTTCCCTTTGATGTTGCAACTATGCGGTCACTTCTGTCTTTAAACAAAATAATATTTTCCAGTTACAGAAATCATAAAGTCCAAACTAAAGTGCTACTGTTGCTATATGCATTTTATATAAATCATGGATGATGGTCCTGACATGAAGGAAGAGAAAGTTACAGGTTGCATCCTTTGACTTTGTCTCCGTGCCTTTGGGCGATTTTCAGAAGGACAGATGTTTCTGTTCAATTCTTAAATCAATTTTTTCAAACACAAACACTATTTTAAAGCTTCTAGAGAGTAAAGTATTAATGATAATTATAATAACAATAATAAAAACAAAAGCTCTCAGCTCCATCAAACCAAGCAGCAGAAAGAACAATAACTGAAGAGAAAACTTTAACCTTGTAGACTTCATTATGTTCCAGCTGCTCTACAGACGCTGTGACCTCGAACTTAAGCAGGTCGTAAAGTATGTGCAGCTCAATAACTTCATAATCAGACCCTGTGGTATTTAGGCAGCAGAACAACTAAGAATAACAACTACAAATAATGTTTTTAGGTTTCTGTTGTACTGCAAGGTTCTGTACAGGAGAACCAAACCAAGAGCAAATATTACGTCTCATTTACACCTGAGCACGAAGAGCCATCAACATTTAGCAAATTGAATCATCTTTGTTTAGATGCAAGAAGAATCATATAGAAATGAAAAAGTAGAAATAGAAATCCAGAGCAAAGATATCCTCTAATTCAGCGTAGCACATGTGCAGCTGCTGCGATTCACGTAAGCATTCGGCTCGTCGCTGTTGCAGATTTTTCTCTCGCTGTTCTGGCTCACAGCGCTGCAAACACAAAAATAAATATCCCCAAAGCTGTGAAAGGGAGCTAATTAGTAAGAGTATTGTTACTCTCCGCAGGAGTAGTCCAGCAGTAGAAATCAGTCCAATAACAAGGTGTGTAACATCTAGCAGGGTGACAGAAAAACCCAGGGTAACTTCTAAGGACCTCAACGTCTCTCTCACATTGTGTTTTTTAAACATGCTTCCATTTGTCACTTCAGTCTTTACTCTGAAATACAGGAAGAGAAATCATGGCTGAAACAATTTCTCATGAAACCAGGGGTGTGGTCCAACAGTCAGTTTGGTGAGGAAGGTTCCTAACTACATCGTTCCCTCGCTCACCTGGAGACCGCTGGAAGCACTGTGAGAATCATGTTCTTTGATTTCTCCAGTGCCTTCAACACCATTCTTCCCTCGGTTCTAAAGGACAAGCTGGTGAACTCTGGAGTGGACCATCACCTCACTACCTGGATCCTGGACTACCTCACCGACCGACCACAGTATGTGAGGACTCAGGGCTGTGTGTCGGACAGGGTCGTCTGCAGTACGGGGGCCCCACAGGGAACGGTTCTGGCTCCGTTCCTCTTCACCATCTACACTGCAGACTTCTCCCACAATTCCACCCAGTGCTTCCTGCAGAAGTTCTCTGATGACTCTGCAATAGTCGGCCTCATCACTGATGGGGACGACAAGGAGTACAGAGGTCTGACCCAAGACTTTGTGGACTGGTGCCAGCTGAACTACCTCCAGATCAACGCCAGTAAAACCAAGGAACTGGTGGTAGACTTCCGCAGGCACAAGCATTCTCCACTGCAACCACTGAACATCCAAGGTATGGACATTGAGGCTGTGGACAGCTACAGGTACCTTGGTGTTCATCTGAACAATAGACTGGACTGGACTCATAACTCAGACGCCCTCTACAGGAAAGGGCAGAGCAGGCTGTACCTGCTGCGGAGACTCAGGTCGTTTGGAGTGGAGGGCCCACTGCTGAAGACCTTCTATGACTCTGTTGTGGCTTCTGCTATCTTTTATGGCGTGGTCTGCTGGGGCGGCAGCATCTCTGCTGGGGACAGGAAGAGACTGAACAGGGTGATCCGAAGGGCCAGCTCTGTTCTAGGATGCCCTCTGGACCCAGTGGAGGTGGTGAGTGACAGGAGAACGGCGGCTAAGCTGTCATCCCTGTTGGACAACATCTCCCACCCCATGCAGCAGACTGTGACAGCACTGAGTAGCTCCTTCAGTGGGAGACTGCGGCACCCACGGTGTGGGACTGAGATTTCGCAGGTCTTTCCTCCCCACTGCTGTCAGACTCCATAATAAAGACTTTAACTGATCAAGCACACACATCCATACATATGCAATAGTACTAAGTGCAATAATCCTTTCTGTCATCGTTGTATTTTTACTCAGTTGTATATAGTATTTGTATTTGTATTCTATTTTTATCTTATTGTATATTTATTTTATTTTATTCTACTGTATATAGTATTTTATTTTATTCTATTCTGTACAGTTGTGTACTGTATTTATTCTTATTGTATTCTAATTTTTGCCTCATAACTTTTGCACTGTCCACTTCCTGCTGTGACAAAACAAATTTCCCACGTGTGGGACTAATAAAGGTTATCTTATCTTAACTGAGAGAAGTGACCCAGAAGTATCTGTGTAGCAGCCACAATGAATCCAGATCATGAGCTTTATTAACTGATCAAAGTCTCTTCTTTCATCTTCTGTATCATTCAGTTTGCATTGGTAATGCCCATTATTGTAATGCTTTTTTAAGACCAGCAAAACTTTATTTCACTTTGGGTTAGCTGGGATAAGTGATGGATGGAGGGAATTTTACTTCAGCCACAGAAATCCTAAACAGGAAGGAGGAGCAGAGTTACAGTGGATCACTATCCAGCAGGGAAACAAGGTTTATTTCAATTTCTTGGCCATGAGTGAGATTTACTGAGTGGGCAAATTAGGGAGACGACACCATCAGATCCCGAGCCCTCCATGTGTTAATCAAGAGACGGCTGCTGTGCTACATCCATAAATAATGAATAAATTAGGAGCTAAAGCTGAAAGGACAGTTTATTTGTACCATCTTCACGTGAACACATTCAAGAACATCACAGATGAAGAAACATTAAAAACTTCCACACTACATAAAGCAAGAAAAATAGTTTTTCTTTCAGGTGGTTTCAGAAAAACAGAAACATCAAACATCTCCAAGACTCTCTTTGAAAGAACTAAAAACCTTTGTTCTCATGGTCCAATCATGAGTGAACTCCCCGATGAAGCCTTGTGTGCTAAAACATGTCAGAGTTTTAAAGGTTAAACATGAGTTTCCAAAACGTTTTGCTGGAGAACAATGAACTATTTGACTGAGTTTCAATCATTTACAGACGAGCAAAACCAGGACAGAGAAAAAAGGACAAAACTGACTCAGTAAAACAACAGGAAAGAAGATCCCATGTAGATCTGTATTATGTAGAAGTTCAGCCCAGCAACCAGTTCAGTTCAACACAAGTTTAAATGATTCTATCTGAACTCTGTGGAGCCTGATCTCAAGCTTTTTGAGTCCGACACAGAAACCAGAGGATCTTTCTGTGTCTTCAGATTCACTGTGATCCAGTGATGGGAGTGATTCCAGCCCTGAGTGATCGCGCTGATGTTTGCACAGAGCAGACAATGAGGTGAATGTTTGGGCACATTGGTAACAGTGAAACAGTTTATTAGTAACGTGGGATCGTTTGTGTGCAGAGTATGAACTGAGATTCCTGAAGCTCTTGTCACACTGGTCACAGCTGTAGTTTCCTTCCATGTGTGTACGTTCATGAATGTTACGACTACGTGAATGTGAGAAGCTTCTCTCACAGTGTCTGCACTTGTGTGGTTTCTCTCCTGTGTGGACTCGTTTGTGTGATTTAAGGTCCCTTGCAGTGGTGAAGGATGACCCACACTGATCACAGAGGTGCTTTTTAACCCCACTGTGAATCAGTTCATGTCGTTTTAACTCACTTGATGTGGTGAAGCTTCTCCCACATTCTTTGCAGTATTTCAGTTTGTCTCCAGTGTGTCTACGTTGATGTACTTTTAGGGTCTTTTGCCGACTGAAAGTTTTTCCACAGAGGTCACAATGAAAGTCTTTCCCACCACCACAGTGATGACAGGGTTGAGAACTGGATCCATCTGTGTCGCTCTGCTTCTAAACAAAGACACAAAGACAGTGTAAGTCAGTCCTTCAACATTTGTATCCTGAACGTCGCCTGAAATAAAGAGCATCTCTGCAGACGTCCAACTACATTTGACTGTTTCAGTTAACACACTCAGTTTACTGGGCTGCAATAACTACAATACTACCACCATAATACTACAGTAATACTAAAATCATAACTGAAAGGAAAATCTGAATAATCACTCAGAGCTGCTTTTCCATGCAGTAGAATTGCTAACATGCTAACACAGTTTAATGAGCAGAGTTGTTCCAAACAGTCAGGCTAAAATGACAAGATAACAATATAAATACATACCTCACAGCAGCTGCATTTGTAGAGTCTCTTTCTGGTGTGGATCTGTTGGTGTTGTCTCAGGTGATGTGGAGATTTAAAAGTCTTCTCACACAGGTCACATTGATAAGGTCTCTCCTCAGTGTGGGTAAACATGTGTCGTTGTAAGTCTGTGTGAGTTATAAACTCTTTGCCACACTGTTCACAGCAGTACACATCATGTCTGGTGTGAATGCGTAGGTGTGTATTTCGGCTCCCTCTCTGACTGAAAGTTTTTCCACAGATGTCACAGCTGTATGCCTTAATTCCAGAGTGGGTAACTAGATGACTCTGTAAGTGGCTACTGCGAGTAAAAGCTCTGCCACACTGATCACAGCTGTACGCTTTAACTCCACTGTGGATGAGTTGGTGTGTTTTTAGGGAACGCTTCAAGGAAAAAGACTTTCCACACAAGTCACAGCTGAACGGTCTCTCTCCAGTGTGGATGACCTGATGCTGTTTTAGTTTAGCCCTCACAGTAAAACCCTTCCCACACTCGTCACAGGTGTGTTTTTTCTCTCCCTTTCTTCTGTGAGGTTTGTCGGCCTCCTGAGAGCGCTGACTTCTGGCTCCATGTTGGTCCTGCAGTGACAGAGATACAAACAGAGGCAGTGAGTGAAATGCAGTCGTGGAACAAACTCAACCTTCAAACTCCATTAACACTAGTTTTAAACCTGAAGGTGGAGCGTGGCACCAAACACCTTAAAGGTCTCTTATCCCCACCTGCTGGTAGTTCTAACACATTACATCCAACCTGCTGTTAAAGATAATTCATGACTGTTCAAACACTAAAATCATACACACACACACACACACACACACACACACACACACACACACACACACACACACACACTATTTTATAATTTAGATTATTTTGTTGTTTCCTATTACATATTTCTATAATTTGTATAGATTTATACAGAATTATTCAGTGATAATAAATCCTATGTTTGTTTATTCTAAAGGAACCCCGTTAGCTTCCACAACAGATGTTGCTCGTCTTCCGTCAAATACTCACATAAAATATTACACAATAAAGTGGATTCAAGATATCCACATAATTTCACTCTTACATCCACAGTGAGGTTTCACAATTGTTCAAATATAAGCAATCAATAATAATAATATCAATAACATTGAGGCACATTACACAAATTTCAAAAACAAATCATGTCTTACAATATTTACAAGAACTAAAAGCTCTGTAAATCGGCTTTTAAGTGTTCATTGAAGTTTTGAATAATTCTCTAATTTTTTAAGGCAACTTATTCCACTTAAAAGTTGCTCTAAATGTAACAGTTTTACAAAACGTTACTTTTAACTCGAGCATTTACTAAATTGCAGCTTGTTGAAAACTGTGTAATATGATGATGTATTTCATCTGGATACTGCAGCTGAGCAGAATAAATGTGGTGTGTTTAACAGAATTGCTTTCTTTAGAACTACAAGTAAGCCATAGAATATTTTAGCCTGTACAGGAAGCCAAGAAAGGTTATTATGCATTTTATCAATATTAGTATAGTATGAACATCTTCACACTAATCTGGACGCCTTATTCTGGACTAACTGAAGTCTGTTAAGATCTGTCTTATTAGCTGCTGACCAAATGATTGAACAATACTCCAGATGAGACATTACTAGTGCATTAATGACATCTTTCATAATGAAGAAGTGATACACAAAGAGCATTTCATAGCCATAGCTATGCCTTGTCGGCAGAGTTATGTGACATTAGTGATGTTTGTACTTTCAGCGTTAACTTGGTTTTAAAGCCTTTAAAATATACGCCGTTCAATAGTCGACCTTAATCTGACAGAGAATGTGATGATTTTGTGGATAATTAAAGTCAGTCATATATCCACAAACACAACAAGCTGAAAGTCAGTGATGCTGCTCGGTTTGCAGTCCTGAACATCACGGCACAAGCAGGATTCACTGCACTGTTAATGTTAGCTGTGTTATATTGCTGCCTCTGTTCGGTGGTGTCGAGCCAAACGCACTTTAACGTGTGTTTGAACGAGCTGACGGTTCACTCGTTAAGCTGAAAGAAAGATGCTTTAATCACAGCAGTCACACATGTGTCCACTGCACCATCTGGAACTCTTCTTGTTTACACTCGTAATAACACAAACACTAAATCCTGCTTCTCTGGTGCTGTTGTGTAGCAGTGTGTACACCTGAGACTGTCACCTGTCTGTCTGTCCTGCACTCTCTCTCTGTTTCTTTCTCTCTGATTGTGGAATAAAAGTATGAACATGTGTTTATAAGTTACACTTGTGTTTGAATCCTGCAGCTTATCACACATTTGATTTCCATGTGTGACGACTGCAAGTGTCCAGAGTGAGGACAGACTGAGGGAGCCACTGCTGCACATCATCTGTGAGGCTTTGCAGCCCTGATGATCCACCAGGACAAACTCAGCAGTGTGTGAGGAAGAGGAGGAGGAAGAGCCAGCAGCAGCTGACAGATGGAGAGAATAGACAGACTGTTCCCTGTTTGTGAAGGACTGCTAGGAAAGTTTAACATAACTGTCTGTGCTGAATCAGTCTTATTAGGTAATGTTTAAATAATGTGATGATCCCAGTGTTTCCAGTGTGGGAGAAAGTACTCAGGGCCTTCAAGTTACACACTATGAAAGGCAGCAACAAGTTTAATGTTCAGAAACCTAAAGTCTGTATCAGCAGCAGGATGGAGCTAAAAATAAATGTTTGTTTCAGTTCTATGAAGCTTTGAGTATTTTGGATCAGTAGCTGCTGTGTTTGTTGCATCATATTGCTGTAACTGTTTATATGCTTTATATATTCTGAGCTAAGTTGATCTATAGTGTTACGTGATACACTCTCAGAAAGTACATTACTGGTCTTTAAAAGTCCAGAAATGCCCCTTTAAAGGTTCAATCTGAAATAAAGTACAAATCTGTATTATAAAATCTTAAGCACCAACTTCTCCAGGTTCCAATATTTATGCAATTCTCAAACCTTTTGGCCACGACTGTATAACCTCTTCTGAAGTTTAGTGGATATTATACATGGTTATGCTCAGGATGTGTCGGCCAGTTTCCACTGGAAACGCCTTTTGGTTAAACTGTCAGCGAGGAATTTGCATTTGCACTGTTACATTTTTATATAACTTTAATGCACATAAACAACAGCTGCTTGTTTCAGTGAAAATACATTGATGGGTTTTTAATAAAGTTGTGCAGCTGTAAAGTATTTTGTCTGGTGTCAATTCTATCGTCAGCTACATCGTTATGGCAAATGTTCAGATGTATATGGTGATAAATATCTTTGGTCATATGGTCCTGCTCTGTCTGTCACCTTCTGTGTTGAGCTCATTGTTTCCTCTGTAGTGGCTGAGCTGAGTCCAAGTAGCTGAAAATGTTCCTCTGCTGCTCCGTCAGACTCTCCTCCTCCTGCTGATCAGCTGGGACACAAAACAGATCTTTGTTAGGCTCCACACTGCACTGAAGAGTCAAAGTGTCTCATATGTTCATCTGACAAGTAAAAGAACACATTTTTGTTTCCCGAGGTGGGCAACTTGTTGGAAACAAACACAAAAGGTTTGAGCACTGATACCTGCCATTGCTGCCATTGAAAGATGCAACGCCAGCAATGTGGATTGGTTTGAGTCTTGACAATCCACATTGCTGGCATCTTTCAATATGTTTGAATGCACCAGTGTAAGTGCAGCCACTCAGACTCAATGTGTTCATAGAAACAGGTGCACATGTGTCACGAGTTCATCCAGCAGTAGCTATGGTACTTGGCCACAGGGGGCAGCAGTGGACTGACCTGCATTTGAGACTGCTCCAGCTGCTCTGTGACAGTCAGTAGATCTGCTACAAATTGCAGATCATATGCAAGTTTTGGAAATGACATTATAAATATTCCTAACTTAGCCACGGCAGCATTGTTGATGTATTACCTATATTGGCTGAAAATGTTCATTTGCAGAGAAAAGACACAGGCAGACTGTGCTTACAGGACAACAACAACAACAATCTTTATTTATAGAGCACATTTAAAAACCAACGGCATGCCAAAGTGCTTAACATAGAACAAATTAACACAAGTATAATCAGAGTCATAAAAATAAAAGTGTAGAATTATGTTCATAGGAAAAAGCCACCAATAGAAAAAATATAACTATAGCACATAGCTATAGCACAATATAACTGTGCCATCAACACACAATGGGGATAAGACATACACAGTGCAAATAAAAAGCAAGATAGGAAAATTAGTAAAATAAATCACTGCAGACAAGGCCAGCATTTAACCGGTAGAAAACGCAAGATTAAACAAATACGTTTTAAGCCGTGATTTAAAAGATTGAATAGAGTCAGACGCCCGAATGCCAATGGGAAGGTTGTTCCACAACTCTGGTGCGGCCAGGGCAAACGCTCGATCACCTCTAGACTTCAGCCGAGATCTAGGCCGCACCAACAGTAACTGTGAGGATGATCTTAAAGCCCTAGCAGGAACATATGAGCTTAAGAGTTCCTTAAGATAGCTCGGTGCTGTGTTATTAGTGATTTTAAAAGTAAACAGCAGAATTTTAAATTGGATACGGTATTTCACAGGCAACCAGTGCAAATCAGCTAGGACGGGAGTAATGTGGGCAAACTTCTTAGTTTTGGTTAGAATGCGTGCAGCAGCATTTTGGACTGTCTGTAATCTATGGAGGAGGGAGAGTGGAGTCCAAAATAGAGTGAATTGCAGTAATCCAGCCTCGAAGTTACAAAGGCATGGATGAGTTTTTCCAGGTCTTTATGCGGGATGTACTGCCTGGCCTTAGAAATAAGGCGGAGTTGGTATAAATTGGATCTAACAACAGCAGACACTTGTCTATCAAGTTTAAATGAGCTGTCAAGTAACACGCCCAAATTCCTAACAGTGTCGGAAAAGGAGCTAGTGAGAAAACCAAAAGCATCATGAAGTTTGGCACGAAGGACGTCACTGCCAAAGACCACAATTTCAGTTTTCTTATCATAAAGGATAAGAGTATTTGCCAGGAGCCATTGCCTGACCTCACACATGCACTCTCGAAAACTATTCAAGGACAAAGCTAGGTCATCATTTAACTCAAAGTAGATCTGAATGTCATCGGCATAATAATGAAAAGCGATGTGATATTTCTCAAAGATAGCGCTTAGTGGAAGCATGTACAATGAGAACAGAGTAGGGCCTAACACAGATCCCTGAGGGACACCACAACAGACAGGTACAGCGAAGGAAGAGGAAGTGGCCAAGTGAACCGAGGAGAGCCGATTGGACAAGTATGATTTAAACCAATCCAAGGCAACACCCTTGATGCCTACAGCGTGCTCAAGTCTCGCCAATAGGATTTTATGATCAACCATATCGAAAGCCGACGATAAATCCAATAGCACTAGGACCGAGGAGCGCCCATTATCAGCCATTAGTAGAAGGTCATTGAGAACTCGGAGCAGCGCTGACTCAGTGCTATGATGTGGTTTGAAGGCCGATTGGAATTTATCATTAATGCTATTCTCATCCAGGTAGGCCTGGAGTTGAAGCAACACTATCTTCTCAAGAATTTTGGCCAAGAACGGAAGCTTGGAAATCGGCCTATAGTTCGCATAATCATTATAATCGAGGTTCCTTTTTTTAAGAACAGGCTGAATTATAGCATGTTTAAAGGCTGATGGTACGCAACCAGAGAGCAAAGAAGAGTTCAAAAGGGACAATATACTAGGTCCAATTGCACTAAAACAGTCCTTAACTATACGAGATGGAAGAACATCATATACGAGATTAGTATTGTTCATTTGTTCAACCAGACGCTTAAGAGTAGGGAGTGAAACGGGTTCAAACTGATAGAAGGAAGAGGAACAGTCAGGGGTAAACGCAGGGCCTGTCATTAAAGGAAGAGCAGATTAAAGAGATGAGACTTTATCTAAAAAATAATTTAAAAATTGTTCGCAAAGAACCGTGGAGCACGGCAGCGGCATAGTGGGGCAGGGGTTGACCACAGAGTTAAAAATTTTAAATAAAATTCGAGGATTGTTACCATTGGTAGAGATAATTTTTGAAAGAAAAGCTGCTTTAGCCATTTTGGCAGCAGTTTGAAACTTCAAGCGACTAGTACGTAGGATGTCGTAAGATGCCTGGAGTTTATCTTTCCTCCACCTTCTTTCATCCCGCCGACACGCACGTCGTAGAGCGCGAACAGAGTCACTTAACCAACATTGTGAGTAAGTTCTGGGGCGCTTCATTTTAATAGGTGCCACAGTGTCGAGGATGGAGGAACATGTAGTTAACAGGGTATTGGCAAAATTCTCAACCATATGAGGGGTAAGACAATCTGACGTAATAGATGCAGAATACACAAAAGAAGCAGAGAATTTCACCACAGTATCAGCATTAACAGTACGCACATCACATAATAACGTTACATGTTATTATGTGATGTTACTGAAATCATCATGAATAACAGGAGTGGTGATTCCTGTAACTTTGTGTATATAATTTGGCATTTCTTACTGATGTAGGCCAAAAATAAATACATAAACTGAGCACCTGATGGCTTTGAACTTTTGTTGTCCATCTTCCATTGGTTTGAATTTTGCGCTCCAGTACAAACACAAATCCCCCAACCCGAGGATCAGCACAATTAACCTAACAGACCTACACCTTAGTTCACAGATTCACTTTGTCTAAGGTTGATTTCTGGGATTTCACACAACCCAGGATTCAGATCGTGAATCCATGATGGGCTTGGATTTACATCATTATAAATGAAATGTGCTCTACTTGGAAGCAGCCGGCCCCGCCCCTTTTGACGGGTTGTGTGAGACTTTAAATCATCAAACTGTAAATTATAAATTAAATTGTTATTGATCCTTTACCCCGAGTCCTAAAGTGTAGATTTATTTTCTTACTCTTCTTATATTTATTGTTTGTTTACTTGCACCGCTGTAACTGCAGCCTCGTCGTCTCGTCTCTCTATATGCTGGACTGTCTGTAGCGGAGATGACAATAAAGTTTACTTTGACTTCAGCAGCGCGCAGGCGCACCGAGGGCTCTCGCGCTCACTTTATAGAATTTAGAAAAAACATTGGTGCAGATTATAAGTCTGTATCATAATATCTGTTTGTTGTGTTGTTTTTATTTTGTTTTGCGAGTTGGTTATTAGATGCCGCTCCAGCCAGCCAGAGACTCCCCGCCGTAATAAACTACGTATTCTCTTATTGCTGTTACCAAGTTCCTGTGAAAAGCAGATTTTTCCCACTGCTTACATTTATGGATATAAAATAGCTAAAAGTATTAACATGCCTCAGAGAAATCACTAATAACACTAAGGGCTGGACGGATTTGATTTGCATTCTTCAAGAAGAGTGTGGTGTCATCAGCTAGCTGGCTGATGATGAGCTCCTTATCAGCTGTGCTGATTCCTTGTATAACAGGTCAAATCTCGGGGTGGAGTCTTAATCATTTTTAATTGAGCTATTGCCATTCGTGTACAAGGTTTTGATAGCTTTACAGAAAAATGCCAAATTTTTCCAAAGACTGGAAAATAAATTGATGTTCAATTGTATCAAAAGCCTTTTAAAAATCCAGGAAGAGAATGAAGCTATAGTCAGATACCAAATCAGAGTAATCAAGTAGATCTAAAACCAGTCTCATGTTCTTAGAAAGGTGTCTGTTTCTCATAAAGCCTGATTGTGTCTCATCCATAATTGTGTCCAAGAACTCTTTCATTCTGTTAGCAAGTACTAAAGCCATAATCTCATAGTCATCATTGAGCAGACAGATGGGTCTCCAATTATCAATAAGAAGTAAGTCTTTGTTTGGCTTTGGAATAAGTGTTATGAGACCCTGAGTAAGAGTAGGAGGGAGGATGTTATTCTCTACACTTCCTATGAAAAGCTGCAGTAAGAACGGAGCCAGGAGATTAGAAAATGATTCATAAAACTCTGCAGTTAAACCATCTGTGCCGGGAGATTTGTTGGCCTTAAGTGCAGAAATAGGATTACAAACGTCCTCCACAGTCAGAGGGCTGTCACAGTGACTTCTATCTTCCACAACAATAGTTTTTAGGTTTTTAATATTATTGAGAAACAGCGTTGAGACATATATATATATATATTCTACTTTTCTAAATGATTGACTATTTCAATGGAGAACCTAAATGACACGGACCCGTGTTTGTTATTACATATCTCTATTTTGAATGTGACAAGTCTATCATTGCCTGTTATTCATAGGTATTAACAGAGTTTTTGGCCTTTTTTTCCTCTATAACAGTTAATTGACTCTTTACAGTGGCCTGCTATGGTTAATAATAACATGTTCAGTCATGAGTGAAATCAAAGCTTTTCTTCACTTTAGCATTTAACATTCCCAACAATATAATGTGATACCTTAATTAAAACATGGCTAATAAAACACAATTTTCTTAATGCAAACATCAGTGACTCAACATTAGCAACCAAAGGGTTCAGTCTGCAGCTCACACTCATGTGAAGCTACAGCCTCCCCCTTTAGTCTCTGTCATCCTTCTGCTCCTGCACAAACAAAGCAAGACAAAACCTCCACCCTTCTTCTACAGGCTGGGTGAATTGTTGTGGACATTCACTAATCCTAAAGTCGGCACCGTTTTTGTCTCAGTATCAAGTCAGTTAAACTTTTAGTCGTCAGTCCGTCACAGTCCAGTCACATGCATACATCCACACACATTCATACCAGATATTGCTGATAATGGAGTCTCACGCGCAGCCTATTCGAGCCTCCATCACCAGCAAGATGACGTCATCATTTTAAAGGAAAACAGCTCCTTGTTTTTGGACTGGATTGACTCGCTGCAATCCTTTTAGGCTCAGGACTTCTCATGTGATCAATGTCACATATAAGTGAATTTCTCCCAAGCCCATTATAATCATGGAGAAAAACACTTTGCCACTGTTTCCAGTAAGAATATTTTATAGCGCTTTAAAGTTCAACCTCTCAGGTCTGGATTAAAGAGCTGATTTGTTAAATCGGGAACTCACAAAATACCAAAATATCACCACCGGTGGATCACACCTCTCAGATGTTCTTATCTCAGTGCACTGTAACAAAAGCACAAACAAACGCAACCAATAAAATACTAATAAAGTAACAAATACTGGGGCCCATTGCAAACATGTCCAAGCATAAAACCATCTTTCTCTCTCTTAGAGAAAGAAAACAATCCAAACCTCACTGATAGAATCAACCTAGTGTCAAGCAAAACCCAAAAATCAACCAAAACTTCACCAGAAAGTTTTCCTCCCTCCCGGGACAATATTGTGCAGGAATACAGGCACCGTAACTCCTTTTGCACTGACAAAAACATGTTGGATTTACTTGATTCAATAGTGGACACTGGTTGCACACAAAGGTTTTGCTTTGGCAGAAACTTAAACAACTGAGTTAAATCAACACAACCTTTTCATATTCAGTAAAGCTGCATGTTGTGTTCATAAAACACGATTGAAACATGTTCAGATGGAGTAAGTTGAGCTCCTGGAACATTTTAATCCTTCAATTGAAATTGAATGGGTCTACAACAACCACCATCCTCCTATCTCTATCCTGGTTGCAGCAGGGCTGGGAAATAACCCTGAAGTGATAGGTTACCAGGCAGGGTACACCCTGGACAGCTCACCAGTCTATCAGATAGAAACACACAGCCGTTTACATTCATGGATAATTTAGCCCAGGACCTTCTTACTGTGGAGCAACAGCACTAACCAGCATGCCAACAATGGAGGAAATACAGGAAAGCTATGATTTCCTGTATTTGAGGCAGAATTCTTTTGTTCTTGCCCTTGACAGGTTAATCCACAATAAATAGCAACAGCATGCATGTGGTGTGTGTGTCGTTGTCTGCCTCTTATAACTCCAGTGATTTTCCTGTAGTTTGAAATCTTATGCGGTGTTGACACAATAATTTGTTGTAAACCAGGAAATTCCCAACTGTGGTAGAAAGCACAGCTTAGCCTTAGCAAATGTTCAAAGAAAAGTCGTCACTTCCTGATAAATACTGTCACACTGGGGTTTTTGCAAATGATATCAGTGAGCACTGTGTGGCAGCTGGAGTCAGACAACTGAAGCTCCCACAATCAAGACCACAAACAGCTTTCAAAGGAGATTTGAAGCTTTTCTGGCAGCAAGCTTCATGATTTATGGGACTGGAACTGGAACAGAAACTACCTGATCACCAATGGTGAGCTGGCATGGAATTATTTTTATGACATTTTATCAAAGTTATAAATAAGCATGCCCATTAACACATAGTGAGTGAGCATGTTGTCTTCCCACGCAGTGAACAGCGGATGCTAATGTTTTTGTCACTTTTTACAGAGTCAAACTCAAAGTAAGGTCAGTGCTTCCACGCTTTAAACGCTGCACGCTCACACTCTCTCCACACTCGATAGATTATCCATTGTTCATCTGCACACAGCTGCGGTTTTAGTAACGCAGTAACGCAGCGTGCTTACGGGAAAGTAACAGTAATCTAATTACCTTTTTTGCAATAGTAATCCCTCACTTTACTCGTTTCTTGAAAAAGTAATCGGATTACTGCCCATCTCTGGTTGGAGCTGTGCACTTGTGGGTTCCACCTTGTGTACACGTTTATCTTTGCTGTGTGTACTTGTACCTCTGAGTGGAAGCTGAACTCTTGAGTTCGAGTATCGAAGCATCAGCTGTGACGTTAAAGTCCAAACAGCTCGTTCATTTGACGTGCAAATGAACGAAGGTAACGCCGTTTTCATGTGGATGTGTCACTGAGACACTTTCCACATCCACAGCTCACAAAATGGGAAAACTATAGAAGTATAACAATGAAGAAGTTACTATGTTACGGGTCCCAAGGATGAAGACCTCGATGACAAATATGTTACCTGTAAAAGCAGGTGAAGAGCAGAGTAAGGAAGACACGATGCGTCTCTGCTTTCCTCCAGAACGTGTCTGAGTCTGATTTATTTCACACAAATAAATGCTATAAAACACTAAACATGAGCTTTCAATATACTGTTCAGCTGGTTCCTCATTCACATCAATGACATTTACTTATTTCACAACATCAGTGAAATATACTCTTTTTAACTGGTTCAGTTTCTCAAGTTCACACTTCTTTCCATAACAGCTACATCCTTTTATCATATCAATAAACACATCACATTGTCTTCTGCAGTGTCTTACTGGCTAAACAGTTCTATTCAATAACAGCATTGGTAAATACATTACATTTGTTCCCTCCAGTAATTTACTGGCAAAATCACTATTTAGTGCATCATGAAACACAGCTTGTTGAATCAACCCATGAATGCCTCTGTTAGCTACACAGAGTTGCTCAGAGTGCTTGTGTTACACTAGCTAATCTACTCAGTCACTTTAACAGAACTATTAACATTCACATCTCACAGAACTGATTTGATTGGAGCATTACAACACGTTTGCACAGAGCATAGGAGCGCACTGACTCTGCTTCACGAGCGCTCCACCTAACGAGCGGGCTCGCGGTGCGGTCGCGCGGGACACTCCTCTGGTTTTCTCCCGTGTTTACATATAAATAACTTTGGCGGACCGCCTTAACTCTCCCATTCACATTAACGTGGGTAACCATGGTGACAATAAACAACATTTTCGGTGCGAGCACCGTGTACCGACCTGTAAAAGCAGGTGAAGAGCAGAGTAAGGAAGACACGATGCGTCTCTGCTTTCCTCCAGAACGTGTCTGAGGAAGCAGCGGAAGGTGGGCTCCACTTACTGCTCCCCGAAACCCCGGAGCAAGCACCAAAGTTCCGCCCTCACTGCTTTCTAACATAAAATGAATCCCTGTTACATGGATTTTCTATCCTCTTAAAGAAACTGAAAATAAATACATATAGCAATGAAAAATGTCCCGTTACATGAGTGTTTTACACAAAATAATATTCATGTGGTCATTCCCTCACAGGGGTGCCACAACTACACTGCTGTTTTGACAGAGACACAGTGTGTTTATCTAACTTGGCTGAAGCCAAAGTTCTCCAGACAAATTCAGTCTGTTTCTGCCAAGTGTGAACTCACTGGATGAGCGCCAGATACACAGAATCAAAAAGGGATAAATTACTTTTCTTATGTCATGTTCCCGTCACAAACTGGCTCAAGGAGAGGGGAAGCAGGAGTCCACAGATGAAATGTTCCTATAAATAAAGTGGAATTTATTCAAACTTTACCAAAACTTCAACACATCAAATACAAGCAGTTCAGCAGGGAGTGGATGTGTGTTGCATGTGCCAGGTGGATGCAGAGAGAGGCCAGGGCCACGTTCAAACCTGAACACGCTGCACAGTGTTTTGTTCCATTTGTTAGGGATGAATGAAATGCTTCCTTGAAAGGATGTGTGCAGTCACCAGTGGGCGTGGAAGCATGTGCGCCCTCATTTGGTGGGTGTGCAAGAAAAGTCCTCCTGTCACACAGCAATGCCTACATAAATCACACCACTCTGCTTAAAATAATAATGTTTAGTGAAGCAGGTGAAGCAAAGGGCTGCTTTTAATAGGCTGGGAGACCCAGGTGTGCTGCTTTAGCTGCTGAGCCTCTTATGACAGAACAGCGGAGAGTGGTAAGAAGGGAGGAGGGGGTCTGGCTGTGTTTGTGAACGATAGATGGTGTAACTTTGGGCATTTCTCTATCAAAGAGACGCTATGCTGTAAGGACATTGAGCTGCTAGCGGTTAGCATGAGACCGTACTATCTACCACGAGAGTTTACACACGTGATTATGATAGCTGTGTATGTCCCGCCCTCTGCTAACGCTGCAGCAGCCTGTGAGGTCCTGCACACTGTAACCAGCAGACTCCAAACACAGCACCCTCAGGCCCTTTTCCTGATCTCTGGGGACTTTAAAGATGATGTAACCATTTAATTATGGTTACATAGTTAATTATGTAATTAATTATGCAAAATGCAAAACGCTCAGCTGTGTCTCCAATCAAAGCTCTGTAACTTCAGAGGTGATGTTCATATGTTGACTAATGGTTTTCTTTCATTTTTGATGTACTGCAGAATATTTGTATAAAATCCAGGCCAGGAAAATCTCCTTCATGTGTTTCTGTGTTTTGTCTTCAGCTACGTTGACACAAAGGCCTCTGCTGTGACGCTCACACCTTTGATAAAGTCTGGAGAGTGTCAGCTTCCTGTTTATAGATACAAAAATATGTAATGTTGTGAACTCTGGCCGCAGCGGCGCAAGAAAAAGGAGAATTACGGGAAGCACTCACAACAGGTAAAATCAAAATAACAAAGTAAAGTACGATAAAATAAAAACCAACAAAAGAACAACACAATATACTTCCCCGTACTGTTACTGCTAACCTCTGTTAACCTAGTAACTCTTACCTTCTAACTGACAGCTGGTCAATAAACGAGCTCCATAAACGCTCCATATTCACCTTTACATGGAATATAAAGGGAAAAGAAGAAACACAGTGCTGTGTCAGCGTTAGACATATAGATATATCCTTGCTTTTAATACATTTGAAGGTGGGTGGGAGAGGTGCTTCTCCGCGTAGTCTACGGTCTCTTTGGGATCGGTAAAGCTTTTCCTCACATCACCATGGGTCACTAACAGCTTTGCAGGGTATAGCAGTCTGTACCTGACGCCGGTCATCCCACGTAGTCTTCCTCTCATATTTGCAAATGCGGCTCTGCGTTTCCAACAGAGGGAGGGAAATCTGGGAGGATTTTAAAAACCCTTATACATCAGGTTCTTGTTCTCTGCAGCTTTCAGCAGAATTTCCTCACCAATGTGGTAGTAGTGCAATCTCAAGATGATGGGCCGAGGAAGATGACTTTGTTTGGGACGCTGGCGATTCACTCTATGTGCTCGATCGATGAGTGGCTTCTCCTCGAGAGATAGCGCCTCCGCCAACAGGTGTGAACCAACTCAGTCATCTTGGGTCCCTCTGTGCCTTCTGGTATTCCTGCAGTTCTTAAATGATTCCTCCTGGAGCGCCTCAAGAGCTCCACATCTCTCATCTAACTTCTTTACCTCCGCAGACAAACGCTCCACAGTGGCCTGGAGAGTGGCGATGGTGTCAGAGTGGTTCGAGGCACAGTCCTGCAGTTCAGTCAAAGTGTTATCATGCCTGGCCACGTCGCTTTTTATGTCCGAAATTGAGGGCTGGATGCTCTGGTTCAAGGATGATATCTCGCCTCCTATGGTGGTAGAAATCTCTAATATGCAAGTGTCCAGTGCTAGTTAGTTAGTTCTAGTTCTAGTGGTTAGTGGGGCTTTATTTGATGATTCTAGTGTGTGTTACATTGTTGTCATATTGTTGAGTCGCAGAGCTGCACAGTGTTACAGTTTCAGTAGAGTCTGGTATAAGGAACTCAGATCCCTCTGTGAATAATGTTCACTGAAACTGATCTGTAGTTAATGAACTAGTCAGGATTTACACTAGAGAATGTTTCTGCCATTACATGGCCTGTATTTGTAGAGCGCTTTACTCGTCCCTAAGGACCCCAAAGTGCTTTTTTGCCCAAGGACACAACGACCGAGACTGTCCGAGCCGGGGCTCGAACCGGCAACCTTCCGATTACAAGACGAGCTGCCAACTCTTGAGCCACGATCGGCCCACATATTGTTGTCTTTTGTTGCAGACACCAAGTGTTGAGATCCTGTCTCAACCTCCTACATTCTTCCAGCAGGTTACACATTATTTTTTGTATTTGGAATCAAATATATGTGTCAGTTGGGCCTAGTGCAGGGGTCAGCAACCTTTAACACCCAAAGAGCCTTTTGGACCCGGTTTCAAATTCAAATTCAAATTTTATTTGTCACGTACACAGTCATACACAGTACGATATGTAGTGAAATGCTTGGACAACTGCTCGTGACCTAAAGAAAACAAAAAAGGAAAAGGCTATGAATAAGATAGGAAATAAATATGAAAAATTAAAAAGGGTAAATTTAACTAGGAAGGAATAAAATATAAATTAAGGTTAAAAATGAAATAACTGTACAACACAAATTAGAATGAAGGGTAAATTTAACTGGGAAGAATAAGATAAAATATATAAATTAAAGTTGAAAATAAAATAACTGTACAACAAAATACACAATACACAATATAGAACTATATAAGAATGTATGAAGAAATCTAAATATAAATAAATATATACACAATAACAGCAGCTGTACAAGTATTAACTGGAAATGAAGAATATAGTGACCAGTGTTGTGCAAAAACAAAGTCCAGAAAGTCCAGTGTGTGTGTAAGAACCATATGTGTGGGTCAGTACTGTGTGGTGGTGTGATTGAGAGACCGTATCGCCTGCGGGAAGAAGCTCCTCCTCAGTCTCTCTGTGTTGGTCTTCAGGGAGCGGAATCGCTTTCCTGACCTCAGCAGAGAGAACAGTCTGTTGTTGGGATGGCTGAGGTCCTTCACGATCTTCCTGGCCTTGGTCCAGCACCGCCTGCTGTAGATTGAGTGCAGGTCAGGGAGCTCGGAGCGGATGGTGCGCTCAGCTGACCGCACAACCCTCTGTAGAGCTCGTCTGTCCTGCATGGTGCTGTTCCCGAACCAGGTTAAGATGTTTCCCGCCAGGATGCTCTCTATGGTGCACGAGTAAAAGTTCCTGAGCACCTTGGAGGGCAGTTGGAAGTCTCTCAAGCGTCTGAGGTGGTAGAGACGCTGTCGGGCCTTTTTCACCACGGTGTTGATGTGACAGGACCATGACAGGTCCTGCGTGATGTGAACTCCGAGGTATTTGAAGCTGTCCACTCTCTCCACTGGGCACTCGTTGATGACGGGGGTCTGGTAGTTCCTCTCCTGCTTAGTGCTGAAGTCCACTATCAGCTCCTTTGTCTTACTGACGTTTAGAAGGAGGTTGTTCCTCTGGCACCAGTTCTCCAGATTCCTAATCTCCTTCAGGTAGGCCGTCTCGTTGTTATCAGAGATCAGGCCCACCACGACGGTGTCGTCAGCAAACTTGATGATGGTGGTGGAGCTGGTAGTGGCCACACAGTCATATGTGTACAAAGAGTACAGCAGGGGGCTCAGAACACACCCCTGGGGGGCTCCAGTGCTGAGAGTGGTGGAGGCTGAGACATGTCCGCCCATCCTTACTGCCTGTGGTCTGCCAGTTAGGAAGTTGGAGATCCACTGACACATAGATGAGCTGAGTCCCAGATGCTCCAGCTTGGTGGTGAGTGTGGAGGGAATTATGGTGTTAAATGCAGAGCTGTAGTCTATGAAGAGCATTTTAACATAATTCCCCCTTCTAGTGTCCAAGTGAGTGAGTGATGTGTGGAGGAGATGAGAGATGGCATCGTCTGTGGAACGATTTGGACGGTAAGCGAACTGTAGTGGGTCCAGTGTGTCTGGTAGTGAAGAAATGATGAAGTCTCTGACCAGGCGTTCAAAGCACTTCATCACTACTGAGGTGAGGGCTACAGGGCGATAGTCATTGAGAGAAGCAGGGTGGGGTTTCTTCGGGACAGGAACAATGATGGACTCTTTGAAGCATGTGGGGATCACCGACTGAGATAAAGAGATGTTGAATATCTCAGTGAACACAGGAGCTAGCTGGTATGCGCAGTCTCTTAGGATACGACCTGGGATGCCATCTGGTCCTGCTGCTTTCCTGGTGTTCACTCTCTTGAAGGCTCTCCTTACTTCATGCTCGGAGATGACGAGCACGTTTCCGGTGCTGGCAGTATCTTCCTGTCTGCAGCCGTTAGCGCCGCTAACACTAGCATTGTTGGAGACCTTAGCTGCAGCCTCGAAGCGAGCATAGAAAGTGTTCAGCTCGTCTGCCAGAGTCACGGCCGCGTTCGTCATACCGGTTGTTGGTGCTTTATACTCCGTTATTGTCCTTAGTCCCCGCCACAGGCTCCTAGAGTCACTCTGTTGGAGTTGTGACTCTAGTTTCCTCCCGTAGCGCTGCTTCGCCTCTTTCACCGCCCTCCGCACGTTATATGACGCGGCTTTGTACGGGTCCATGTCCCCCGTCATGAGTCCCGTGTTGTAGGCAGCGGTGCGGGATCTCAGAGCGTCGCGGATGGTTTTATCCACCCACGGCTTCTGGTTGGGAAACGTTGTGATAGTCTTTGTCTCCACGGTATCATCCGCTAGTTTCCCGATGAATCCCACAACCGCTTCCGTAAACACGTTGACGTCATCGTCGGAGCTGTTTCTGAACATGCCCCAGTCTGCGTCATCGAGTGCGTCCTGTAACGCGGCCACCGATTGATCCGTCCAGCGCGCGACCTTCCTCTGAACCGGAACTTCCTGTTTCAGCCTTTGTTTGTATTTTGGCATGAGGAAGATGGCGGCGTGATCAGATTTGCCAAACGGGGGGCGGGATTGTGCCTTGTAGCCGTCCTCGACCGTAGTGTAGCAGTGGTCCAGTGTCCTTTCACCCCTGGTGGGGCAGGTGATGTGTTGATAAAAGTTCGGCGCTGCGCGTTTGAGGTTGGCGCTATTAAAGTCCCCCGTCACAATAAGCGCAGCGTCCCGGTGTTGTGTCTGGTGCTGTGTGAGTGCCTCATGCAGCTCGCATAAGGCGGTGACCGTGTCCGCTTGTGGTGGAATATAAACGGCACTTACAATGACCGATGTAAATTCCCGAGGTAGATAAAAAGGACGACACATGATGGACAGTAGTTCCAGATTTGGTGTGCAGGAGCGTGTGAGAGGAACAACGTTCGCACTGTTGCACCAGTTGTTGTTCACCATTAAACACACGCCGCCTCCCCTTGACTTCCCCGAGTCCCGTGTCCTGTCCATGCGGTGAACCGAGAAGAACTCGGCCGGCTGGATGGCGTGGTCCGGCACCGCTGGGTTCAGCCATGTCTCGGTGAAGCAGAGGAGATTGCAGTCCCGAATGTCTCTCTGGAACTTTATCCTGGCCCTGAGGTCGTCAAGCTTGTTCTCCAGTGACTGGACGTTGGCGAGCAGGATGCTAGGCAGAGGTGTGCGGTGTGCACGAGCTCTCAGCCTGTTCCTGACGCCGGCTCGCTTCCCTCTAGGCCGCCGCCGCTTCCCTTTGTTCTCCCTCGAGATCTCACTCGGCCAGCTCGGATCCGGAGTTAAAAACTTCGAATTGTGAGTACATTGTATACCAATAGAAACAAGAGTGTCACTGTCATACCTAATGTACCCAATGGTGATGATTTTGCCGATTTAGAAACGCTGAAAACTAACTTAAAAAACAAAGACAAAGAAAAAGTGGTCGGAGCAGTCGTGACGGCAGCCGACCTCACCGGCGCCATCTTAACTTTCCACGCAAAGGGTCAGGGTTCGGGAAAACACTGGGAGCCGCAAATACTTTGTGACATCTAAAATGAAGATAACACTGTGTATATTGTTTTTACCTTTATGCTTTGTGTGAACAACTACAGTGTGTTGCTTATGAAATCCATGAAGTGCTACAGAGAAAATTACATTTGATTTATGTAATGAACACATTTTGAGCTCTTAAAGAAATATAACAAAGGAAAGCTGAACTACAATGATCCATGTAGCAAACACAAACTGTTATATCGCCTTTGGGCTTTTGGAGCCTTGACCTGACTTTTAAAAAAAGCGCGTTCATGCAAACATCGTCGGGTCTGCCGTGATATGTTTACAACGGGACTTCTGCTCCTGAACCTCTGCGCACAGCGTCTGCAGGTAAGGTAACTTTATTTATACCCAAAGGCAAGGTAAATTTGCTTTACAGACAAATGACAGCATTTGACATCCCTTTAAAAACACACATACCTAGTAAATATATAAAGCTCACTGTGACACATACTTTAATATTTCGAATCAAAAACAGTTCTTATTTAATTCAGTGACAGCAACGGGGACAAAGCGATTTTTATAACGCTTTGTCCTGCATCTCGGAAATAGAAACCTCCGTCCTGAGGGAAGAAGCTGAAATTCACCCCTTAGAGGATGGGAACCATTTTTAAGGATTGATAAAGCCGTCCTCTGTACCTGCTCAGAGTACAGGGAGGCTAAACAAGACTGTGGCTCAGCTATCAGACGACTGGACCATCTCACTATCTGATTCAGAGAGTTTTTCTCTGTGACAGAGGTCTGACCGAACCATGCCACCAAACAAAAGGATAAAACAGACTCAATAAAAGAACGATAAAACAAAGATAAAATTTTTTGGTCAATGTGGAAATGAACAAGTTTCCTAAGGCAATAAAGGTGCTGGTGACCCTTTTTACAAACTGATT
This sequence comes from Maylandia zebra, assembly GCF_041146795.1. Classification (NCBI taxonomy): domain Eukaryota; kingdom Metazoa; phylum Chordata; class Actinopteri; order Cichliformes; family Cichlidae; genus Maylandia; species Maylandia zebra. The sequence continues at coordinate 10,253,533 of NC_135168.1, read as the reverse complement.
TGCAATTTTGATCAAAGTTCAGTTTTTCATTGATTATGGTCCCAAGATATTTATATGATTGTACTTGCTCTATTTTCTGACCTTTAATTAAAGTGACTCCGTGCCCATTTTGTTGTTTCCTAAAATCAACAACCATGTCTTTTGTTTTAGATATGTTCAGCTGGAGATAAGACTCCTCCCACCACTGAACAAAGTCATCAATGACTGGGCCGTGGTTAGTTTCACCCTCTTTCAGTAAGCTGACAATAACAGAGTCATCTGCATATTTAATAATGACCCTGTTTTCATGTCTGCCCTGACACATGTTTGTATAGAGAGTGAATAATAAGGGCGATAGGACGCAGCCTTGAGGAGAACCTGTGGAGGAGAACACTGGGTCAGACAGAACCCCATTTATTCTCACTCTTTGTGACCTGTCAGTTAGAAAATCTAAAATCCAGCCCACCAGGTTTTTCCTGATTTCAAACTGTTCTAAAAGTCTCTTAATTAAAATATGGGGCTGTGTTGTATTAAAAGCCGAAGAAAAATCAATGAAAAGAAGTCTTGCAAAAGTCCCTTTACTCTCTACATGTTTAAGAATCAGATTTAGTAAAGTCAAAAGTGCGTCCTCCACTCCTCTGTTGGGCCTGTATGCAAACTGCATTGGATCCAGCTGACCTTCAGTCTCTTCATAATCACATTTCTGATGATTTTTTCAAAGACTTTCATGACAACTGAAGTGAGGCAACAGGCCTGAAGTCGTTTAGATTTAGGGACAGGAACCACGACTGCTTCTTTGCAAAGAGAGGGCACATGTTGTGTTTGCAAGGATTTGTTAAAAATAACCTGAAATATAGGCCTGAGTTCATCAGCACAAGATTTAATTAGGCGGCCACTAATATTATCAGGACCTGGCTCTTGTTCACATTGACTGTATGAAAGGCCTTTTTAACATCGCTGAGTTCAATGATAAAGTGCTGAGTATCTCTCAGTTTCTGTTTCACTTCCCAAATATCCTCGCTGAAATCAGAAGAACTAAAACGAGCATAAAACATGTTTAAAGCATTTGAAAATCTCTGTCTGAATTAAAACATCTAAAATGACCTGACTGCTGCTCTGGGGATTTTGAAACCCTGCTATGGTTTTCATACAAGTCCAGGCAGACCCAAAAGTTTTTGCAGCAAATTTGCTTTCAAGAAGGTTTTTGTCTGTTTTGCTTTCAAGATCTCGATTTTCATTTCCTTGGTAGCTGTCTGAAAATCGGTAACAGCCCCTCTTTAAAGGCCTGTCTCTTTTTCCTTAAACAGGATTTGACACTTTTAGTGACCCATGGCTTATTGTTAGCGTAAATTTTAACGCGCTTACGGGGTATAATCATGTCTTTACAAAATACTGCACAGGAGCTAGTAACATCCACCAAAGCATCGAGATCATCTCCACAAGACTGAAGACGGGGCTGTACGAAGTCACTTTATCTCTACAGACTGTAAGCTGTCGTCTGTGAGGCGTGAGCGTGTTTGTTTGAACACAGTTCACGGTGGAGAACAGCTGCTGACATAATGTGGATCCAAGATCCATAACTGGCCTACCTGGGGCTGAAAGTCTCCATAAATGCAGGCGTTTCGGCGGCTACACCGGCTTCCACGAGTGTGACGCTTATTTTGAGAAAATAATAGAATATAAATGTATTTTTATATTTCAATATCACAATAATCTTCCAATGTAGAACTACAAGTTAAAAAAGAAGTAACATAAATCAAATCCACTTCAGCTAAATACTTCTCATTTATTTCCATCTTACATGCTGTGACTGCAGCCATTCCCACATCTCTGTGAATGGGACTCATGGACATGGATCAGTGGTTGTTGATCAATGGTCCTGAGAATCTGCATAATTAAGATGAAGGAACGGAGCTCCCAGCCCATCGTTCCTGCAGCTGCTTTCAGTCTTTATGCAAATGTCCTGTTTGTAAGACTGAAACCTGCAGCTGAGACTGAAGACGTCACCTGATGATGACGACACGTTTCTCCCACAAAACGCTGCGTCCAGATGAACAGAAGCAACAGACTCACTTTCCTGGATGATTGAGATGCATCAAGACTTCATTGTGTGTTACTTCTCATTCAGCACAGACACATTATTCCTGTTAGGTCATGTCAGCTGTCACTCAGTACAAGCACAACTGTGAACAACACAAACTTCTCTTCAATGTGTCACAGAAACACTAAGTGTGAGAGCCTGTATGACACACAGGACAGACTGTAAGCTCTGCTGGCTGCACAGCACTTTGTAGCAGTTTTCCAACATGTCCTCCACCCGTGATGTCAGTGGTGGGACCCCAGTCACAGCACTCAGCACCACCTCCTTTAAATGGATTTTATAGCAGTTCCTCCCGTTACTCGGTGCAACGCTTCTTAAATGTGTTTTTGCAGGATAAAACACAGCAGGTGGTGTAGAGAGGACGTCAGCTGACGGAGCAGAGGGAGGCAGACTGTGGATAAATGACAGAGTGAGAGGAGAGCAACCATGACAGAAGCACAGGTGTGGCAGATAGAAGTGGCTTTATAGACACTTATTGTCAGTCCTCGTGCATGCTGTGGAAATAAGTGTCTGTGTCATGAGGTGACATGTGAGCTTATCTTTGGTCAATAAAGCTGAACGACCAGTTTTCACTTTGCTTGTTACGCTTGTTTAGTGACGTCTGGGTTTCTGTGGAGCCCGAATTTTGATGAGTTCTGGTGAAATCATCTGAGATCATCTGAGCATCGGTGAAGAGTCAGCAGAGAAAGTGTGGGACAGAAGTTTGCTTTGGACACATGGACTGAAATCAAAAAGTAACAAACAGGATTTCCAATGGACAGTATGGAGAAGTGAAAGTACACAAAGGCTGTGCTGGAACACGTGTGTTACACTTTTTGACAGCTGAGAACAAAACACAATATTTTGCATCATCTCTGCAGTGTCTCTTCTTTCCTCTGCTGTTGTGCTTTTAGCTCCAAACTGTTTCAAATGGTTTGTCAGCAAGCTGACCTCTGACCTCTGCAGTACTAACTCCTGACCCGTACAAAGAGCGGGCGTTTCTGACCTTTGACCTGCAGCTGTATGTCTCTCAGTCTCAGTTCTTCTCTCCGTCACTGATGGAGCAGGTGTAGTTGCTGCTGACAGTCAGTCGTTTGTTTTCTCAGAGTGAGGCTGAAGTCTGAACTGTTCAGAGCATCAGGTCTCATCAACGTGCGCTGCTGTAACGCCGCTTTGTCCTCTGAGATCACCAGGTATGAAACCTGAGTGCTGACAGAGCAGCATGTTCCCCCTCATTCACCTCCACCACCACAGCCAAGGCATGCTGGGAAACTGAGGACACACAGACGGAGAACTGAAGTGTCTGCTGTGTGTTCATCTCAGAGTCCTCACAGGTGACACATTAGCTCCAGAACACCAAGCCAGGTGTTTGAAGCCTGACAGGGATTCTTCCCATCCAGAGGGAGGATTTAGCTGCACAACAATGAACATTAGTGTGTAGTTTAGAAACACAGACTGTGCCTGCACTGCATCTAGTGAAGAAAAGTGTTACTGCCAGAGAACCAGGCTCCTTTAAAGCAGCTGATATTAAGGTTGAAAAATCAACAATAAGCTGATGTAATCAACGTTTCACAAAATGGTCAGCAGCTAAAATCTGGAGCCGTTCTTTGGTGGTAATTAACAGTTTGTTCTTGTTAGCTAATTATGTCATTAAAGGTAGCAGCAGAAGCCTTGTGTTGAAAGCCCATTCACTCACACATTCACACAGTATGTGTGTGTCTGTGTTACACTGTGGACATCCCTTCTGTTGGAGCGCCATCTTGTGGCAGGTTTAAGAAATGTTCTTCTTGTAAATCCAAACTGATGCACCTCCATAGCAGACTGTGGAGGCTTTCAGTGACATGAAGACTTGATTTATACTGTCATATTCTCCTGTTACACAAAGCACAGCACGCTGAACATGGATGAACTGAAACTCCCAGCATCTGACTGAGGAAAAGCACAAATCATTCTCACACTGACTCCTGCTTGATTTTAGATTTGCTTTCAAATCCTCACACTTTCATATGAAGCACTAAATGGGCTCCAGACTGTTTATCTCAGCTTCCTGTCAAACACACTGCTGCTCACACCGAGGCTCAGTTTACTCCTCCAGCCTGGCTTAACCTGCTGTCTGTTAAAAACAGTCCCACACTCCTCTGTTTAATCCTTCTGATCAGACTCTTTGATTTTGTATTGTTTTTACCTGAAGTTGTGTTTTTGACATGGTTCTGTCTGTGAAATAAACCTCACACACACACTGCTACAGTCCTTCATACACTTAGAAACGAAGCTGCTCCTTTCCTCAGTGCTGACACATAAAGAAGAGTTGCTTTTATATCCAACACGTCTCTGTTCCAGAAAACAGCTTCAGCAGCCTCTGAGTCTGAACTTGGAGTTGGTTATAAGCCACAGGCCTGTGTGCACAGCAATGAGGAAATATAATGCAGTAAGTGAAACATGGATGTGTGGAACAGATTATCCCAAAGGTTGATTCTGTTCATCTGGACGTTCTCAGTGAAACATTTGGTCTCTCGGTCAGGTGACTCCTTTAGTCTCAGCTGACTGCAGCTTTCCAAACCTTTGTCACTGGATCACTCACTTCATCTCCAACGTGTCCCTGACACAGACAGCTGGAGCCGTTACAGCAAAATCATTGATCATCGTTTTTAGAACATTAGCTGGTGTTGGTGGGCAGGCTAGCAGTGCTAATTGTTAGCACTAGTTCTGCTGCTCTCCCTTTGTCTCTGTTATTGTTGGTCTTTAGTGAACAATAGAAAGTGTCTTCATGAGACTGTTGCCTAATGTTCAAATGTAGATAACACCACCTGCACCAACCTGTTACACAGCACAACCCTCTGGTGTAGCTTTGCCCATACGGTAAAAAAATATATTTTAAAATACATTTTGAAATATATTTATATATTTAAAATGTATTTTAGCACATATATTTTTTGGCCATTTTTTGTATATTTTGAAATATATTAATAAAATATATTTCAAAATACAATTTAAATGTATTTAAAATCATTCAAAAAAATATAAATTTAACCCTTCATATATTTCTAAGAAAACACATTCACATGTAACATCTGAAAGAAATCTTTATTTGATGTTTAAAACATACATATAGCATATCAATCAAGCAAGGAATATTCATTTTATAAGTTTATTCTCATTACATACTTAAACATTCTAAAAGAAACACACACACATATACATATATGTGTGTATATATATACAACACCCAGCACGCCCCTGCGGGCGGTTTATCCTTCAAGCTCGGGTCCTCTACCAGAGGCCTGGGAGCTTGAGGGTCCTGCGCAGTATCTTAGCTGTTCCCAGGACTGCGCTCTTCTGGACAGAGATCTCCGATGTTGTTCCCGGGATCTGCTGGAGCCATATATATATATATACACACACAGTCTCAGTTCCCCCAGCTTTCACTGCAATCCTCAAAGCCCTTCTGGACATGCTGGGAAACCCCTTCCTTACCCCCACTGTAACAAACAAAAGTCACAGTTCTATTACTTTTATCAGAGTTAAAATAAAAATGTGATTTATGTTAGCTGGCTTCATTTAGCAAACAGATATTTCTGTTTATACAGATACAGATATTAATACAGATATATTTTACGCATAATTTTACCTCTTTTTTTTCCTAGATGGGAAGTCTATCCAGTTCACATTACAGTAATGCTAACACCCCTTTTGGTCGTCTCTCCTTACCTTCCAGCATTCATAAATCTGTTGACCTTCTTTGTCTGAGACCAACCACTACAATGCATCATCACCTATTTGTATTGGTAACTTACTTTACAACCTATTTTAATGGTTGCAAAGTAAGTTACTTGTGGTGTATGCAATTTTAGATACACAGAAAGTCTTCACTTACTATATATGGCTGTCATAGTGTCCTTATCAAGGGCAGTTCTTCACTCTGCGCCGATGTCCGTTTTGCTCTGTCCTCCTATAAAAAGCATGAACATTTGAGTGTTTGACTAGTTTTAGATTTCCAAAAATTTGATATTTGTACAACTAAACATTTGAACTACAATTATATGCTATTGAGCGATACTTTTATGGGTAATTTTTGGTAAAGAAACTGGTGACAGAGTTGTAGGCTTTTTAAAGTACTATTACCTAACCATTTGAACTGACTTTCAAAGCTGATTACCTTTTAAATTGCTGTGGATCAAAACCTCCAGTGGGAAGGCGGCCATTAGAAGAACACGCACCATTGAACCTGAAAATAACAAAAACAAACAAAAAACAGAACAATATATAAGAGTCCGGTAGGGTAATAAATCTCTTCTGAAGCAATATAGTTCATTTTGGGTGAAAAACAAAACATTCCTCTAAAATATATATACTGACATCAGCAATCAACATCATGATTGTAATTATTTCCTTTTTAGTACATCTACTGCTGTTTGCATGTGTCAAGCACTACGACTGTATCTATGCATATAAATTCACCATATATATCCAGCAAAAATGTTTTGTTATAGGAAAACAAACAAAGGCATTCAATCAGAGGTGAGAAATTAATTGGGAATATGAATTATAGGTGAACTATTCTTTACCTACTAGCAATCAAGCTTCTTTAACCAAGAAGCTTGAAATATTTGAATGTAAAATAAAATAAATAAATAAATAATAATAAAAATAACATGATGTAATTAAAATGCACAACTTACATTAAGGAAATCTGCATTTGTATCCACAGGCTAAAAGTAAAACAGTAAATGTGTTAGTGATAGTACAGGTATTTGTAAAAAAAAAAAAGAGGCAGTAACTGTGACGCTTCTAGTGGGATGCTAAATGCAGAGATTTATATTTACAGTATAATACTGCATGTACGGGTAGCTGTGTTGTGAACTGTAACTGAATATTAGAGAATCTCAGAGAAATTAAATGTATTTATTTTTTGAATTTATCAATCATAAAACTGTGTGTTTTGAAGGCCTGTTACGATAACGACTTTTTGTTGGTCGGTATATTGCCCCATAAACAATTGCGACAAGTTATGTCATTGTCATTTTAAGACCATTTTATGTCTTTGAATGTATAATCATAATATAACACCATAATAATGCAAGATCTACACACTTTCAATTGACAAACCAACATCTAATTCTTAAAGTATTTAGATCATTGAAATTAGGAATCAAAATATTAGATACCTTAAAAACTTGAATAAATAGTAAGTTTTCTAACAAATAGAAAACAATGTTATTTAATGTTATTGTTTTGTTATCATTATATTTTATTTTTGTAAATATAATGGCAGATAAATTACATCATCAACAATTATTGAGGTCATGTACATGTATTGTGTGTTAAGTCGATATATCGATTATTGTGATAGGCCTACTGTTTTGATATCATAACGAGCTTGTCAAACATGCATGACCACTAAACAATGTCTAAGCAGTAGTACTGGTCTGAATGACAACAAACATAACTAGTGTTTTGGAAAATCTGTTAGAAAACAGTTATTTCAATAATTATGATTAGCATGTGACACAGACACCGCATAAAAAACCACAACAACAAATACTTACTTTAGGAGGATGGGGGAGGGCAGCATGAGGTCGAGACTTTGACATCTGTAAGAAACAAATTCATGTATTACAAACAAGTCACTTAAAAATACATTAATGTGGCAGACTGTTCCCTGTTCAGATGCAGTGTATAAGTACAATCAGGGCTGTCACAACAATGGGGTGGGGCCAAGTGGCTGCAACCCTAGGTACAATGTGCAGGTATATATAATTACATATAATATATGTGAATAAAGCAAGAATCTGTTTAGGTTAGTCACTGTGCTGACTGATGTTTGCTAGGTTTATATGATTGCAAACTGCACAAAAACAACAACAGCAACAACATTAATGACAATGACAAACAAAATTACTTACATTTATGTAAATCTCACATTAGGAAGATCTGCATTCGATTTCATGGGCTGAAATAAATAGGCAGAAACATTACTGCTAAAAAAATAAAAAACAAAAACTCTAAAAAGCCTAAAAATGACTTAAAAAGCAAGGAAATGTGGAACATTGTAATTAGCGAACATTAATAAAGCATAACTGTTCTTTGTTTCTAACCTTGGTAAGTACTCTGTAGCCAGAAGGAGAGGTAGGATTTCTGTGAAAGCCAAATTAAATGTGAATAGGCTTTGATAGTTATTGAGAAGGCAGAATAATAAGAAAAGGCAAAAGTACGTCACAATATAATTAATTAAGTTACATATTTTGATTACCAAATTATGGAAGCGTGGAGCTGCCACCCAGGCAAAAGAAAAATAGAGCTGTATCACGTTATGACGTGAAATGTTTATTGTTCTAACATTATGCTTTTCATGTTTGTATAATACAGTGGTTCTTAACCTTGTTGGAGGTACCGAACCCCACCAGTTTCATATGCGCATTCATTGAACCCCTCTTTAGTGAAAAATAAAGTGTGTTTTTTTTTCAAATTAGACGTAGATATGTTTTTTACTGGTGCACAAAATGAGCCGTGCACGTCACAGCGGAGGCTCTGCCGAACCCCTGAGACCAACTCACCGAACCCCTAGGGTTCGATCGAACCCAGGTTAAGAACCACTGGTATAATATAATATCACATTATTATAATATACATAATTGTCACGTTCGCACAATATTGTACGGACGTGATAATTATGTACATTTTTCGTACAATGTTGTTCAAACATGTTGTTCAAACATGATAGTATATTGTTAGAACGATAAACTTTTCACGTTATAACGTGATATACTTATATTTCTCTTTTGCCTGGGTGGCAGCTCTACGCTTCCGTTCCAAATAAGCGAGAATAAAGTAATATTATATGGGAAAAGGCACCTGCTAGCTTGATGATGGAGGCTTCTTAGACTGGCCACCCGCCTTGGCTTCTTGTCGCCACTCCATGAAATAAAGGTCCGTTTCCTCCATGCCGGCTAATTATTCATCCTCATTAAAATCTCGTATATGTTCAGTTGGCAGAATTGAGAATTTTACATCTTCCAACCACTTAATTAACGCGAACATAATCGGCTTGTTTCTTCCCGTCTCCTGTATCCGGCCGTTCCTCTCGCTGTCAGATTTCGCGCCTCAGAGACGTCGTTATTTTTCAAAAAAAAAAAAAAAGAAGAAAGAAAGAAACAGCAACAACTACTAAAGAGAGTTTTTGCACGTTCATTGCACATTTGTGGGAATGTTTAAATATTTAATTTTTATTAATTACTTTTCATTATATCTTTATTTTTTAAACCACCGTGGCAATGCGCATGCGCATACACTCCTGCACGCAAAGGGCTTTGGAGTTGACGTAATGTCGCAATGCATTGTGGGAGCGCAGCACCATCTTGGCAGGTCACGAATCAAAACAAGTTTGCTACGAACCATTCTGAAACGTAGCTCAAAAGAAAATGACGGTATAGAGACAGATTCTGTCCAGATGCAAAGAGACGGTACTTGATTGTTGAAATGTGGACCTGTATGAAATATAGCCGTGGAGTAGAAACCCTGAAGACCAAACCGCTATTGACTTAGCATGATCTACTCTCATACCTTGTCTGTGGAGTCAGAGCATACACGGCGCAGCAATTTCGCAATTATAAATCTCTGGAGGCGCACATCCAATTCACCAAGGACTGGGTACAAGATTTGGCTATTTTTAACCCTCCACGTTGTGAGTACGCCGTCATTCAAGCAAAGGTAAGTCAGCTTGAGTACTGCGAGTAAAATGCGTTTGATTCCCCCCAACATTCGAATTAGTGCTAGCAAAAATTCATTCGTGAGGGGGAAATTACAGTGAGAACATGTAGAGCAGGGGTGCCCAATCCCGGTCCTCGAGAGCTACTATCCTGTAGCTTTTAGATGCATCCCTACTCCAACACAGCTGAATCAAATGGTTTGATCTCTTCAGCATGCCATCATGTTTGGCAAAGGCCTGATAACAAGCCATTCATTTGATTCAGGTGTGTGGGAACAAGGATGCATCTAAGAGCTGCAGGATAGTAGCTCTCGAGGACCGGGATTGGGCACCCCTGATGTAGAGGCTCTGTTAGAGGGATAACATAGTGAGTTCAGTGCATTGATGTGACATTGTCCTGAAGGATTTAGTTATTCTTTATGGTTAAAGAAATTGCCCTAATTAATTCATATTTATTATAAATAATCCTAATTACACATCTTGCTTCCTTGTTTGTGTCCTGTGTCACTAAAAATACATTCTGTTTTAGTTTTATACATTGATTAATGACCTGCAGAATCTCCTTGTCATATTAGGTGTCCATAATTGTCACTTAAAGTTGAACTTTATGTTTTCTCCCTCTTGAAAGTGATTACATCCTTGCATTACATACTTTAGGTTCATTTTTTGCTGATAGGTTTCTAAAAAGAAACATGCAGATTTAGAATATAACATGCAGCGTTCTATAGATGGATACATAAAAACACTTTATTTGTTACATTTATGATAAATGGATTTGAAAGTAAATAAAACACATTTGTGTCGGACTTGGCTTATTAAAGTTCTTGTCTTTAAATGAACTTTGTCTGTGTGTGTTTTAGGTCCTGCACTCTTAAAGACTGAATTGCAGCATTGCAGCCACAGGTCATTGTGAGCATCACAGGGAAGGTTGAAGCCGCCCACTGCAGCTGTATGGCTAGAGTCGTGGAGACTTGCAGCCATGTCACTGCTCTTCTGTTTAATGTAGAAGCAACAGTGAGGATCTGTGGCACAAGGACTGTTACAGATGAACCTGCATACTGGGTTTTGCTGGGTAATATGACCAAGATACAGCCAGAGGTTGGCCATAAGATAGACTTCTCCTCTTCAGCTGCCCAAAAAAAGGTTCTTGATCAAAACATAAACAGACCATTCGTTGTGACAGGTAAAAGAAGCCATCCTCAAAAAAGAAAAGTTCCACCTGCTACTGTGGAGGAGTTGGATCAACTGATGGGACAATATTTTTCCAAGCATAGTTCTGTTCTGAATAACCCATAATGTTTTAATTTAGGGGGCCATGTAAATACTTTGCATTTACTGAATATGTACTTACTAAATACCACTGTTCAAAAGTTGAATAAAGAAACAAAGAAATGTTTGCCTATTTTTAATTAAAAGCACTTTGTAGAACATCACATCAGTTACAATGTAGAAAAAATGTTATGTATAGTTTACAAATGACAAAATGTTCACATAAAATCATGACAGCATTTGTATAATATCACCCACTACTAGCATTCTGTAATTTACTGTCTCTTTTGAAAACTTATCACTACATAAACAGCACAAGACTTAAGAGTATTTAACAAAACCTTTTTTCTGTGGTTTTACTACCACACTGGGGCACATGTTCAACAAAAGGCAGCAAACCTTTGCCATCTTATCCAGGAAGGTCACCTTTTTACCCTCACATGGAAGAAGTAATCTGATTGGCATGGTGGTATGTAGCATGTAGTTTGAAGCAGGGATTTCGTAGTGCCCCATGTGTAGTGTTGGAACCCAGTCAGGATTTGTTTCATTCATTTCATAGGCTGGTTTGCTGCAATAATGCCAAATAATTAGCAACTCTATAAATAGAAGGTAGTTCTGCATGTTTGTTCTAAGTTTGTGCTATGATCTCAGAGCGCATTGAAAATAAAATTAACAGGCTATAAATAATAATATGAACTTATTTAGAACTTACCTGAATGAAAATACTGGAGCACACCAACAGATATCTGTGGCTGGTAGAGAACTGAATATCAGCTCGTCTCGCAGCTGCTATCCAGGCTAGACGCCTTCTTTTGGTAACATCCAACACATAAGCTCCCTCATGATGCTTCCAGGTGAGGAAACAATGAAAAGAGAGCCTGTTTTCAAGCTTATTCCTTTGTCGGTAGTGCAATCTAACATTACAACCGACCACACAGCAAGCATTTGTTTGGCCTGCTAATATGGCGCCTTGACCAAAAATCGTGGCTACGCCCCATCCCGTAAGATCACGCTCCAGAGCCCTATTAACGTACGGATCTAGAAAGAAGACGCTGCATTTTTAACTCTGAGGGAGATGGAGAATGAGCCTATTTCCAAAACAGTGGAGTGTGTTCCTTTAAGTACTAAATTGTATATATTGTCAAAAACTAAAGTGTACATAGCAGTTGTTGTATCTTGTTTACTGTATCACTGACAGATAATTTCAAAGTCAATGAACGCTACATTATAGTGAGATATTGTGTAATGTGAAATACTGTAAGCAAATGAATAAACAACCTAATTCGTGATAGACCTTTGACTCTGTTTTGTTTGAATCCAACTGTTTTTTGCAGATGTGCATAAAACATGTTACTTTTAGTATTGTTATCATTATCATCATTATTGCACTAAATATATTTTAAATAAAGGATACTTTGATATACATTCTACTGTAAGGTTGGAAATGTATTTTCTTCACCCTAAAATATGTTTTGAAATGTATTTTGGTTTGAAAGAAATATATTTTCAATTTCAAAGATATATTTTTTTGGAGCATCACAAATACAAAATATATTTACCATATATTTGAAATATATTTTGGCCAGGAAAAATGTATTTTTTTACCGTATGGGTTTGCTGCTGCTGACTTTGAAAATCACACCAAACATGGAATCAAATATATCGACTCAGCTTAGACTACAGAGAAGCTCGGCACTGCTCACAAAACTCAACACAAAAGGCTTTTTAAAGACAACAATCACTTTGACAGACACACAAACACGACTGAGTACAGAGCAGCTGCTGGTTTGAAGCCACAGAAATGTTCAAATGTTTAAACACACTGCAGCGTTGCAGCCGTGATGCATTTGTGCTGCTAAGGCCACACACATCAGCTGCCTTACATTTTAGCACCAGTTCATCTCTGACCATGGCAGCACAGTCTCTCCAGTACAGTGATGTTGGTGGGGACAGTGGGGACTGATTGTTCATTGGCTGTAAGCCGGTCACATGGACGTTTAACTGGTGCTTTGATTGCTCTGTAGTCTGTTGTGCCTGTGAGCTGCTCCTAAAATGAGACAGATTATAATTGTCACCATTCTGTTAATGACTCTTATTATGTGCGCTCTCCTCCACTGTCACACTAAACACATTAAACCTTTATTTTGGTGTAAAGTCAGGATTTATTGGCTCTTCTTAAAAGCGTCATGAAGTGCAAAACTCAGCAAACATTATACAAAAGTAGATTTAGAAGCTGAACAGAAAACATTTAAAGTGACAGTCAGCACAAATCCAGCTGACATCTCCATCCAACCCAAGTCTTCATTTAAAGTCATTATAACTGTGACACACGTTTGTTACAGTATTAATCCTGCCTGATGCTGCAGGGCCAACATCATGAAACAGGCTCAGCATTTATTTCCATTATGAAACTTTATCATTAAAAACAAACCATTGTTCTGCAGTCGTCCCAGGACTGTCGGTCAAACGTTCTCTCCACATGTTTAAGGCTGAGCTCACTTTATCGTCTGCCTGAAGGAGGGAAGCAGATGTTACTAAACATCACAATAAAACATATGAAATGGGTGCACATGAGGAACGTCTGCACTGTTAAAGCCATGCAAACATCTTCACACATGAAGCAGCAACACCTCTCAGTTTAGCAGCAGCTGGTAAAAGCCACAGTGATCCTGGAGCCTCCCTGAAGGACTCGTTCATCAGTAACTGTCAGGAGGACGATTAAACCTTCTGCACACATCCTGTAGTTACACACTCGGGAGGAAAGACGACGTCCTCGCTCTGCAACATGATCTGTGTTTCATCCAGGACGCTCAAACACAGACTGGTTTCCAAATATTAGACGCACTGGTTCTTCATGCGTTTCTACCTGAGCACTCAGAGTCATTTCTACAACAGGCCTCCTTCACCTGCTGGTGCCTCTGTTTCTGTGTTTGGCTGTTTCCATCAGTGCCTGATGTTTGTGATCTTTGATCTGTTCTGAAGTCTCTCTTTGTGACACAAATGTTGTTTGGCTTCTTTTGCAAACAAGGCAAAAGAACTTTAATGGATTCATTTGCTGATCTTACTTTTCTGATGCAAAGCCGTCCTTTCAACGCTTTAGAAAGAAAACCAAACAATGTTTTTAAAACTTTCCCAAAATGTAAAAGCTATTAAAACCATAAACTTCTGCTCCTTGATCATGTGATTCTTCTTCTAGACTGTCTGTAATTGTTATTGCTGATTGTCAATAAAGTTGTTTTTTATAAGTTATGTTGTAAAGGAAGCTTGTGGCGAGGGAGGAGGGGCGACTAAAAGCAGGTTCATATAGTGGGAAAGTCCTCAGGTCATGTGAGGATATTTACTGATGCGTCAACACTGTCAGATAAAAGAACGGCTGCTGCATTTGTTCTCCCACAAATAAGTTTGGTGATGAGTAAAAGAATTACAGATGATGTGGCAGTTTATACTGGGAGCTGGTAGTGATGTTACTGGCTTGAACTGGGTGGAGGACGCACTAATATGCAGGTATGTGGTTTGCTGGGACTCTAGCAGCGTGCTAGTGAGCACAGGTGATATGTCTTCAGACTCTAGGCAACATATTGTTTTTGATATACTTCATTTACTGTATAGAATCAAACACAGAGGGATAGAAGTGGATTTCTTATGGCTCCCTGTGAATATCGGTGTTGATGCAATGAACAGGACGATAAGTTTAAAAAGGTGCAGCAAGAAGAAGTCGTGCAGGTTTGACTATAAAATACAGTGAAAGTGAGGTGAAGAGTATAATGAAGGTAAAGATGAAGGACGAGTGGCAGGCACACTGGGACAGAGACGGGAAAGGCAGATATTATTATACAGAAAACAGTCGTGTAGAAGAAGCTGCAGCAGAGACCAGGATGGAATCTGGAGAGTCAGAGTTGGTCACACAGGCTTGAATAGCACACTTAAAAAGGTAAACATGACACAGGAAGTGTGACTTCTGTGGACCAGAGGAGACGTTTGACGGGTTGTTAGCGTCGTCAGGATGCTGGATGGAAACGCTGTGCCTGATAGGATGATTACAGGCTGGACTTTGTCTTCCTGTTACAGATGGATCCAGGCCCTGGATGACTGCTGGACACACATGACCCACACTAGGCTGCCTTCATCCATCCTTTCCTCCTTCACTGAGACTCAGAGTCAGCATGTATGTATTTATCAGTGATTTGAATCCTTTCATTACAGAGTGAAGTTAAAGTAGACGTGTGAACACACTAATAAACACAAAGGGACACAACTACTACTGCATGATGGAAAGCTGAAGTATTACACAGCTTTATGAACCTCCTGTTATCCTGGTAGACGAGTACAGCAATAAATCTTTTACTTGAACATCTTCTGGCTCCAATAAGCTTTGAAATGTGACCATGAAGTTAGAGACACACTGACTGAAACCCACAGCTGTGACTGTGGATCACATCCACACACAGTGTAGCTGCTGTCTCTGTGTGAGCCTTTGCACTGCTGCTCGCAGCACCGTTATATCACTCAGCGCTCGCTGCTGTTATTGAATCCACTTTTTACTGTCCGTGCAATCAAGCTCCTCTGCAGAGCTAGAAAATATCTTCGAACCAGTTTATGTGTTAGGGGATCCTTTGCAGCTGTGACTGTTGCCTCTGTTTTTGTCCTTTGGTTCCTGGGAGCCTTTTACATTTCCATCAGCAACAAATATCTGAACAGGCTTTATTGTAGGAAATACAGGAGTAAATAGTTGTCATTATTTATTAGATGTTGTTAAAGATGATCCGATGCTTGTTTAGTTTAATGCTGTGGCTTCAGTCAGCATCACTGTGCTGTATAGTTTTATTTTTCTGATCCTTCTGTTAAAGTTGCTGAATAAAAGCTGGTTGGTCTGCACCTCACCGCTGCCTCGAGCCTCCTTCTTTAAAGCAGCAGAGGCTCTTCATTCAGGTATCACAGCTCGAGTTGTTCTGCAGGAGACCCAGAGTACTGTCCTTGGTCCATAATGACATTAACTTTGATTCATGTCAACATGAAGCCTGAACGTCTGTGATGAACACACTATCAGCATCACTGACATGTTTCATCATTTAAAAACACTTCCTGTCACCGTGGTGGTTACAGTGACATCATGCAGTTTGTGCTTTGACCTCCAGAGGGCGACAAATCAGCACAGACAGAGAGCTCCATTCAAATTTTGCTGCCATCAGGAATAATTCTTCAAATATAATCATCAGTGTTTGAGCAGTTATGATATCAGGGACAATCTAGACATGTGTGACAATACTGAACATGTCACATGACACACCTCAAACATCATGTGATCCACTCTCAGTCTGCACTTTCAGTCATGACTTCATGAATTTATGATCAGTTTACTCCTGAAATATTCAAATGCTGCAGGGTGAAGAACAACAAAGTGCTGACACATGTTTGTGTTTCAAACAAGAAAACCAGCAGAAATAAATCATCTTTGGACAACATGAAAGAGATTAGTGAGTTTCCAACTTGCACTTGAATGCAGCACAGACAGATTCTGATGTTCGTGGTTGTAAACGTGTCCTCAAACGCCTCTCTGACTCTTTCCTTCCTGCTCAAAGTTCCTCTTTTCTGAACTTGGTGTTTGTGCCTGACGCTGATCGTCTCCGTGTGGAGCTCCGTGTGAAGGTAACGTTAGCAGTGTGTAATGTTTCCTGGCTAACATCAGCTGTGTGCAGCTCAGTTCCAGCACAAATCTGCCGCTCCATAGTTCACGGTAACGGACTCATGAGGTCGACCGTTAAACGCTCTCCCGCCATTTTGTCTGTGTGCGCGGATGTGTACGTTTTTGTTACCACTGTCATCTCATCAATAGCCTATTTGTAAAAGATCTCTGTTCATAGTTTAGTTGGATTTTAAAACTCTGTAGTTGGACAGTTTTATTTTGGACTGATGCTAAAATTCTTGCTGATTGTTTCTGTCGAGGTTTTGTACTTGACATGCGCCATTTTGGATGTGATAAGCTGTAGAGAGTGCGTCCAAAAAGAGAAACCAGAAAGAGAACCTGTTTTATTAATAACCTCTTGCAAATAGAAGAATATGAAAAAAACAACAACAAATAGGATAAAACCTTTAAATTACTTGAATTTTTAAAATCACCATCATCTGTTAACACAAATTTGATCATTTCAAATTTTTGTTTTCATTTTCTCTTCCCAGTTACTTCTTTCTCATTCTCTTCATTCTCCTTGTCACCTTACGTCTCACTCCTTAACTGAAGTTATAGTTCTAACATAAGAAGTCCCACCAACGTCCTTTATTTAATCTCTGTGTTGTCACAGTTATTATCATCAGATCAGACATGAGACCCAGACAACAACATAAGTTTACAAGCTAACATCATGTCAGCTAACATTAGACGATAGCATCATAAACTTTAAATTACTTTGCCTCTGATCAACAGTTTGATTACATTCTCACATCACAGGTTTATTTGCTAAGTGTGAGTCCGCCCACATTAGATCCACTTTTCAGCAGGTGGAATAATTTGTAGTATATAGGTAATACATCAACAATGCTGCCGTGGCTAAGTTAGGAATATTTATAATGTCATTTCCAAAACTTGCATATGATCTGCAATTTGTAGCAGATCTACTGACTGTCACAGAGCAGCTGGAGCAGTCTCAAATGCAGGTCAGTCCACTGCTGCCCCCTGTGGCCAAGTGCCATAGCTACTGCTGGATGAACTCGTGACACATCTGCACCTGTTTCTATGAACACATTGAGTCTGAGTGGCTGCACTTACACTGGTGCATTCAACATATTGAAAGATGCCAGCAATGTGGATTGTCAAGACTCAAACCAACCGTTGAGCAAAGACAGCAGGATCACTTGTTTCTGTTTGTTATACAGCCAGATTTACTCGTGACACACATGTGCAGCTGCTTTATCACCTATTCTGAATTTGTTTCAAGCACAATACATTTGTTACACATGTTGGGATATTGTGTTTGTTTTAAATGTTATATACCTGTGTGGTATGTGACTTGTGTTGCCATGACGCCAGGTCTCTCTTGGAAATGAGATTTTTAATCTCAATGAGATTTTTTTTTACCTGGATAAATAAAGGACTAATTTATAACGTTCAGTGTTTTCCGGTCTTCCAAAAGAAAAAAAACCTTCAACTACATGACATGCAGTTGTGTATTTGTTTTCACCTTATCATACACTTGAAGTTTTACAAATCCCCACTTCTTTAGTGAATATCATTTCAGTCTCAGACAACCTCGTTTCTCTTACAGAGGTTGAATGCACCTTCTGCGGATGGCGGTACCACACAGTGTGCGTGGACTTCCCCTGCACAGAAGGCAACTACAAATGCTGTGAATGCTAAATAAACAGAAACAAATGATCCCTGTTGTCTTTGCTTGATGATTGGTTTGAGTCTTGACAATCCACATTGCTGGGGTTGCATCTTTCAATGCCAGCAATGGCAGGTATCAGTGCTCAAAGCTTTTGTGTTTGTTTCCAACAAGTTGCCCACCTCGGGAAACAAAAATGTGTTCTTTTACTTGTCAGATGAACATATGAGCCACTTTGACTCTTCAGTGCAGTGTGGAGCCTAACAAAGATCTGTTTTGTGTCCCAGCTGATCAGCAGGAGGAGGAGAGTCTGACGGAGCAGCAGAGGAACATTTTCAGCTACTTGGACTCAGCTCAGCCACTACAGAGGAAACAATGAGCTCAACACAGAAGGTGACAGACAGAGCAGGACCATATGACCAAAGATATTTATCACCATATACATTTGAACATTTGCCATAACGATGTAGCTGACGATAGAATTGACACCAGACAAAATACTTTACAGCTGCACAACTTTATTAAAAACCCATCAATGTATTTTCACTGAAACAAGCAGCTGTTGTTTATGTGCATTAAAGTTATATAAAAATGTAACAGTGCAAATGCAAATTCCTCGCTGACAGTTTAACCAAAAGGCGTTTCCAGTGGAAACTGGCCGACACATCCTGAGCATAACCATGTATAATATCCACTAAACTTCAGAAGAGGTTATACAGTCGTGGCCAAAAGCTTTGAGAATTGCATAAATATTGGAAGCTGGAGAAGTTGCTGCTTAAGTTTTTATAATAGCATTTTGCCTGCACTCCAGAATGTTATGAGGAGTGATCAGATGAACTGCATCGTCCTTCTTTGCCATGAAAACGAACTTAATCCCCAAAAAGCCTTACCACTGCATTTCATTGCTGTCATCAAAGGACCTGCTGAGACCATTTCAGTGATCGTCTTCTTAACTCAGGTGAGAATGTTGGCGAGCACGAGGCTGGAGATCATCATGGCTGTATCCCGATTCAGGTTCTGCAGCTTTAAAGTCCTCAAGGGCCGCGTACTCAAAGACCGCTAAGGCCGAAGTGCGAGGCTCGTAGGCTCGTGAAATGGGACGTCTAGCCTCCGTCGCGCTGCCCAGGTTGCCTAGCAACCATGATACTAACAGCTGGAAACGTTTCATACAGCTTTGTTTGACAGAAATGAAGGAGAACATATTTAGTTCATTTGTTTCTACATGAGCTCTGTGTGATTTGATGAGTATCTGAGGCTGAGACCACAGGACTGTGAAACATGATTGTTGGGCTTCATTTCTGTGCTGAACAGTCGTTTAAGATTAGCTGTAAATAACAATTAGCTGATGTTGTTCATGAGACTAAAGTCATCTCACTGTGGTAATGTAAATATAATATGGCCAATATTATAGTTATTATATTAATCACTTCACTCACAGACAAGTATCTGTGACAGTGTGTATACAGATGTATCATATATAAGAGACAAATATTGTTCATTTAATATGTTGGTACTAAATGTGGCTCAATGCTTACATATATGTGTAAAAAGCAAATGTAGGAGCTGTGATAACTGTGTCTGATAGAATGAAGAGTCGACTGATATATGAAATATTCCTTTATTGGGTGAGAAAATCAGACCATGTCATAACTGCTGTAAGTCACACAGAATAGATATCAGAGCCTTAAACAGGCTGACTTCTGCTAAATGGGTCAAACTGGGCAGAAAGTCTACAAACACATAACATCCTTATAGAATATGATGTAACACTATAGATCAACTTAGCTCAGAATATATAAAGCATATAAACAGTTACAGCAATATGATGCAACAAACACAGCAGCTACTGATCCAAAATACTCAAAGCTTCATAGAACTGAAACCAACATTTATTTTTAGCTCCATCCTGCTGCTGATACAGACTTTAGGTTTCTGAACATTAAACTTGTTGCTGCCTTTCATAGTGTGTAACTTGAAGGCCCTGAGTACTTTCTCCCACACTGGAAACACTGGAATGATCACATTATTTGAACATTACCTAATAAGACTGATTCAGCACAGACAGTTATGTTAAACTTTCCTAGCAGTCCTTCACAAACAGGGAACAGTCTGTCTATTCTCTCCATCTGTCAGCTGCTGCTGGCTCTTCCTCCTCCTCTTCCTCACACACTGCTGAGTTTGTCCTGGTGGATCATCAGGGCTGCAAAGCCTCACAGATGATGTGCAGCAGTGGCTCCCTCAGTCTGTCCTCACTCTGGACACTTGCAGTCGTCACACATGGAAATCAAATGTGTGATAAGCTGCAGGATTCAAACACAAGTGTAACTTATAAACACATGTTCATACTTTTATTCCACAATCAGAGAGAAAGAAACAGAGAGAGAGTGCAGGACAGACAGACAGGTGACAGTCTCAGGTGTACACACTGCTACACAACAGCACCAGAGAAGCAGGATTTAGTGTTTGTGTTATTACGAGTGTAAACAAGAAGAGTTCCAGATGGTGCAGTGGACACATGTGTGACTGCTGTAATTAAAGCATCTTTCTTTCAGCTTAACGAGTGAACCGTCAGCTCGTTCAAACACACGTTAAAGTGCGTTTGGCTCGACACCACCGAACAGAGGCAGCAATATAACACAGCTAACATTAACAGTGCAGTGGATCCTGCTTGTGCCGTGATGTTCAGGACTGCAAACCGAGCAGCATCACTGACTTTCAGCTTGTTGTGTTTGTGGATATATGACTGACTTTAATTATCCACAAAATCATCACATTCTCTGTCAGATTAAGGTCGACTATTGAACGGCGTATATTTTAAAGGCTTTAAAACCAAGTTAACGCTGAAAGTACAAACATCACTAATGTCACATAACTCTGCCGACAAGGCATAGCTATGGCTATGAAATGCTCTTTGTGTATCACTTCTTCATTATGAAAGATGTCATTAATGCACTAGTAATGTCTCATCTGGAGTATTGTTCAATCATTTGGTCAGCAGCTAATAAGACAGATCTTAACAGACTTCAGTTAGTCCAGAATAAGGCGTCCAGATTAGTGTGAAGATGTTCATACTATACTAATATTGATAAAATGCATAATAACCTTTCTTGGCTTCCTGTACAGGCTAAAATATTCTATGGCTTACTTGTAGTTCTAAAGAAAGCAATTCTGTTAAACACACCACATTTATTCTGCTCAGCTGCAGTATCCAGATGAAATACATCATCATATTACACAGTTTTCAACAAGCTGCAATTTAGTAAATGCTCGAGTTAAAAGTAACGTTTTGTAAAACTGTTACATTTAGAGCAACTTTTAAGTGGAATAAGTTGCCTTAAAAAATTAGAGAATTATTCAAAACTTCAATGAACACTTAAAAGCTGATTTACAGAGCTTTTAGTTGTTGTAAATATTGTAAGACATGATTTGTTTTTGAAATTTGTGTAATGTGCCTCAATGTTATTGATATTATTATTATTATTATTATTGATTGCTTATATTTGAACAATTGTGAAACCTCACTGTGGATGTAAGAGTGAAATTATGTGGATATCTTGAATCCACTTTATTGTGTAATATTTTATGTGAGTATTTGACGGAAGACGAGCAACATCTGTTGTGGAAGCTAACGGGGTTCCTTTAGAATAAACAAACATAGGATTTATTATCACTGAATAATTCTGTATAAATCTATACAAATTATAGAAATATGTAATAGGAAACAACAAAATAATCTAAATTATAAAATAATGTGTGTGTGTGTGTGTGTGTGTGTGTGTGTGTGTGTGTGTGTGTGTGTGTGTGTGTGTGTGTGTGTGTGTGTGTGCATGATTTTAGTGTTTGAACAGTCATGAATTATCTTTAACAGCAGGTTGGATGTAATGTGTTAGAACTACCAGCAGGTGGGGATAAGAGACCTTTAAGGTGTTTGGTGCCACGCTCCACCTTCAGGTTTAAAACTAGTGTTAATGGAGTTTGAAGGCTGAGTTTGTTCCACGACTGCATTTCACTCACTGCCTCTGTTTGTATCTCTGTCACTGCAGGACCAACATGGAGCCAGAAGTCAGCGCTCTCAGGAGGCCGACAAACCTCACAGAAGAAAGGGAGAGAAAACACACACCTGTGACGAGTGTGGGAAGGGTTTTACTGTGAGGGCTAAACTAAAACAGCATCAGGTCATCCACACTGGAGAGAGACCGTTCAGCTGTGACTTGTGTGGAAAGTCTTTTTCCTTGAAGGGTCACCTAAAAACACACCAACTCATCCACAGTGGAGTTAAAGCGTACAGCTGTGATCAGTGTGGCAGAGCTTTTACTCAAAGTAGCAACTTACAGAGGCATCTAGTTACCCACTCTGGAATTAAGCCATACAGCTGTGACGAGTGTGGGAAGGGTTTTACTGTGAGGGATAAACTAAAACAGCATCAGGTCATCCACACTGGAGAGAGACCGTTCAGCTGTGACTTGTGTGGAAAGTCTTTTTCCAGGAAGGGTTACCTAAAAAAACACCAACTCATCCACAGTGGAGTTAAAGCGTACAGCTGTGATCAGTGTGGCAGAGCTTTTACTCACAGTAGCCACTTACAGAGTCATCTAGTTACCCACTCTGGAATTAAGGCATACAGCTGTGATCAGTGTGGCAGAGCTTTTACTAACAGTAGCCACTTACAGAGTCATCTAGTTACCCACTCTGGAATTAAGGCATACAGCTGTGATCAGTGTGGCAGAGCTTTTACTCACAGTAGCCACTTACAGAGGCATCTAGTTACCCACTCTGGAATTAAGGCATACAGCTGTGACATCTGTGGAAAAACTTTCAGCCAGAGAGAGAGCCGAAATACACACCTACGCATTCACACCAGACATGATGTGTACTGCTGTGAACAGTGTGGCAAAGAGTTTATAAGTCACACAGACTTACAACGACACATGTTTACCCACACTGAGGAGAGACCTTATCAATGTGACCTGTGTGAGAAGACTTTTAAATCTCCACGTCACCTGAGACGACACCAACAGATCCACACCAGAAAGAGACTCTACAAGTGCAGCTACTGTGAGGTATGTATTTATATTGTTATCTTGTCATTTTAGCCTGACTGTTTGGAACAACTCTGCTCATTAAACTGTGTTAGCATGTTAGCAATTCTACTGCATGGAAAAGCAGCTCTGAGTGATTATTCAGATTTTCCTTTCAGTTATGATTTTAGTATTACTGTAGTATTATGGTGGTAGTATTGTAGTTATTGCAGCCCAGTAAACTGAGTGTGTTAACTGAAACAGTCAAATGTAGTTGGACGTCTGCAGAGATGCTCTTTATTTCAGGCGACGTTCAGGATACAAATGTTGAAGGACTGACTTACACTGTCTTTGTGTCTTTGTTTAGAAGCAGAGCGACACAGATGGATCCAGTTCTCAACCCTGTCATCACTGTGGTGGTGGGAAAGACTTTCATTGTGACCTCTGTGGAAAAACTTTCAGTTGGCAAGCTGCCCTTAAAACACATCAACGTAGACACACTGGAGACAAACTGAAATACTGCAAAGAATGTGGGAGAAGCTTCACCACACCAAGTGAGTTAAAACAACATGAACTGATTCACAGTGGGGTTAAAAAGCACCTCTGTGATCAGTGTGGGTCATCCTTCACCACTGCAAGGGACCTTAAATCACACAAACGAGTCCACACAGGAGAGAAACCACACAAGTGCAGACACTGTGAGAGAAGCTTCTCGCATTCAGGTCATCGTAACAGTCATGAACGAACACACATAGAAGGAAACTACAGCTGTGACCAGTGTGACAAGAGCTTCAGGAATCTCAGTTCATACTCTGCACACAAACGATCCCACGTTACTAATAAACTGTTTCACTGTTACCAATGTGCCCAAACATTCACCTCATTGTCTGCTCTGTGCAAACATCAGCGCGATCACTCAGGGCTGAAATCACTCCCATCACTGGATCACAGTGAATCTGAAGACACAGAAAGATCCTCTGGTTTCTGTGTCAGACTCAAAAAGCTTGAGATCAGGCTCCACAGAGTTCAGATAGAATCATTTAAACTTGTGTTGACCTGAACTGGTTGCTGGGCTGAACTTCTACATAATACAGATCTACATGGGATCTTCTTTTCTGTTTTTTACTGAGTCAGTTTTGTCCTTTTTTCTCTGTCCTGGTTTTGCTCGTCTGTAAATGATTGAAACTCAGTCAAATAGTTCATTGTTCTCCAGCAAAACGTTTTGGAAACTCATGTTTAACCTTTAAAACTCTGACATGTTTTAGCACACAAGGCTTCATCGGGGAGTTCACTCATGATTGGACCATGAGAACAAAGGTTTTTAGTTCTTTCAAAGAGAGTCTGTTGTGATGTTTGATGTTTCTGTTTTTTCTACATAAAGGAATAAACTATTTTTCTTGCTTCATGTAGTGTGGAAGTTTTTAATGTTTCTTCATCTGTGATGTTCTTGAATGTGTTCACGTGAAGATGATATAAATAAACTCTTGTCAGAGATTTACAGTTATCAAACAGGTGAATAAACAACACTGAGACACTTGGAGACGGTTAACGTGCTGCACGGGTGAGGGCTCAGAGAGGACTCACACCGAGCTGCAGTAGTCGTTTATTATTTATAGCAGGGTGAAACAAGCATAGCAGTTTCCTCTAATTTTGCATATATGTGTGTGTGTGTGTCTAAGTTCGTATAAATGTCATAGGGTGAACTTCCTCTTTCTATAAACAGAGCGAGTAGTACATTTTGTTCTTTTCCTATTAAGAGTAAAATATGAACATATACTTTAATGCAACATAAAACTCATAAAAGCGTTTCTTCTTTAACATCCCCTCCTGATGTTAATATTTTTCACTTAATCATACTTTATTATCAGCCAACAATCACTTGCTTATAACATTTTCAATTGTAGCATCATTCAGTATGTGTGTGTGTGTTTCTATACTAAATCTTCTTCATCCGATTCATCTTCTAGTGGCAGTCCAACATAGGTAATTACTGTGGCCTGTACCATTTTGTCAATCATGGATCTTATGCATGGTAGGATACATGTAGAAAACAAGCACAATAATAGAAGCAGAACTCCTATCAGTACGAGTCCTTTTATCACGAGGGTCTTCCAGCTGCCACTCAGCAGCCAGGTCAGCCAGTCCTCATTGTTCGTGACATAGTCTTGTTGCTGCGCATTACTCAGTTGTCGCAACTTGTCTAGGGCGGTGGTCATGGTCAAGGAGTGCACGTTGTCCGGGATATAGGTGCAACAAGTGGTGTTGAATAAGACACAGAGGCCCCCTCTCTCAGCGAGAATCATGTCCAGGGCGACCCTGTGTTGCATGACCACTATTCTGATCGCGTCGATTTCCTCATTCTGAGCCTTATTTATCTTTGTTGAGCTGTTCAGGAAAAGTCCAAATCGGTAGTCAAGAGTCTCAATTCTTAACGTGTTTTTTCCAGTTCCGACCCATGGGAACAGTGAGTGCAGGACCTTCTGTCTGGTGGTCCACAACTTGAACTCCGCTGGTACATCACTGCCCCAGATTGGGTCATGGGGTTGCACGTCATCAGTGTTCCTCTTGCGTCGTGGTTGGTTCTGATGGAATACTCTGAATGTGTGGTCTGACACTAAAATTAGGGCGCAGAGTCCGGTACAAGAAAAGCTCACAACTAAGACAAAACTGCTCCTGCAAGGAAAGCTCACTGTTATGCATGCAAGTCATCAAGATGACATCATCAAGATGGCGCTGGAGTGACGGCAGCCTTTCCAAGTAGCTCTGCAACACCGCACCTTTTTGTTAACTTTAACTTTTTAGACTAGGCTTTTCAAACTTTTTTTTCACCTTCCTCTACTTATACCTCTTAGATATAGCGATACAAGATGGATAATGCACTTTTTAAAACTTCTGGAACCAGTTCCTTCATCTATTCGAGAGCGGAGCTGCTGGCACTAAAAACAAAGGGACAGACCGGCATGCGACACAACATCCCGGCCGAGCTAAAGAGGAGCTACAGAGGCTGCAAAGCTGGAGCGAGGAGAGCGGATCACCGGAGGCGATTCAAACCATCAATCCCGACAGTGATCATGGGCAACGTGAACTCGTTACAGAATAAGATTGACGAACTGTGCGCTCTGAACAACCACAGACTATACCGTGAGTGCAGCTTGTTTATCTTCACGGAGACGTGGCTAACCGAGCTAACGCCGCAGGCTAACGTAGACCTATGCGGTTTCACACCCGTGAGAGCCGATAGGGACACGCAGGCCAGCGGAAAAAGCAGAGGTGGGGGACTCATTGTCTACGTTAACAACAGATACTGTAACCCTGGACACGTCTCCGTTAAAGTTTCGGTATGCCGTCCGGACCTGGAGCTGCTAGCTGTTAGCTTGCGGCCATATTATCTACCTCGGGAGTTCAGTCATGTGATCTGTGTGTATGTTTACATCCCTCCGAGGGCCGACGCAACAGCTGCCTGTGAGAAAATACACACAGTCACAGCAAGACTTCAGACACAAAACCCCGAGGCTTTCATTATTATATCTGGAGACTTTAACCATGCCACACTGGACTCTACTCTGGCTGCTTTTCACCAGTTTGTGAATTGTCCCACAAGGAGCAACAGGACAATTGACCTACTGTATGCTAATGTGAGAGATGCATACAGAGCCACCCCCCTCCCCCCACTAGGGAAGTCAGACCACAACCTGGTTTACCTACAGCCACAATACACACCCCTCGTCCAAAGGCAGCCTGTCACAACGCGCTCCATCCGGAGATGGACCCCAGAAAAGGAGGATGCTCTGAGAGACTGCTATGACACCACAGACTGGGATGTGCTCCTGAGCCCACATGGTGAGGACATAGAGGGGGCGACACACTGTCTTACAGACTACCTCAACTTTTGTGTGGACACGGTCGCCCCTGCTAAGACGGTACGGTGTTATCCTAATAACAAACCGTGGGTAACACAGGAAGTCAAAGCTGTCCTCAACATGAAGAAGAAGGCTTTCAGGAGCAAAGTGAAGGAGGAGATGAAGGCAGCACAGCGGGAGGTGAAACGCTGCCTGAGGGAAGCAAAGGACACCTACAGGAGGAAGGTGGAGCAGAAGTTGGAGAGGAACAATATGAGGGAGGTCTGGAATGGTGTGAAAACCATCACAGGCCACAACACCAAGAAAAGCACAGTGGGGGGGACTGTGGAGAAGGCAAACGAACTCAACAACTTCTTCAACAGGTTTGACCAGCCCACAACCCCCCCACCCTCACCTTTACTACAGAGTCCTCTCCCCACTCTCCTACCTCCCTCGCTTCCCCCCCTTCCTGACACCATGACACCCCCCTCCTCCAATCCCTCTCTCAGCAGCAAGACATCTCCCCCCCTCCCCTCTTCCCAAACATCTCCCAGTGTCACAGTGGATCAGGTCAGGAGACAACTGAGGAAGCTTCGCCCCAGAAAGGCAGCAGGCCCAGACAAGGTGTGTCCTAGGATGCTAAAGGCGTGTGCTGCTGAACTTGGGGAGCCGCTACAACGAGTCTTCAACCTCAGTCTGCGACTGGGGAGAGTGCCCGCCCTATGGAAGACATCCTGCATCGTCCCGGTCCCTAAAAAGAACCGGCCCAATGAGCTGAATGACTTCCGACCGGTGGCACTGACGTCACATCTTATGAAGACTCTAGAGCGGCTCTTCCTCAACCTCCTCCGACCACAGGTACAACATGCCCAGGACCCACTACAGTTTGCATACAAGGCGGGTGTCGGAGTGGAGGATGCCATCCTGTACCTCCTACACAGAGCCCACTCACACCTGGATGGGGGAAAAGGCACGGTCAGGATACTGTTTCTTGACTTTTCCAGTGCCTTTAATACCATCCGGCCCTGTATGCTTCAGGAAAAACTGAACAGGATGGAGGTGGACCCCTGCCTGGTGGCTTGGATCTCCGACTACCTCACCGACAGACCACAGTACGTCAGGCTGAAGGACATCACGTCTGACACAGTGGTCAGCAGCACAGGAGCACCACAGGGAACTGTGCTGTCCCCTCTTCTCTTCACCCTGTACACCTCTGACTTCTGCTACAACTCTGAATTATGCCACATTCAGAAGTTTGCAGACGACACAGCCATCATGGGGTGTATCTGGGATGATCAGGAAGAGGAGTACAGAAGTCTGGTGAGGAACTTTGTCGCATGGAGTCACACAAACCACCTGCAACTCAACACCTCAAAGACTAAGGAACTGGTTGTGGACTTCGGGAGGTCTAGAGCAGGTCCACTGCCGGTTCAGATAGAGGGGGAGGAGGTGGAGGTGGTCAACAAGTACAAGTACCTCGGGCTGTGGGTGGACAATAAACTGGACTGGTCATGCAACACAGAGCACCTGTATAAAAAAGCCCAAAGCCGACTGTACTTCCTCAGGAGGCTGAGGTCTTTTAACATCTGCAGGAAGCTCCTGAGGATGTTTTACCAGTCGGTGGTTGCTGGAGTACTTTTCTATGCTGTGGTGTGCTGGGGGAGCAGCACAGCAAAGAGGGACTCATCCAGGCTGGAGAAACTGATCAGGAGGGCTAGCTCTGGAACAGTGGCGCGGCTGCCCCTCTGTTGGTCTTCCATGGTCTCTTGTGTTCTGGGGGCCTCTGGATGTCTGGAGTTTTGATCTCCTCCATACCCGCTTCACACCCTGGAGGACGGGGCTGTGGCCCCCCCACACTCCCTAGCAGATCATTACATGGAGAAACCTTTGGAATGCAAGCATGCTGATCCACACAGGTATGCACACATGGGTATTCACAGACGCGGACTAAAGCTTTCTTGGCTGCTGCCTCAAAGCACACTGTGCGCTGTCTATCTTGCGTGCTGCACAATATCGTTTATTACTTAGTAAATACTGATATCTATGACTAGCTAGTTTATTGTGATGGTGCTTTGTTTTCTCTATTATTATGTTGCTCTTTGTTGTTTGCTGTCTCCTCTGTTTGTTTGTTTGTTTGTTTGTTTTTTCTCCATACAGGTGACCCAGGAGTTTTTTTTTTGTTTTGTTTTTTTGTCTCTCTTCCCCCCCCTTCTCACCGTCTCTTCTCCCCTTGGGTTTTCTTTCTTTCTCTCCCCCTCTCTCTCTCATTCATTCCCCCTGTCCTATTTATTAAAAAAAAAAAAAAAAAAAAATGACAAAGGATGAACTGAAGCTCTGCCATCACGTAATGTCGCATACTGCTGTTTCTGATGTCATTTAGAAAAAAAAAAAAAAAAAAAAAAAAAAAAAGGAGGGCTAGCTCTGTGGTCGGCATGAAGCTGGACACTCTGGTGACAGTGGCAGAGAAAAGGACATTAAAGAAACTGATGGACATTATGGACAATGCCAGGCATCCTCTGCACACGGCCATTAACAACCAGAAGAGTCTGTTCAGTGACAGGTTGCTTCTCCCAAAGACAAGAACTAACAGACTTAAAAACTCCTTTGTCCCACACGCCATCAGACTGTTTAACTCCTCTCTGGAGGGGAGAGGGAGGGGAGACAGGAGGACAAAGGAGGGGGGAACAACTAAGCTGTAGTGCCTCTTCACCTCACTGTACAATACCTTGTGCAATACTTTTGTAAATAGTCAACGGTGCAATAGACTCAATACTTGAAATGTGCAATTCACTTGTATTTTTATTTTTATTCCTATTTATTCTATTTATCCCCTTCGTATATTTTATTTATATTGTCTCTGTATTTATATATATGTGTGTGTGTATAACTCTGTAACTTCTGTCGGTGCTGTGCTTTTTTGGAAATCGAATTTCCCAGAGGAACCCACCCGAGGGATTAATAAAGTTCTATCTTATCTTATCTTATCTTATCTTATCTTATCTTATCTTATCTTATCTTATCTTATCTTAAGTTGATCAGCTCTAGGTGAGAAGACATTTAAATCTCACACTTGTTCTGCTGCATTTTTGAAGCTGGAGGAACAGATCGCAGGGTTCATTTTTATATACACTGCAACTGCCATGAGGACAGGGCCATTTTTTTGTTGTTGTTTGTTTTTCCTTTTGCTCTGTGCAGCATTTTGGCAGCATTTTTAAATTTCTCTTTGTATTTTTTCTTTCTTTTACTAGTGAAGAGATGTAGCGTGAACAGTTATACAGTCTAAATATCCCATATGGGTCGTGTGAAATGGTGTTTTCAGTTTCATTCAGTTGAAGTAAAGAACGTTGAATATTTCTAAGTGTGCTGTTTTGAACCAACATGTCACAGTATGATCAGTGCTGTAATTTTTGACAGTCACTGTATCAATGTTATTTTTGCATCTCTTGAATAAAGGTTTTGACCTGCAAGTGCTAATTTCTTTAGTTATTGGGGTAAAATGGGTAATGTTAATAGGAAGGTGTTTGCCAATTCAGTAACCTAATTTAATGTTAATGGAAACTAACATTATCTCAAATTGTTTAGTTATAATTGTTGTTTAACTGAATCTTGATTTTTGATCTTGATTTGTTCTTTCCCAACATTTTTCAAAAGAAACAGTCTAATTTCTTTGCTGTGATTGATTCCAGAGAACACGGAAGAACTGACATTATTTAACTGTTGATTTATGTAGATTCAGTGGAGGAGTAATGTCAGTTTAATTCTTTACCTACTGTCAATGCAGTGAAATTAGACATTTTGTTTTGAAAGGTTACTGGTGGATGCCAGCAACCATCTTGGAAGAGAACAATATAATCTGTTATTAGGCCTCCATTTGAAAATTGTGTATTTGATACTAGAATATAATAGGTATATAATAAGCTGAGGCCTTGACTAGTAGAACGTCATGTTGGTGTTTAACAACACATGAGCCAACATCAGACTCCGAGCGCTACGATGCTAAAGATCAGAAGATCCAGTGTGACATCATCGTTACCTGGCAACAGCAGCCCTCATCTGACTTTATTGGAGGATATTTACACCAGCAACACGGTTTAGTTTGATATGACGGATTAACAACATGCGCTGTGATATCCAGTTCATCTGTAATAGATACAGGATCTAATCAGTCAGCAGATATCTGATCAGCTTATTTATAATTATACTAGAAACAAACACTACTGTGTTGGTGATTCATGCAAACTTGCATATCAGCCTTTGAAGGTTTTGTAGTATTGAGAACAAAGAGGTTGTGTTAGGGCTGAAAAGCCCGACTTGTTCTCCTCTGCAGGTCATCAAATGCACCACAGAAGTTTGTATTTGCACAGCCTGTATATGTTTGATGGCTTTATTATTCTCTGTTCAAAGACAGTAAATATGGAAAATGTCTCATGTAGTATCAGCTTCATTTAAAATGACTGCAAACATTTAGAGAACATGTGCTGCTGTTTGTCCAACATTTCAACACTGAATGAACCCTGAAAACATGATGGCAGCTGGCAGGTTGGAGTTCACATGAAATATCGGCTGTATGAAGACTGGAAATATAGATGATACAAACATGCAGCCAAACATTTGTGGACATGAATAAACTATCTGATCCAAAAAGCAGGAAGTGACACAGCTAGAAAGTGTGTAACAGCTGAAGTCAAATGTGATGCAGAGTTGAATCTGCACTTGGATCCATCTGTGAAAGGTCCACATGTAGGGATCACATGAGTCCTGATGTTTGTCAGTCAGCTTGATAACTCCATCTACTGTGGCTACATATACTGGGCTGGTAGCTCCACAGTGTTGGAAAGAAACTATTAAATGTGCAAAGTTTAAAATCAGAGGCTCTTCTAACACAGGAGCCATGTTGAGTTTAGATCACAGCCGACCACCGGCAGTCTGAAATGGAATGAAGCCCATTGACAGCCAGCAGGTCTAAACAGGAACGCACCCATTTGTATGTGTGGCAATGATGTGGCTGCAGCTGACACAGGATTGGTTCAAACTAAACATCAGACACATTTCACAGAGTTCACAAATAAACTCACGTTTTTATTTTTGAAGATGATCATAAAGTAGAATTTATGGTCCAGTAGAAACAGCAGGAGGTTTGAGCCCTTCTGATGGCAAGGCAAGGCAAGTTTATTTGTATAGCACAATTCAACAACAAGGTGATTCAAAGTGCTTTACAGAGACATTAGAAACAAGAACAAATAAAAAGCATGATTTAAAATTGATTAAAACAAGCAAACAAACTAACTAATTAACAAACAAACAAACAAACAAAACAGTATATAAAATCAAAACAGATCAGAACAGTAGATAAAATCAGTAGTTAAATGTAAGTTTTAAAATTTAAGCTTAAAGTGTGGATTTGGTGCTTTATTCAAATGCAGCTGAGAACAGGTGAGTCTTCAACCTGGATTTAAATAAACTGAGTGTTTCAGCTGATCTGAGGCTTTCTGGGAGTTTGTTCCAGATATAAGGAGCATAAAAGCTGAATGCAGCTTCTCCGTGTCTGGTTCTGACTCTGGGAACTGATAAAAGACCGGATCCAGATGACCTGAGGGATCTGGAAGGTTCATACTGGGTCAGGAGGTCACTGATGTATTTTGGTCCTAAACCATTCAGAGCTTTATAGACCAGCATCAGAACTTTAAAGTCTATCCTCTGACGGACAGGCAGCCAGTGTAAAGACCTCAGAGCTGGACTGATGTGGTCCACTTTTTTGGTCTTAGTGAGGACTCGAGCAGCAGAGTTCTGAATGAGCTGTAGTTGTCTGACTGATTTTTTAGGTAGACCTGTAAAGATGCTGTTACAGTAATCAAGCCTACTAAAGATGAATGCATGGACTAGTTTTTCCAGGTCCTGTTGAGACATCAGATCTTTTATCCTTGATATATTCTTGAGGCGATAGTAAGCTGATTTTGTTATTGTCTTAATGTGTTTTTCTAAGTTTAGGTCTGCATCCATCACTACACCCACATGTCTCGCCTGGTTTGTGGTTTTTAGATGTATAGATTGAAGTTCTCTGGTGACCTGTAATCGTTTTTCTTTGGCGCCAAAGACTATTACCTCAGTTTTGTTTTTGTTTAGCTGGAGAAAATTGTACGGGGCCTTGGTCTCCTGGTGACATTGTGATATATATTTGTGTGTCATCTGCATAGCTATGACAGTTTATTTTGTTGTTCTTTATAATCTGTGCCAGTGGGAGCATGTAAATGTTAAACAGAAAGGGTCCCAAGATGGAACCTTGGGGAACTCCACATGTGATACTTGTCTGCTCAGATGTGAAGTTACCTATTGATACAAAGTATTTCCTGTTTTCTAAGTATGTTTTGAACCAGTTTAGTACAGTTCCTGAAAGACCTGTCCAGTTCTCCAGTCGTTTGAGTAATATGTTGTGGTCAACTGTATCAAATGCTGCACTGAGATCCAGTAAGACTAGGACTGACATTTTTCCACTGTCTGTATTCAGACATATGTCATTAAACAGCAGAAACAGGATTTGGAGGAAGATGTTAATAGATTAGAAAGAATTGTACACTGTGAATCAATGCAAGTCTTTCTATATAGACAGATCTGTAATAATCCCTCAGGTAGGTTCCTCTGGGACAGTCACAGATAGAGACACCAATTCTGACGTCCTCTGAAAGCCTGACTTTGAATTTTCATCACTCGTCATGCACACAGATGTTAATTCTACATATTCCTGGTACTGAACTCTAAATCAATATGAAGAAAATGCTCCTGCTAATCTGCATCTATGTTGATATCAAATCATTTTCCAGCACATGGATAAATCTCTATAAATCTTTCAGTCTGATCAGAATGGGCTCAGTGTTGTTATTGCAGCTCCCTGATGTTTGAAAAGCTAAATGTCCATTTTAAAGTGCTCGTGTGTAGGATTGTGTTTCCTTCCTTTGTGCAGTTCTTACAGTAAACATGTTTGAATGTTTCCTGTTCCCCTGATGCTTCTTCCTGTTGGATAAAATTGGTTTGAATAACATGTTCTTATAGGTTTCAATGAACTTCAAACTGTGATCCACTTACAAAACTGTCTCATTTTATTGGAACGATCCACATTTGCATCCATTCACGGTACATTTGACATCTGAACACGTTTGTACACATGATGAAAGGACAGATGGTGTTTGTGTGTCCTTCTTAAACTTAGTGTGGATGTTTCATCATGTAGAACTACTTAGAACTGTCAGGGTTCCTGGGTCGGTGACCCAGTATTTTCAGTTCACGTTCACTGTTTATCTACTGCCTTTTCCACTTCCTGTTTTATTGTGTTAGCCTTGGTCTGTGTGCATTATGTTCAGTCCTCTTCCCATTATCATTAGTTCATTATGTTCAGCTGTGTACTCACCGGTCTCTCATTATCATCATTATCACCAGTCTGTGTATTTAAGCCCTCTGTTCTACCCATTCAGTGTCGGGTCATTGATGATGTACGCCTGATGTCTATGTCGTCTGTATGTTCAGTCAGTCCTTTGGTCATTCATTCATTCATTCATTCAGTCAGCCAGCCATTTCCTCCCTCTGTACTGTTTGCTCGCTCCTTCGGCAATAAACATCCACCTTCACCTACCTGCCTGTGAGTCCAGCGTTTGGGTCCTCCTTCTCTCATCCACGACACTACCTCTGACACAATGACCCGACCACGCGTTGTGGACCCAGCGGACTCGGACCTTTTCGAGCGGCAGGACGTAGCGCTCTCCATTTGGGCGGAGAAGCTCAGGTGGAAACAGCGGCTCTTCTCAGAGAGGGAGCACGTCTTTGAGGGGACTCGCCTGGCTCTGGGCGGGCCTCGGAGACGCCGCGGTCCTCCACCTGCTGCCTCACCTGCATCGGAGCATTCGCCGCGGAGAGTGGGCGTCACAGGCCAGGCTTCGGCCGCTCGCTCTTCCGCTGCTCCGCTCCTCGCTCGCCCACCAGCCATTTTACTCACCGGACCTTCAACCTCGCCATGGCACGGTGGCTCCGCCTCCCACCTCGGCTCAATGGAGGCTCCCGTGCCAGAGGCTCGGCTGTGTACCCCGCCCACTGCCTCTTCCCGGAGAAAGCGGCGCACACGTCGCCATAACAAGGACTATTTCCAGCAACTCCCGATGGTGAGCTCCAGTGACTGTTTTTCGCACTCACCATCTGATTATTCACTTAAAACACACAATAGACTCTTTTCTGATTCATGGGATGTTTCCCTCCTAGAGGATGAAGTGGACTGGGAAGATTTTTTCTGCTCTGCTCCCCCAAAGACTGTTCAGTCAAAGACTGTAAATAGTGGTGGCAGAAGGACCAGAATAAATCCAGATAGACCTGTCGGTATCACTCGCCCAGTCATCATTTCCACTCCTGTCAGTCAGCCGACACCCACACCTGTGCCCGCACCCAGGACGAGGGCAGCTGTGACCCCGTATACCTCCACACCCACCTCTGTTCCTCGGGTGGGGGTGACTGGTGTCCAGTAGTGATGGGCAGATGAAGCCTCATGAAGCACTGATGCTTTTCATCCAATTGGTTCACCCCAACGCGAAGCTTCTTGAAG
The DNA here is from genome assembly GCF_041146795.1 of Maylandia zebra. Taxonomy (NCBI): domain Eukaryota; kingdom Metazoa; phylum Chordata; class Actinopteri; order Cichliformes; family Cichlidae; genus Maylandia; species Maylandia zebra. The sequence goes on along the minus strand of NC_135168.1, from coordinate 10,217,743 downwards.
CTTCATTTGCTCTAGCAGGACACCTACTGGACGTAAAAATATTAGTTGGCATGAATTTGAAGAGTGTGGCATTTTGCACACAGCCTGTAAATGTCAACAACAAAAGGAGTGTGTAAAACACCTATAGTGTAGTGATGCAGTGTACTGTGTATATTTATACTGGCAGTGTGGAAAATGATTATTTGCGGCAAAGTTCGAACCGCTTCATGAACCAGTCACGTGGTACAGCCGGGCAGCGAGGCTTCGGACGTCATCATTTTCAGCTCCTCCCATAAATGAAGCAAGCCTCGATACGCGCTTCGCGGAAACGCCCCCTCCATTACTCGACACACGCTTCGAAGCCCCGATACAGAACGTCACATCACTAGTGTCCAGCCACCTCCCGTGCCTGTCCCAGCACCTAGGCTGAGGGCGGCCAGGATCCGGCCTGACCCCCCTAGAGACTCAGCTGAGGCTCTCCAGCCAGTGCCCTCACGCTCTGGAAGCACGGAAGAGCCAATCAGTCCACCACTTCATCCACCACCTGATCCAGCCTTTCACGCACTAGCTTTATCCCTGGTTAGGCTGGCTGAAGTGTCCCCTGCTCAGGCACCAGCTTTACTAGCCCAGGCTGTAGCTTTATCTCCCTGTCTAGCCCAGTCTGTAGCTCAGCCATCAGCCACACCAACCTCAGCTCCGTCGTCAGCCACGCCTGCCTCTGTTCCTCCCTTAGCATCTCCACTCCAGTCAGTTCCCTCACCTGCTGTTCAGCTTTCCCTCCAGTCAGTTCCCTCACCTGCTGTTCAGCTTTCCCTTCAGTCAGTTCACTCACCTGCTGTCCAGTCACCTCCTGTAGCTCAGTCCCCTCCTGTCCTCCAGTCACCTCCTGTAGCTCAGTCCCCTCCTGTCCTCCAGTCACCTCCTGTAGCTCAGTCCCCTCCTGTCCTCCAGTCACCTCCTGTAGCTCAGTCCCCTCCTGTCCTCCAGTCACCTCCTGTAGCTCAGTCCCCTGTCCAGTCAGTCCAGTCTGCTCCTGTCCCCCAGTCACCTCCTGTAGCTCAGTCCCCTGTCCAGTCAGTCCAGTCGCCTCCTGTTTCCCAGTCGCCTGTCCACCATCCTGTTCGGTTCCCGGACCTGCAGCCACAGCACCCAGAGCCAGCTGTGAGCTCTCCTGCTTCTCAGCCAGGGGTTTCCGCACCCGCTGGCCCGGCCGCTCCTCAGCCAGGGGTTTCCGCACCCGCTGGCCCGGCCTGTCTCCAGCCAGAGGCTTCAACTTCGCCTGGTCAGGCCTCTGCCTCAGCTGCACCCACGCCTGGTCAGGCCTCTGCCTCAGCTGCACCCACGGCCGGCCTCTGCCTCAGCTGCACCCACGCCCGGCCCGGCCTCTGCATCGCCTTCAACGTCGCCTGGTCTGGCGTCGGCCTCTGCTTCTGCTCCGCCTGGTCCGGCTCCAGCCACAGAACCTCCGTCCTCGTCTGGCCCAGCCTCAGAGTCTTCGTCCTCGTCTGGCCCAGCCTCGACTTTGGCTTTTGTTTCACCTGCTGCAGCTCCAGCCTGTGCTTCGCCTGGTCCGGCCCCGTCGTCGCCTGGGCCGGCCTCGTCTGGTCCTGTGCCCACCGGGCCGTGGCCAGCACGCCTAACACTGGAGAGCCGCCGCTGCCTTCCACGCGGTCGGCCCCCTGAACTGCTCCGTCATCTCCTTCGCCGCCGCCGTTGCCTTCCGCACGGTCGGTCCACCGGAACAGTCTCGTCTCGACCGCCGCAGCCACCTACCGGACCGGCTCAGTGGTCGCTGCTGCCTTCCACGTGGCCGCCCACCTGACCTGTCTCGTCTCGGCCTCGGGCCACGTGGCCACCCACCTGAACTGTCTCTGTGTGGACTCCGTCCCTCCGTCCTGGGCCCCCTCCGCCCGCCCTGTTCTGGTTCTTTTTCTTTTGGCCGTCGGGTGCCGGCCTTTGAAGGGGGGGGTACTGTCAGGGTTCCTGGGTCGGTGACCCAGTATTTTCAGTTCACGTTCACTGTTTATCTACTGCCTGTTCCACTTCCTGTTTTATTGTGTTAGCCTTGGTCTGTGTGCATTATGTTCAGTCCTCTTCCCATTATCATTAGTTCATTATGTTCAGCTGTGTACTCACCGTTCTCTCATTATCATCATTATCACCAGTCTGTGTATTTAAGCCCTCTGTTCTACCCATTCAGTGTCGGGTCATTGATGATGTACGCCTGATGTCTATGTCGTCTGTATGTTCAGTCAGTCAGTCAGTCCTTTGGTCATTCATTCATTCGTTCAGTCAGCCAGCCATTTCCTCCCTCTGTACTGTTTGCTCGCTCCTTCGGCAATAAACATCCACCTTCACCTACCTGCCTGTGAGTCCAGCGTTTGGGTCCTCCTTCTCTCATCCACGACACTACCTCTGACAAGAACAAAGTCTTTGGAACATTTGGAGAACACGTTTAGGAAAGTAACATCCTGGTAGAACATGTTCTTAAAGCAGAGCAGAGCTGCAACATGACTGTGAGGATTCAGAAGAATAAAGTCAGAATACTTTATTATTATGAAGACTAAAGTGCACCTTAATGCTGCCGATGAACACACATGTTCTTTGTGAAAGCATGTGTGAGCACAGCTGACGTGCACCACACTGACCCCACTCGCCCCATTTCTTCATCCACTTCTTGCTCTTGTGCTTGAAATGAGACGCAGCAAAAGTCAGAGGCTCTAAAATCCACAAAAAGGGAGCTCGTTAGATCAGGATACTGGATGTGATCCATAGAAAACATGGATAATACACCACTTTATTTGAAGCATCTGTAGCACTGCCTCAGTTCTGGATGTTTCCACAGACTCCTCTGTGCACCTAAAGGAAAGGTCAAAGGTCAGCAGCACATGTAGTTGGGACAATTCTTCAGTCGCACAAACTACACAATCATTTTCCTCCAATGACGACTTTTCACTTGCAGAAATGGTCCTGTGTGATTTCCAGGCTGTGATATAAAAACTAGTTCCTAATGGCAGCGACTCACTCAGTAAACATGTGTTTCCTTCACCAACCTCACACACAGATCCAATAAGATCAGGAAGTGGGCAGTATAGTACAATATGTGTTATTCTGTGCTGCACTGCCCAAACTAAAGATCTGCTGAAGTGTTGGAAATGATCCAGATGTTTATTTTGGACGATACAGCAGAAGATCAGACATGAAAGTGGAGATAACACAGAAGACCTGCAGCAAAGGTCAGAGGTCAGACTGGGCCCCTGGATTCAACAATGAGCCAATGATCATCAAGCAGTGACTAAAGCAGAGCCCTGACGTTCTGACATTCATCACACAGTCAGAACAAATGTCTGCTGATGACTTCATCTCATGAAACGACTGATAGATGTCAGTTCATTGATCAGCTGAGCTGCTGATCTTCATCGTCACAGAAACATTCAGCTTGTTTCAATCAGTAAATAACTCCCACTACTCCCAGTTTGAACTGTTCCCACTCAAAATGCTGTGAGAACAATGATCATTGTAGAACTTCACAAACATCACGTGTTGTTTTCCACATGTAAGATCAGCAAACACACAGAAACTTCCTGTTGCCACACACGGCCTCTAAAATCTCTTCCACGCTTTCTGTCTGAAGTCCACTCTCTGTGTCGGATCCACAGGAAACAACAAGATCTTATTAACATGGTTTTCAATGTGTCTCCTTCCAAAAAGTCCAACCAATGAACAAATGTGTGTATTTGTGGAGGCCGAACAAAAGCATGACACATTTCTCTGTTTCTATAAACTGGAGTCAAACACAAACATGAAGAGTTTCACTGACAGACTCCAAAATGCCCCCACAGTGGATCAAAGGGAAATCCTACAGTGTGGCCAGAGACTCTTAATGGCTCCAACATCAACACATCCACAATGTTGGATCCAGTTCTGCCTCACAGAGTTACTAAGACACACCCTCTGCCAGCATCACAACAGCTCCACCTGCTTCACCTGCCTCCTCAGCATCTGTACACCTGAAGAGAAAAGAAAGGCTCCAACAGCTCAAATCTACAAAGGATTCATGAAGTTTCATCCAACAATAACATGTTTGCCTTCCACAGTGTGCTGTTAGACACCACTGTACCTCTGCCATTTCAAAAAGAGCAGCTTGGGAACATTTTGGCTCCAAACACTTTGTGTTTAAGTTCTTTGTTTTCTTTGTGAAGCCGACAACATCTGGAGCTTTGTGACTCATAGAAACATCATTTTGTTCTTTAGATGACAGCAGATTGGGACTGAATAATCAATCACTATCAAACCAATAAAGACAAACATGCTGATTTTACAGGAACTTTGTTGGAGAAGCTGCAAAGACATGAAACTGGTGGAGATCCCAAACCAGTTGATAGTGCTGGTTATTCCAAATAAAGCTGTTTCCCTTTGAGATGAAATGACTTTGTGTCCTGATATATAATAAAGATGTTGTTGTTTTTGAGCCCCTGTATTAAAAGTAGTTTAAAGTCAGCTTGAGTTTGATGTCTTTATGTCAAAGCTGCTCATGATGTTGAGCTGCTGATGGAATAAAAACAATATAAAAGCATGTAGTCCAGACTTAAATGTAGCCTGTTGTTAGCTGAGGTCCACACACAGTGTTTGACAGTGTAAAGTGTGTGAAAGGGCTGCTGGTGGAGCTCACTAGGATGAGCAGGTGACCACGAGGTGGAGAGCAGCTGGCCTGGCTTTGACCCGGGCCACGCCCCCTTTCTCTCTGCTTTGCTGTCACTTATCTTCACTGCTCTGTCCAATAAAGCTGAAAAAGGCCCCGAATCAAAGAAATCTGCTGCAGCCTCTGAAATGTCTTCTATTTCCTTCCCGACGGCTTTTTCACCGTCAGCCCATCAGACAGTCCAGCAGCATTTATGATGATGTCATGATGTTGAAGAGGCTGCTACGGTGGCCTCCCATGACCCCCAGCCTCATCACAGCTGAGATGCAGACATTTGAAAACATTCAGCAGACAACTGAATAACAGTCCAACACAACAGTCTGTGTGCAGACACACACTGACCTTTCATAGAGTCAAACACAGCTGGTTGAGTCATTTCTCTGTGAGTCTAAAGTGAATCTAGTATTTGAAAGTCCACTTCCTGTATTTGTTGTTGAAGACTTCTTCAGCTTCTTCTCAAGGACATCAGCTGCTTGTTTGGCAGCAGAGGCAGTTAAGAAGCTTCCTGAAAAACACTGAACAGTGAGTTCACTGTGGCATATGACAGATTCAGCTTTCTGTGTGCAAATGTGTCTGTGTCGACCTTTCAAATGCTGTTGAATCCAAAACATCAGCGGCTCCTCGGCTGCTCACTTCATGCACTTCTGTCTGTGTGACAGTCCAATGACATCACAGCTGTTTCCAGCCCCAGTGTCTCAGGACTGGACACCTTTAAACATGTCGAGGATCAAACAGCGTCCAGCTAAACACACATGAAACTATCAGAGCTGACAATCATTCCAATAACATCTAATGGTTCATGTATGTAGACACAGGACTACAAGGAAATGGCTCTCAGCATCTGGCTGTGGGAACACATGAGTCCCTGTTTGTGTTCAGATTGTGTGCATGTTTTAGACGTGTGTCACATGTAGAAACACAACAATCCCACAATGACACACAGATGTGTTTGACACAGCTGTGCAGCTGTAAGTTGTTTCTAATGATTCATTGAAGCTCTTCTAACATTCTGGAGACGATCAGTACATGAATCTGTTCAACACGACAACAATTTGACTTCAGTGTGAACGTTTGCATTAAATAACCTTCTTCATCCAGCTGACAGCATCTTCATCCTATGATGTGAACAGTTCCTCCTGTTGATGACAAACCTCTGACAGGATCTGCTTGAGGAGCTTTTTCATGTGCAGCTCTCTGAGCTCAGGGCTGAGCTGCTGTTTCATCTTTAAGAGCTGCTGCCTCCTCGCCGGACTTGTTCTCCTCTTCTTCTCCTAATGACACCATTTCTGCTTCATATTAAATTCAATAAAGATGCTGACATGTATCTGTAGCAACAACATCATTGAATCTAGAACAACTGGAGCCAAACCAGTGGCTCTGCTGGGATCACTGGTGAGCCAACACTTCCTTGTTGATGCAGATTTCAGGGCTTCCTTTTGCTCCTCCGTTATAACTGTTCTCTCTTCTCAACACATGATGACACAAAGGAATCAGCAGTGACAAAGATGATGCTGAAGAGAAGCACACACTTCACACATATAACAGACCAGTGCAGTTACACACACCTCTGCTCGACATCAGGCCTCAAACAAAGACACAAAACACTAACTTGACTCTAAACAGAAGAAACGAGCAGCTGTTTCTGTTCTGTGCTTATTTATATTTGACACACATGCTTCTCTTTGTGCAAACACACATCGCACTATAAGGGTAACCTCGCACACAATGATTGGACAGCACAGTGATGATGCTGGGAGATCCTATACGCAGCAACACAGAAACACTGAGAACTTTAAACAATGATGGAAAGTGTTATAAATGACTTGTTGGCCTCTGATCTGTCACAAACAGCTGAAACGTGTCTCTCATGAGTCACATGAAGGTTTTTGACAGAAAGGACAAAAAGTAGCTGCAGTCAGTTTGTGTCATTTTTATATTTATTCATCTGGGAGAAAAATCTGAGGGACATTAAAATGTGTTTTCAACAGAGACAAGAACATGAATATAACAGAAGAGGTAAATGAACATGTTTCAAGTAAACAGCTGGACTGATCAGGTCCAAACACAGAGTGATAAACTTGTCAAACAGCTGTCATATCTTTATATAGAAGCTCTTTATAAATGCTGCTCACTGCAGTCTGTTTACTAATAATGTCAAAGTGTTAGAAACACAGAAACATCAGAATGGTCTTTGTTCACAGAAACCTGTCTGGGATCCTTTGTTGTTCTTTTGATGCAGAGTTACATTATAAATATAAAGAGTTATTTCAGAGTCTCATCAGTTTTCCTGCATGTCTTTATTTAACACATCAGCAGGGCTGAAGCTCTCATGTTAAACACACACTGATCTATGGACACGTTCATGTGTTTCTAACAGAACCAGGCTGTTATCAGCCTGCACTAACATTATGTCACACACACTGAATGTAACAGTGACAGTTTACATCATCACACAATCAGCTGTGATTGTTTCACTGTCATCAAACGAGTCAACAGGAAGTAGAATCAATAGAAACCAATCATTTCCTGACAGCATGTCTGATGGAAATAAGTGCAGATTATGTATGAAGTCTAACTGCACACAGTAACTGTGTTACAATAAGGACTTAACAGCGCCCTCTGCTGGAGTGTTTCAGTACTGCGTTAACTAGAATACACCACCTCCTCCTCACACCACCTGCTACAGCTCTACTCTTCTATGACTACAGTCATCCACAGCACTGATGTGAGGTCACATGGTTCATATGTAAGGAGCACAGCTGACCTCAGGTCAGTTTAATGACTGTGAGCAGCAGCTGTGTTATTGTCACTGTGACAGGGAGACACTCTCAGACACAGCGCTCATGTCAGCTTGTTCTCATGCAGGAGGATCAGGAGCTCCATGTTTGTCTTTCTGTTTGAATCATGATGTGTTTGTGCCATCAGAGTCTGTCATGAGTACTCAGGGTTTCACAGCAGCTCTTCTGGATGCTGACGAGGACTCCAACCTCATGTTTCACCTCTCTGAGCTTCTGATGTCTGTGAACACTCGTGTTTCTTCTCTGGGCTCATCTGGACAAAAACACCTTTCTGTGTTTGGCTGCAGCCTCATTCTGACTGACAGGAAGTGTGTTATCCATGAGCTGCACTTCTGTCAGGAAGTTTCCTGCTGTGTTTCCTGTCTGTGGACAAACACGAGTGTTCCAGCTGAGGACTTGGTTCCTTCCACCTGTCCATACAGGACATCACGCTGTCTGCAGCTCTGTAAATGCAGCTCCAGGTCCTTCCACGTGCTGCTCTGTATTTGTGCAGTTTGTAGTGTGTCCTGGGAAACGTAGCACACATGGTGTTCTTCTGCTGTTTCCTCCTTTCACTGAGTGTGAAACACTGACGCTGTGCTGTTGTTCACAGAGGGGAGCTGATTCTAGCTGCAGCTGGACTCTGTCATCTAACTGAATGTGTTGGTGCTGATCACGGGGCTCTGAGGGGGGAGCAGCAGGAGGACTCTGGATGCTGACGTCAGTGTATCTGTGGAAGCTCCCACAGCGTGTCTGTCATTCAATATTGTGCTGTATATTGTATCTATGCAAAGATGAACAGACTGTGTGTTCACTGGTCTCTGTGCTGCAGCTCTGATGTCATCATCACTCCCTCCTCCACCCTCAGCAGTCCCAGCATGCTGCTGTGGTGCACCCCACCCTCACTCTACACCTGAGCCACAGACCACACCCTCCACCTCAATATACACCACAGTTTTCTCTGCTGTGGAAATGAGATCAGGAGGAAATCATCATTATTATTATTTAATAAACGCTCACATTAATGTGGGCTTATTTGTTTCATATTAGAAACATTAGTTGAGTGTTTTTAGTATAAAATGGTCAAAGTCCCTCTTTTTGCTCCTCCCCTCACCTGTGGATGGACGGTGCTGTTACCGTGGTGACAGCTTGGATGTGTTTCAGTCCTGCCTGGTTATCACTGCAGGAATCTTTCACATTTATTACAGGTAATAACTCTGATTTTTCTGTGTATTATGAACCAAATGTATCCTGATACACACAGAGATGGATGAGCAGAGGTTTTTTTTGCAGTTTATGTAGTTACTATGGACTTAATGCATACATATTATTAAAATTAGGGCTATAACAGTTGTATTGATGTATAGCAACTTGAAATGCTCCCACAAATGGCTCCACAGCATGTAAAAATATAACAAAAGCTCTGGCGGACTTGGTTCTGTGGTCAGTCTTAAAGGGTGAAGTTAAACTCTGTAATCTTCACTGTGTCACAGAGTTCAGTGAGTCCCGTTATTCACAGTATCAATCAGATCATCAGAGAACAGCTGATCAGCAATCAGTGGTCCAACAGCGCCTCCTGTGGTGAGAGGATGCAATAATGCAATGTAGCATTTTTCCACTCAACACTTGCAGTCATGGAAACTGTCTGTTGGATCTGTGTGACGTTGCTTTCTTGGTTAGAGTTCCTCACAAATGTCCAGATGATTCTTCTAATGAGGCGTCGACCATGTTTGCAGCTCTTTGGAAGAAAACGTCGCCCTTTGCCATCCTTACTTTTCTTTGACTTCTTCAAATGCAGCTGAACTCCAGCTGGTATTTTCTTGGACTTTGCAGCTGTTTCTGGTCATCAGTTCATTCCTGCAAACCTCTGAAGCTGAACAACAATGATGCTGCATTGCTGGCTGATCCCAAAAGGTTGATTCTGTTCATCTGGACGTTTTCAGAAACGTTTGCTCACTGATCAGGTGACTTCTTCAGTCTCAGCTGACTGCAGCTTTACAAGCTTACAAACAGCACATTTGCACAATGACTGAAAGCAGCAGCACCTGATATATATGATACTAATATAATACATATACATATATAATCCATACTAATGATGAAGGAACTGAGCTCACAGTCCATTGTTCATTCAGTGAACTACTCAGTTTATTTTGGGCCTCAGAAATGCTCACTCTGTTTGTACATCACTGTCAGCAATAGACTCATTCTGCTGTGTGGACAGGAACACATGTGACATCACTTCCTGTTTGTTTGTGACTGAAGAAGTTTACAAGGAATCATTTAGAAGAGTTTCAAACATCAACTGATTGAATCCATGAATGTGAAAACGTGTTTGTGAGTGAAAGAGACAGACATGTACAGACTGAACTATCTGTTCAACAGTCAGAGTGTTTCTGTAACAGGAGACACTCTTTACACTCCACTCAGCACAGGGACACTGAGGAACCAGGAGGCCAGAGAAACCTAAACCCAGGATAAAGAGTTTGAGTGAATGTGGTGTTGAAGGTGTGGAGGTGGATCAGAGTGTCAGAGGAGACTCTGTAGAAGGACAGAGTGCCAGCAGGACAGTCCACATACACTGCTGCTCTGTTAGAGACAGAGGAGGAGGAGATGGATGTGTAGCTGTTATTGTGCCAGACAGAATGAGGACCATCATCAGAGCAGAACAGACTCCAGGACTGATCATTGTGTCCAAACACACAGTCATAACTGTCTCCTTTCCTTCTGATGCTTCTGTAACTCACTGATATAGAAACTCTTCCTCTCCACTCGACCTCCCAGTAACAGCGACCAGTCAGACCATTTCTACACAGCAGCTGATAAAAACCATCAAATCTGTCTGGATGATCAGGATATGACTGAACCTCCTCCACATGTGTCACCTTCCTGTTGTTGTCAGACAGTTGGAGCTTTGTGTTCACTGTGTTTGTGTCGATTGTGAGTTGACAGGAATCTGATGGAGAGAACAAACACAATCCAGCTGCAGTTATTGATCCATCATCTGTTCATTGATTGACACTTTGATGATGACTCCTGACATGATGAAGATGGTTGAATGTGTGCTGCTTTGTTTTCATGAATCCCATTAAAAACACACTTACACTTCCTCAGACCTGGTCTCAACCATCGGACTCCAGCAGGCTCCACCCTGAAAGGAGGAGGGGGGTCAGAGCAGCACAGTCAGCATGCACACATGGACATTACATGGCTCTCACACACACACTGTTACACACTGAGCTCAAAGCTCGGCTCCACTGTTTTATTCAAAGAAATCTACATTTATTTATCAGCACATTTAAAAACAGCTTGAGCCAAAGTGCTGCACAGAGTAGAGAGAAAATAGGAAACATACACAGTAATGACTATAAAGACTGGTCAGGATTGAAAGCTACAGAGTACAAATGTGTTTCCAACCGGCTTTTAAAAATGTCCAGTGTTGGTGACGACCTGATGTGAAGGGCGACTGTTCCAGAGTTTGGCTGCAGCCATCGATAAAGCTCACCTCTGTTTTTACGTCTAGTTCTGGTCAGAAGCTGCTTATCTGCAGACCTGAGGGCTCCACTTGGATTCTTTTGTTAAAGAGAGATAAGATGGAGCCAATCCATTCACAGATTTAAAGACAACCAGATCTGGAAGTGGATTCTACCACGTACTGGTAACCAGTGGAAAAAGCTGGTGATGGGTCGTCTAGCACAGACCCACCGCTGGAACCAGACAATTGATGAGGGAGAGAACTGTGACAGCGCCGTTCCTTCACTTGACCTCAGTCGCTCTCGTCTGCTCCCTCGTAACACTGCTCTTTATTGAGCTTACATGAATATGCACAAGTTCATTATGACGTCTTACACAGGTATGAACAAAGAGTACCAGTCTGTGCATAGTGTGTGTGTGTGTGTGTGTGTCTGTGTGTCTGTGTGTGTGTGTCTGTCTGTGTGTGTGTGTGTGTCTGTGTGTCTGTGTGTCTGTGTGTGTGTCTGTGTGTGTGTGTGTGTGTCTGTGTGTGTGTGTGTGTCTGTGTGTGTGTGTGTGTGTCTGTGTGTGTGTGTGTGTGTGTGTCTGTGTGTGTCTGTGTGTGTGTGTGTCTGTGTGTGAGTGTGTGTGTGTGTGTGTCTGTGTGTGCGTGCGTGTGTGTGTCTGTGTGTGTGTGTTCCAGATGTGACCCTGTGACCCCAAAGCTGGTGCTAAGAGTCCAGCGGTCCCCCTAACAAAGGGCTCTTATACTTAACCAGACACAGAGCAGGTGTCCTCCTACACCAGGAGTCTCAAACTCGTGGCCCGCGGGCCAATTGCGGCCCGCAGGACGATAGTTTTTGGCCCCACTTTAATATGAAAATGTAATGTTAGTTTGATAATGTATGACACTTTACAGTGTTGTGGGCGGAGCTGAATTAACCCACCAATCAGGGTGGGATATGGATCTCAGGGGACACCAGCCGGGCTTGATGCAAGCAGGGAAACATTTCTCAATGAGTCAAAGTTCCAGCAGCGTTGCCCTGGAGTGTTTCTTTCTTTCCTGTGCCTGGCTGGCTTCCTCCTTTCTATTGGGCAAACGCCGACATTCGCCCCAGCGCGCTGCGTTCACAACACTTCAAAAAAAGTTGTTTTTTTAAGTTGCTGCCCAGCGGGACATTATACGTATATAGATTTATACACACGTCAGTGGGATTTAAAGTTATTTTTCCACAGAGAGAGATCTCATATTAACTCTCACAGTGATGCGTAGGCGGCGGGATAAAAGAAAAGTCATGAACTCAATGCAGCCCAATTTAGTCTGCAGTCACATAGCGACACCTGTTCATCGGCAACAACAGTCCCCGGTAACCCGGACTAATTATAGGGTCGCACCGTAATTTGTGGCTCCATGTTTTTATTTGCATCACTGCGTTTGCATTGCAGCAAACATGAACATTACATATATTTCAATATAATGTAAAAGCAGTCAAAACAACTAACATCAGAAACAGCTGATGTTATTTGTTATATGTCACGGTGTCATTTCCGCTTCTTTCTCCTGTAACAACAGCCCGGCGCCGTGAGCAGTCGCCTTTTTTGCGCTCGCTATCCCTGCACTTTCTACCATCTGCAAACGCCACGGTGTTCGTGTCATCATGAAAGACATGAACATCGAGCGTAAAAACAAAGGAGACTGCTACCGGCTTTTTATCTGCCGATCGCCGTGCTACGGTTGCAAGAAAAAGAAGCAGAAATGACGTTCTCTACGCGTTGAGACGTTCCCCGTCCGTCGGCTAAACGCTTGATTGAAACTTCAATGCGACAGTGACACCAAGTAGAATTATAAATGTCACATAGCCCCAAACATGTCTTTTTCAAAGCCTGCGGTGAAGAGAAAGGTTTGTGATGAGCACCGACAATTTCAGGAAAAGTGGGAAATGCAATATTTCTTTGTTGAGCACAGGGGCACCCCGACCTGTCTTATTTGCACAGAGAAAGTTGCGCTGCACAAGGAATACAATTTGAAACGTCATTACACAACTAGACATGCTGAGCTGGATGCAAAATACCAGGGAGACGAGAGAGCGAACCGGGTTGCCAGTCTTAAAACAGATCTACTGAGGCAGCAAGATTTCTCCAAGAAAGCAACCAAAGAGAATAATGCAGCAGTCGGAGCCACGTGGTTAGTGAGATGATTGCTAAAGCAGGGAAGCCATTCACAGAAGGTGCATTTGTCTAAAAGTGCATATTGCAGGCTGCAAATATAGTCTGTCCGGGAAAGAAAGGTCAGTTTAGCAACATCAGCCTTTCTGCCAACACCGCAGCAGATCGCATTTCTGACCTGTCAAGTGACATTTATGACCAACTGTGTGAGAAAGCCAAATGTTTCAGTGTATACTCAGTCGCTCTTGATGAGACCACAGACATCACCGACACTGCCCAGCTCCCAATGTATGTCCGTGGTGTTGATGACAGTTTTGAAGTGATGGAGGAGCTGCTCACAGTAATTCCAATGCATGGCCAGACCACCGCTCAGCAGATATTTACAAGCTGTGTGATGCCATTGAGAATGTTGGTTTGCCATGGAAGAGGTTTGTTGGAATAACAACAGATGGAGCGCCATCAATGACAGGGAGGAAACATGGACTGGTGGCACAAAACAAACTGGAAGAGGAAGGCGTGGAGGAGGCCATTGCTCTGCACTGCATCATCCATCAGCAGGTCCTTTGCAGCAAATGCCTGAAGTTTGACAATGTGATGTCTATTGTTGTGAAATGCATCAACCAAATCAGATCCAGGGGCTTAAAGCACCGAAGGTTCTGTGCTTTTCTAGAGGAAATGGAGTCAGAATATGGGGATGTGCTCGACTTCACTGAGGTACGTTGGCTCAGCAGGGGAAATGTATTAAAGAGACTTTTTGAGTTGAGAGCAGAAGTGAAGCCTTCATGGAGAAGGATGGAGTTAGTGTTCCTGTGCTAACTGATCCCAAATGGCTCATGGACTCAGCTTTTCTTGTTGATATGACACATGAGCTTAATGTACTGAACAAGACGTTACAAGGCCAGGGGCAACTTGTCAGTGCTGCCTATGACAACGTGAGAGCATTCTCCACAAAACTGGCGCTCTGGAAAGCTCAGCTCTCTCAGACAAACCTTTGCCATTTCCCAGCATGCAAGGCACTCGTGGATGCAGGCACACCATTCAGTGCTGACGAGTATGTTGATGTCATTTTGAGGCTACAGGAGGAATTTGATCACAGATTTGCTGACTTCAAGACACACAGAGCCACCTTTCACATTTTTGCGGACCCCTTCTCCTTTGATGTGCAAGATGCCCCTTCTGTGCTTCAAATGGAGCTCATTGAGCTGCAGTGCAACTCTGAACTCAAAGCAAAGTTCAGGGAGGTGAGTGGAAAAGCAGACAAGCTTGGACAATTTTTGAGAGACTTGAGCCCTAGTTTCCCTCGGCTTTCCCGAATGTTCAAGCGGACCATGTGCCTTTTTGGTAGCACATACTTGTGCCAAAAGCTCTTCTCCACTTTGAACTTCAATAAGTCCAAGTACAGATCCAGACTTACGGATGATCATCTTCAAGACATACTGAGGGTCGCAACTGCTTCCTCCCTCAGGCCAAATCTGGCTCGGCTATGCGAGAGGAAACGCTGCCAGGTCTCTAGCAGCAAGGAGTAGGCAAGAGAAGCCATGTTCAGAAGAACAGTTCATTTTCTACAGTGTTCCATTCATGTTCAGAAGAAGGTTATAGAACTGTTAATACAGACATTTCAATCTAAACACAGCAGATATAGAAGACTGAAAAAAACACACAAGTTCACTGACTAAAAATATCTTATTATTATTTTATTTATGTATTACAGATTGATTTATTTTCTTATTAATTCTTAATTTGTTTATTTATTTTTCATATTTTGTATTAAAAAATAAAAATAAAGAGATTTGAGAAGATTGGAATTTTTTAACCATGCCTTTCTTGTAGAAAACCTAATGCGGCCCAGCCTCACCCAGACTCTGCCTGCAGCGGCCCCCAGCTAAATTGAGTTTGAGACCCCTGTCCTACACCATAAATCAGTAAGAGAGGGTACGACCTCTCTCATGGCCCCAAGTGGTGTGTGCATGCCAGAGCACTCTGGAAGGCACACAGAGTCTTTACAGACTACTAAGGATCAAACCTCTATCATTATGCAATCGATTATACAACTCTAAGCATATATGAGTAAATATTTCTAAGCATAAATGACAATCAACAATATAAACCTTACAGCTGGTTTTAATAACAGAATTTATTTGTTTCTCAAACGAGAAAGAGCTATCGAGAAACACTCCTAAATCTTTAGTTCTGAACTTTTCCAGTGGGCCAAGGTCAACATTATCTGCTAATGCTAAATAGGCTGCCGTTATTAACTAATGCTAATTTAATGTGAATTAGCATTATGCACTAATGCTAACACTTTTTAACAATGTGAGTAGCTAATGCTAACACTATTTCCCTTAACTTTATAACATTGTGAACGGCTAATGCTAACACTCTTTTCCCTAGCATTACAACATCTGAGCTGCTAATGCTAAGTAGGCCGCCATTAGCACCTACGTCTATCCATCCATCCATCCATCCATTCGCTTCCGCTTATCCGTTTCAGGGTCGCGGGGGGCGCTGGAGCCTATCCCAGCTGTCATAGGGCGAAAGGCGGGGTACACCCTGGACAGGTCGCCAGTCTGTCGCAGGGCTAACACATAGGGACAGACAACCATTCACACTCACATTCACTCGCACATTCACACCTAGTGGCAATTTGGATTATCCAATTAACCTATCCCCACAAGCTGCATGTCTTTGGACGGTGGGAGGAAGCCGGAGTACCCGGAGGGAATCCACGCAAACACGGGGAGAACATGCAAACTCCACACAGAAAGACCCCGGCCTGATGGTGGAATTGAACTCAGGACCTTCTTGCTGTGCGGCAACAGTGCTAACCATCGTGCCACCGTGCTGCCCACCTACGTCTAATTTAAGGCAAATACGCATTAGAACCTAATGCTCATATCGTTTTCCTTTGCTTTATAGCAATGTGAGCAGCTACTGCTAAATAGCATTAGCTAATAACAGCAGTCTAATTTAATGCAAGTTAGCATCATTTGCATTATAACGATGTGAGGAGTTAATGCTAAGTATGCTGCCATTAGTGGCTAATTCTAATTAGGGGTGAATAATTATTACAAGCTAATGCTAATATCGTTTTCTCTTCCCTTTTAACAATGTGAGCAGCTAGTGCTAGGTAGGCTGAAGCTAGCCGCTAATGCTAAAGCTAAAGATAATTTGATGTGAATTAGCATTACATTAGTGAGGAGTTAATGCTAAGTAGACTGCCATTAGCAGGTAATGCTAATTTAAGGTTAATAGGAATTGGCATCTAATGCTAATACCATATTTTCTTGCTTTAACACTTTAAAACTGGTCAGAGTGGGCACACTCCGTTTTGCGCAACTATTTTTAAATCCCGGTAGCACTGTAATCACGTGAGCTAGCGCAATAATTTTTTTTGCATATGAAACCTGAGGAGTTGTATTTACATCTTATGCCATCAGCTTGTCCTAGGTTACAGTTTCCTTCCACATATGCTTAGGACTCATATTGCTCTGCTGGAAATAGTTTATTTTGATGCATATGCTGTTATTTTGCAAATTTGCAGTATAATATTTATTTTTGTTTTTCCTGCAGTATATAAAAATTGGTGTATTTCAAAAATAAAACTATGAAGGCACTCAAAATAAATTTCCTGAGGTGGGAAACTATTTTGTGCAACTTTTTTGTATTTACAGTTTTGAGGGATAAGCCTCTTAAATTTCTCTAACTAGAAATATATGTTAAAAAAACAAAAACGATTTTCAATTTTTTTGTAGTTTATTGCACTTTTTTGCAATTTATGTAATTACTATGCACTTAATACATACATATTATTAAAATTTAGGCTGTAATGGTTGTATTGATGTATAGCAACTTGAAATGCTCCCAAAAATGGCTCTACAGCATGTAAAAATATAATATAAGCTCTGGCGGACTTGGTTCTATGGTAGGTCTTAAAGGGTTAAATCAATATGAGTAGCTAATCCGATTGCTCAGTCTGACGTCAGGTGAAGTCATTTTTATGCATTTAAGAGCTGTGTTGAATTCAACATTACAAACTGAACATTAGAACTATCCTCTTCTCCAGGATTTTCCTGATTTAACATTTCAATATGACATTTCCAGCGCTTTGTTTTCTCTGCTCACAGACAAAACAGATACACGCATGTATATACAGCCCACGTCCAGCTCTGCATGCACTCCTGCTCCATTTCTATAGAGAATAAACAACGTAACACAATCATTCTCCATTGTTTTCAACTCAACCAGCTGCATTTAATGAAGGAGTTTGAATTTACTTTACAACAGCTGCTGTTGTTTCCTGTCTGCATTCATGTTCTTAACTGTACTCCACACATTCTGAACTGGTGTACCGTAATTGTCGGGCTATAAGCCGCTACTTTTTGCACAAGCTTTGAGCCCTGGGGCTTTTAGTCAGGTGCGGCTTTTCTATGGATTGTCCATGAGCGGATTTGTTTTGTTTGTTCCGCTGTTGTACGGCACTACGTTGCCTGGCGGAAGGATCGGGGTTCAAGAGTGGTATGTTGGTCACATGTCCATCCGTCAGGCAACGTAGTGCAGTACGAGGTAGCGCGAAAAACAAACTTCAAAGTAGCGCTACCCGTTCAGCTGGAGGCCTGGATGATGAGCGGCGATAAACTTGCAAAAAGCAAGTTATGCCCAACTCCACCATTGGATTCTGACAGCGTGGAAAAGTGTGAAAACATCCACGATCACCAACAGATTTCGAAGGGCTGAATGCTGCATGATGGAGAGGAGGACACTAGTGATGGGTCGTTCGCGAACGAAATGGCTCTTAGAGCCGGCTCTTTGACGTGAACGACGCGAGCCGGCTCCTTATCGCGAGCCGTCACGTGGGTTTTTTTTTTTTTTTTTTTCTTTCTCTCAGCCTCTCTCTCGCACTTTTTTTCCGCTTCACTCTGCACGCGAGCTTGTGCTTTACGCTGGGCAGAGGGGGGAGGGGCGGTAGTTACACTCAGTAGCACAGGAACAGAGCCAGAGAGAGAGAAAGAGAGGCAGGGACAACAACATTAGAAAGGTATAGTAATCATCCACAACTATTTTCGGTTGCAGATGATAAAGGATTGAGAAAGTTTATTCATGCAGGCCCATATGACAGAGAATATGCATGTTCTTTTAGTTTTCATATTATTTCATATTATTATATTATTATGTGAAAGGAAAAAGCTGAAAATTTAAATAGTTAAAACTTGAAATGTGAATAGTTGATTTTTGTATTATATGATTTATTTATTACATTTTATGTGGAGTGAATAAATAAAAGTATATTTACGGTGGCCCCTAGAGACAAAGCACATACAAACTTCAAATCACGTACGAACTCTGAAGCATGTACAAACTCCAAAACACGTAAAAACTCCAAAACATGTAAAAACACGTACAAACTCCGAAGCACATAAAAACTCAAAACACGTACAAAAGACAACAGAAGTGCTCCAGGATGCTGGGCGCAGTGTTGAGCCTTTGTTATCTTGTGGCTACACAAGCCAGCAAGTACCAACGACCGGATTTGGTGTGTGGTAGTAACAGGTAAATGAACTTTTTTTAAAAATTATTTGAATATATATATGAGTGCCTGTGTATAAATACACAAACAATACACACATGCTTTCAATTGTGTAATTTAAGTGATCTAGTAGCTCTGCTTTGAAGTTCAGTTCATGCTAGAAATGTGTTTTGGAGTTTGTACGTATTTTGTCTCTAGGGGCCACCGCATATATTTATATATAAACATATATAAATAAAACCACTTGTTTTTACGTTAGTAATTCCTTTTGTGCATAATTTTATATTA
Organism: Maylandia zebra; assembly: GCF_041146795.1. Lineage (NCBI taxonomy): Eukaryota > Metazoa > Chordata > Actinopteri > Cichliformes > Cichlidae > Maylandia > Maylandia zebra. Next base: position 10,198,854 of record NC_135168.1, on the reverse strand, counting down.
TTGTTAATAATAAATTAATTAAAGCAACAAAACAACCTGAAGAGCCGGTTCGGAGCCGAAAGAGCCGGCTCTTTTTAGTGAGCCGAACCGAAAGAGCCGGATCTCTAAAAAGAGCCGGAAATCCCATCACTAGAGGACACCGCCACGGCCCTTCTGAGGGTGTTCGACTCTGACACTGACAACGAGGATTTCTTTGGTTTTGAAAGTGACAACGAAAGAAAGAAGCTGAGAGTGGATGACGAAGCCACCCTGAGCCTGTTTGTTTCCGACACTGGAGAAGAGGACTTTGGTGGTTTTAGTGCGCAGGAAGAAGAGAAAGATGGTGGTGAATGACTGACTTTTCTTCTTGTTAAAGCCGTGTCACTGCACCTGAGCCTAAAAGGTAGTCCGAATCAATTGTTCTGGTGTGCTGTAGGTTATTGTTATGTACTACATTTGTTACTCATTTATGAAGCACAGTACATGTTTTGTACTTGTAATTACCGCTACTTGTACATATACCTAAAAAGTTATGCAAATATGTACCCATAACTTGTTTTTCAAAATATTAATAAAAGGGGTGTGTCTCCAAACAGCCATCTCTTTCCTGACAATTCGCTTTGTGCATATTCTCTTACATATGATAAGTCAACATTGAAACACCTGCGGCTTTTAGTCAGGTGCGGCTAATGTATGTACAAAACAGGATTTTCCCCTGATTTTAGCTTGTGCGGCTAATATTCAGGTGCGCTCTGTAGTCCGGGAAATACGGTAGTTCTTCCTAAAGTACTGCAGTATTCCTGCCAGTACATCCTTTTAGTTTTCCTAACTGTTTCCTCTGATGCTCGTTGCTATTCTTTCCTCAATGCAAATTCATGCTAAGCTCCTTCATATCCATCCCTGTTTCTAAACCTGTAATAATTGCTTTAATGTGTCTTTGGCCTAATTATGAGTCTGTCCATATGTTTGTAGTTCCCCACTTGCTTTGGTTTCTTAGCTCTGATTCTCTCAAATTTATCCTTGAAATCATTTACTGGCATCTCTCCCTCTCACTCCCACTATCCCCAGAACACCAGAGTATTCATCTCCTGGTTTATCCTATGGCCTCTTTGCATTTTCTCCAATCATCCCTGTTTCTAGAGTCTCACCCCATCTGCAGGCAGTCCAAGAGAAACTGCCTCTGCCATTTTCTTCTTCTTAATCTTTGATTTTTCTCTTCACTTTCTCCATTGGGTCTTCTTAGACGCACTTTCCAGAAAGCAGCAACATTTTTTGTGCCCCATTTTTCAAATTGTGCATCTTACTTCAGCTTAATGTGTTTCCTGTTTTGTTTTTACACAGGTCATGTAAAAGAAATCCTACCAGAGACTCGACAAAGCTGAACTGAAAGACAACACAGGCAATAAATCAGAGCAGCACAGAACTTAAGCTCATGGTCCATAGAAGCTGGGCTCTACAGGTGTACCAGGACAAGCTTAGTGTAAGTCCCTCGAAAAAGTTTCACTTGTGCTGTTTCGGTGTAAATTACTGGTTTGTTTGAACAATTTCATCAGCTGAACCATAAATACTCCAAAACAATTTCTTTGTGACTCAGTGTGATTTTTCATTTTGTAATATTAGCATGTCAAACTCTACATTCTCTACACAGATGAGAAACGAAGTGTATTTAATAATAAAAGTTATCTCTCAGAGACAAAGTTAGTGTCTCATTCAGGTCTGTATCTGAGTAGCCTCAGACACATGCAGTGCTCATATTTTCTGTTTTGTGTGTCACTCAGACCTCTTCCTGACAGGGGCTGCAATTTCATTTAAAGTCCCATTCACTGATACAGGCTGCTGGAGCTCCAACCAGGAGGGTACACACATGATCCAGGGAAAAAAATTATATATGGTCTCTTAGATAAATATTAAGAGGTCCTGTGTTTTACTAAAAAATCAAAGTAGTAAAACACAGGACCTTTGGGTTAGATATAAGGTGATTTGACAAATCATGTCTGTTGTAAATGAGTAAGCCATTTATCGACCTGACTCAGGTTTTAAATCATCATCAGAAAAGACTGAATCCTGACCTGAGAATTGTACACTTTGGACTCTCCACTGCAGAAAATAGAAGCTTCAGTCCTGAATCCTGCAGGTTGTTGTTACCCAGATCCAGCTCTGTCAGACGGGAGGACTGGGAGCTCAGGACTGAGGACAGAGCTTCACAGCTTCTGTCTGACAGGTTACAGCCACTCAGTCTGAAGAAAGGATGACAAGAAGACATGAAACACTTGTGTTAAAGTATATTCATGGTGCCATGAGGAGCTACTACATTTACAATATTTCAACACTGTTTCAGGACATGCTGGAATCCTTATTGCCTCATGTTACAAAAGACAAATGTGGCAGTTTACTGTGACTTGCATGGATTCATTAAAAAAACAAAACATAAACACTGTTAATTTTTTCCAAATGAAATTGATTAAATGATGTTAATTGATGAAAAAAAAATCGATATTGCTTGATCTGACCTCAGCGTTTCCAGTTTGCAGTATTGACTCTTCATCCCAGCAGACAGAAGCTTCACTCCTGAATCCTGCAGGTTGTTGTTACCCAGGTCCAGCTCTGTCAGACGGGAGGACTGGGAGCTCAGGACTGAGGACAGAGCTTCACAGCTTCTGTCTGACAGGTTACAGCCACTCAGTCTGAAATCAAGGTGGAAGGGAGACAAGATCAACCAAACAAATCAGAGCTTTATTGCTTTTTTATTGTTTTTAAGCAGAAATCAGTGAGGTGCTGGTAGATTCTGTTCTTTTGGTTTATTACCCAACAACACACACATACACTAATATTTGTGACTTTTGTAATAGTAGCATTTACAATGCAAAGCAACAGCGATCACAGATTGAAGGGGCCTGAATAAAACTACAATGCAGTGATTTTTAAGATGACCCGTTCTTCCAATTTCCAACAACAGATTTCTCCAACCTTACAGTTAAAAATAATTCTTTATCTCATACTGAATCTTGGTGCACCTCCCCCAGTTTATTAAAATGAAGAGGTGCTGAAGTTGCTGTAAGTGATGTGTGATGCCACTGATTTCCTTTCTGATCCAATACAAAGTAAAATTCAGGCTGGTATCTGCGATACTGATGAAAACTATTCCTTCAGAATCAATACAAGACATCATAAGAAAATATGATGTTTTATATAACATAAAAAGCCTGAATTTTAAAATATTCAGTTAATAATCAAAAACAGATGTGACTGAAAATAATAAAACTGAGAAACATTTTATGGCCATTCGATCCTTTTACAACCATTGCAAGAGCTTGGTTGGCATAGCCGGCAATACGTTGGATAGTAATAAGTCCGGTGGGTGATGGGCTCCACCAGGGCTGCCCTTTGTCACCGATTCTGTTCATAAATTTTATGTTTAAAGGCTGTATCAAAAGTTCATTCAAGTTACAATATTGTGGTCAAAAGTTCTCCTTTTTTCTTTTATACTATACAACTACGCTGGCTCGTGGTTTTAGGACATGGATCTGTCATGGAAGAAATCTATGACCACTTTTAATCAACATTTTAAAAATAAACATGATCACAGATTTACTCACAGGGCTTTGTTGGAGGCTTTGACCACTGGCAGCAGCCTCAGAAGAGCCTCCTCTGAAGCAGAGTATTTCTTCAGGTCAAACACATCCAGATCTTCTTCTGATGACAGTAAGATGAAGACCAGAGCTGACCACTGAGCAGGAGACAGTTTACCTGTGGAGAGACTTCCTGATCTCAGGGACTGTTGGATCTCCTCCACTAGAGAACGATCATCCAGTTCATTCAGACAGTGGATCAGATTGATGCTTTTCTCTGCAGACAGATTCTCACTGAGCTTCTTCTTGATGTACTGGACTGTTTCCTGATTGGTCTGTGAGCTACTTCCTGTCTGTGTCAGCAGACCTCGTAGGAGAGTCTGATTGGTCTGCAGTGAAAGACCCAGGAGGAAGCGGAGGAACAAGTCCAGGTGTCCATTTGGACTCTGTAAGGCCTTGTTCACAGCACTCTGGTAGAAGTGTTTCTTTGCAGATTCTCCTGTTTCAGACTTCTTGGATGTTGTTTGTTGTTGTTCCAGCAGATTGAGTCCAGAGTTGATGAAGGTCCGATGGACATGAAGAGCAGCCAGAAACTCCTGAACACTCAGATGGATGAAGCAGAACACCTTGTCCTGGTACAGTCCTCTCTCCTCTTTAAAGATCTGTGTGAACACTCCTGAGTACACTGAGGCTGCTCTGATATCGATGCCACACTCTGTCAGGTCTGATTCATAGAAGATCAGGTTTCCTTTCTGCAGCTGATCAAAAGCCAGTTTTCCCAGAGACTCCATCATCTTCCTGCTCTCTGGACTCCAGTGTGGATCTGTCTCAGCTCCTCCATCATACTTGACCTTCTTCACTTTGGCCTGAACCACCAGGAAGTGGATGTACATCTCAGTCAGGGTCTTGGGCAGCTGTCCTCCCTCTCTGGTTTCCAGCACATCCTCCAGAACTGTAGCAGTGATCCAGCAGAAGACTGGGATGTGACACATGATGTGGAGGCTTCGTGATGTCTTGATGTGGGAGATGATCCTGCTGGCCTGCTCCTCATCTCTGAATCTCTTCCTGAAGTACTCCTCCTTCTGTGGGTCAGTGAACCCTCTGACCTCTGTCACCATGCCAACACAGTCAGGAGGGATCTGATTGGCTGCTGCAGGTCGTGTGGTTATCCAGAGGCGAGCAGAGGGAAGCAGTTTCCCCCTGATGAGGTTTATCAGCAGCACATCCACTGAGGTGGACTTTCTAGGGTCAGTTAGGATTGTAGTTTTGTGGAAGTCCAGAGGAAGTCGACACTCATCCAGACCATCAAAGATGAACACAACCTGGAAGTCTTCAAAGCTGCAGATTCCTGCTTCTTTGGTTTCAGTAAAGAAGTGATGAACAAGTCCCACCAAGCTGAACTTTTCCTCTTTCAGCACATTCAGCTCTCTGAAAGTGAATGGAAATATGAACTGGATGTCCTGGTTGGCTTTGTCTTCAGCCCAGTCCAGGCTGTATTTCTGTGTTAAGACTGTTTTCCCAATGCCAGCCACTCCCTTTGTCAGCACTGTTCTGATTGGTTCATCTCTTCCAGGTGAGGCTTTAAAGATGTCTTCTTGTCTGATGGTTGTTTCTGGTCTGTCTGGTTTCCTGGATGCTGTTTCAATCTGTCTGACCTCATGTTCATCATTGACCTCTGCAGTCCCTCCCTCTGTGATGTAGAGCTCTGTGTAGATCTGATTCAGGAGGGTTGGGTTTCCTGCTTTAGCGATGCCCTCAAACACACACTGGAACTTCTTCTTCAGCTTAGACTTAAGTTTACGATGACAAACTGCAGCTTGAAGTTCTGAATAATAATAATAAAAATGCAACTTTAACAATCATATTTTACAAAATGCTGATGACAATTTCTGACCCACTGAGAAATGACTGAACACACTGGTGTCACAAGTGTCTCATTTATCCAGCAGCTTAAATCTTTAGATAAATCCTCTTACTGCTCTGCAGACGGTCAGCCAGCTCCTCCTGCTTCATTCTCCTCAGGAAGTCCACTGTGATCTTCACAAACGCCTCTCTGCTGCTGCTCCTCTGACTCTCTAAGCATTCTGGGTAATCTGGACTCAGAACCTTCTGGATCTTCTTCAGCTCGTTCTTCACAAAAGTGATGATGTTGTCCTCCAGCAGCTGGAACAGAATATTTATGAATGAGCCAATCAGACTGAAATCATGGAGCCAAACATCAGATCCATGTTGGACACACTGACGATCCACTGGTCTACAAAGAGCAGCATGGAGATGACTGTGAACAGAACAGATGTAACAGTAGTTGTTGTACATGTACAGACCATAAATATGGAGTCCAGCTGTGTTTGATGCTGCTGGGCAGACTGACCACTGGGAACCTCTGAGCTCTGCTGCTCCACTCTGTGGAGGAACCATGAAGGATTAGATCAACACAGGATAAAGATCCAGGAGTTTCTGCTCAAATAACTTCATCTGAATCAAGTCTGTCAAGTTTTAAACTCTCAGATTGTGAACATATCAGTAATTTTCAGTCTGTTTTCATGGACGTCCTTTCAGTGGTGATGTCAGGGATGATTTTGAAGAAGCTCATCAAACTGAACCATCAGCAGATCACTGCTCCAAAACCAGAACATGATCCGAGTCTCCCTCCACCACCAGAACACCAGCTTTACTAACGTGGTAGATCAGTGTAGTACAGATCAATAACTGATGAGTCATTTGATCAAAATCACTGAGTGCTTCACGTCTGACCCTCTGATGCTTCTGTAGACATTTTGCATATTTAATGAATGTCTGACAGTTTTACATTCATTCTATGAACACAGTGGAAATGTTGTGTTATAGTCTCCATGTTGTTTCCAGCATCATAAATTCTTAAGTTCAGAAAATTAGATTCTTTCTTCACAGCTGAAAAACAACAACATTTATTCTCTATTGAAATCTGCATCGTCCACTCCAAAGGTCACAATCTGAAGGTAACATCTGGTTTTGTTCCCTGTGGTTAACTCTGAGCATCAGTATGGTGGGATTTATCCACTACATCCACACCACTGTGGTTCAGTGTTGTCCTGATGGAGTAACAGCAGCCAGTATGATCCAGGCTTTAGCTGCTGGGTCTCTGTGTGACCTCTCAGACTGTTTAACAGATCAGACACAAAGAGAATCAGAGCAGCTCTGTTCTTTAAAGACAAACATGAACCCACTCAGGTCACACTTTCCCCACAGATATGAGCATCACTGTCCTCAAACAGCAAATGACCAAGTCGAACATTTGGATCTTTTCTCTTTCATTGTTTTCTTTTTAATGAATCTTTGTAACAATCTGAGGATGTTTCAGGTCATATTTATCCAGGAAACACAAACATGTAAAGGAGTCATCACAGCTCTCTGACCTCGTTGCTCCAGGTTCACCACTGAAGACTGGATTCTTTCCTTTGGACCGGTCACTCCTCACAGACGGACAGCTGGACCCTGCAGACTGTGACCTCTGACCTCTGCAGACACAAACATGATTGAAGCAGCTGTGATCACACAGACTGCAGATAATGCAGCTGTTTCCTGTCAGTAACATCCTCTTAGATTAGAGTTCAGCTTTTTACAGGAAAACTGGACAAAACTGATTTTTGTTACAAACTCATTTTCATTTCCTCTCAGCTCACAAACACAGTCAGACAATCAACCAGAGTCAACACTGATTATAATGTCAGTGCAGAATTATTTCTGTTACTCAGTGAGTTCAGCTCTCTGACCTCGTTGCTCCAGGTTCACCACTGAAGTTTGGATTATAACCTTTGGACCCGTCACTCCTCACAGACGGACAGCTGGACCCTGCAGACTCTGCTCTGTCCTCCTCTTCCTCCATCATCATCTTCAGTCAGTCTGAGAGGTAAACCACAAACACTCAGTGAGTTCACAATAACAGGAGGAACTGAGTTACAGTCGCTGACCTCTGACCTGTCATGTGACCATGAAACCAGGTCAATATATCTGTAGGTTCAGTCATCCAGGTCATGTGATCTAAGGAGCTTGGAGAGAAAAGAGACGTCTTTAAGTTTCTGGAAGACGTTTCATCTGAGAAGCTTCTTCAGCTCTAAAACCAAACGGTGGAGAGTCCCAGATATTTAAACCTGAGAGGGAAAGAAAGCATGTCGCTGACCCACCACTGATGTTATTTCAAGGAGGAAACTGAGAGCCTTTGCACCAGGAGCACAAACATCAGCTCCAGCAATGATCCACTGATGTGTTTTTATTCCATGTATGAATGTTGTTATTGACAGAGATGACGTTTGTGTGTCAGTGATGCAGTGACTGTTGTTGTTACCTGTACAGGCTGGTTAGACTCTATGAAACAGATCATACAGATCTCTGCATGTTAGAAGAGACTATTAAAGGTCATGAATGAGACAAAGGCAGGGAGGCGTCCTTTACAGCTAAACAGCAGAGTGAGAGAACAGCCAGCACCTCTACATTTATCACATTATACAGCACATGTATGATACTGACAGGGATGAGAAGAATTTAGTGATTCTGATCCCATCATTGATATTACTTATTGATTCTCAGTAGCTCTGCTCTGACAGTCACCACCATCACTGAGCAGCATATCAAAGACATTTGTGCACATTAACTGCATGTTGTGGCTCAAATGTTTGTGCATGTTGGAGGCATTTCCTCTTTGTTGTGATCAGTGTTGGTCATTACTCAAAACAGTCATTATTACACATATTACACAGAACACTTTGATTAAAAGTAATGGAGTACGTTACTTCATTACTCCTCATAACATTACTTTGATGTTAAAATGAACAAATGAGCATGTAACAACATAAAGCTGAGGTACAGCCCCACACACCAACACAGATCCTGATGAGGTCACGTGATGTTTCTCTGAGTGTTTATGAACACAAATCAAAGATGAAACAGCACAAAGACACTTCAAAGTGATTCTACTGTAGAAACATGAACAGGTAGAAACCTGCAGCCTGACTGCTCATCACTTTGTTACCTGTTCAAGTTCAGCAGCAGCAGCTCACTTTATCACGGTGCTGGTCTGGGGTCAGTGTTTACTCAGCTTTAACTAGTGATGTGACGTTCTGTATCGAGGCTTCGAAGCGTGTGTCGAGTAATGGAAGGGGGCATTTCCGCGAAGCGCATATCCAGGCTTGCTTCATTTATGGGAGGAGCTGAAAATGATGACGTCCGAAGCCTCGCTGCCCGGCTGTACCACGTGACTGGTTCAGGAAGCGGTTCGAACTTTGCCGCGAGCTATGACAGCGATATAAACCCCTCAGACAAAATGTGGGCGTTTGATGGAGAGTTGCGGTTAGTGAGAGTTAGAGACAGTTTAGAAAAAAAAAATCGCCTACGACCTGCCACAGTGGAGAAACTGTTTCTTTTTAACAAAAACCAATGATGTGTCCCCTAAACACTAATCACTGTCCTTGCCTCAATGTTACAAAAGCACAACCACTGTCCACACCTCACCTCACAGTATATGATCATTTCCATTTTAGGCATTTCCAAATAATCATGTTCCATACTGCCAGTATAAATATACACAGTACACTGCATCACTACAATATACATGTTTTACACACTCCTTTTGTTGTTGACATTTACAGGCTGTGTGCAAAAAGGCCACACTCTTCAAATTCATCAGCTGCTCTGCTATCAGTCCACTAGGTGGAGCCTGAAGCACACACGATGCATTCACTGACACACACTGAGTCACTGTGACTGGAAGCTTCAGTCAGTCCAACACGTGTGAACATTTTAAACCTTTCAGTTGATGGACTACTTTTAATTAACTGCTTTAGCCCACTTACAATGAAAATTTAAAAAAATCTTGTTCATGACGTGTGTAGTATGTTAACACTATTGGAAGGAAAAAAAAACTTGAACTCCAATTTTGAAAACACAACTTTCTTTTTTTTTTATAAAGCTCTGACTTGTATTATGAGTCTGTGGTCTGGGAGAGAGTCTGTAACTCTGTCTGCAACATACAGTAAATAATGACCAATGTTGGTGATAGAGGATTTTTATTATGCAATATGATCAAGTATAATCAAATGTGCTTTATATTCAAATACAATATAATCAAGTGTGTTTTATTTTCTAGTGTTCATATATTTTCACGTAACTGAGTCTATTTGTTAACACAAACGCAATGTATTCTTTTTTAGTATCTGTGATGTCAGATAAGCATGATAAACTTCTGTATTCTTTACCCCAGTCTGAAAGGTCAGACAGGTTGAGATAATGCCTGAACTCTCCTCCTGTAACTGAAAAGAGGAAGTACTATGTAATCAGTTTCTTACCCTATAAATAAAGGAACAAGACATGCATTCTGTGTGTGTGATTTTGCTGAGAGGCACACACCCATGCGCATGTCTTAAAACTCTCTGATTTGGTCTGCAAGTGTCTTATTTTCTCTTACTTGTGAAAATAAATGTCAAAACCCCTGACAGTTGGGCAGTTAATTATATAGTTACTTCTTCAAAAAAGTAACTGAGTTATGCAAACAGCTGTTTACCTAAAAATGCAGCCAAGGTGTTTTTTTAAAATAAACATTTCAAACTATTTACAGAACAATCAGCTGTTCTGCATCAAATCTGATGCTACACAAATTATTTGTGCCGCTCCAAAAAATAATTTCTGTCCTCTATGAGATGAAGGAGAACAACAGCCTGATACCTGCAGGCCTGACAGCAGCAGATGTGTCACTGCTGTAACACCTGTAACACTCAGCAGTCGCCTCATTGTTCTGACACACACAACAACACTATTGACTACACTACACACTAACTACACACTAACTACACACTAACTACACAAGATTTGCTCTAAACGCCTCAAATCTCTCACATCTCAAACACGCCGTCACTCCGTTTCTTAACAACTAAATGCCATGTTTTGATTGGTTTACTTTAATTTCAATTCAGGTTAGAATTCTTTTTGTGTGCGCAACACAGATTTTCTCTGCGCAGAGACCGTGCCAACAGTGCGCAATTCAGAATCAGAATCAGAATCAGAAAGGGGTTTATTGCCAAATGTTGAGCAGGTTTACAACATTAGGAAATTGCTGCGGTGCTTCAGTGCAAACAAACTGTCATAAATTGCGCTTAAATAGACATGAAAAAAATAAAAGTAGGAATAAGAATTAAAAGTGCTACGTAGAAAGATATGTGCATGAGATATACATGAGATATATACATGAGAATAAGAATTAAAAGTGCTGCGTAGAAAGATATATACATGAGTGCAGGTGGTGATCAGTGCCAAACATGGAATGATGCAGTGACACAGTGTAGGGTCATGTGTTTGTGGCGGGGACAGTCATACGGTTATTGTTCATGTGTCCAACAGCAGAGGGGAAGAAACTGTTCTTATGGCGAGAGGTTCTGGTGCGAATGGACCGGAGCCTCCTGCCTGAGGGGAGCAGGTCAAACAGACTGTGTCCAGGGTGAGAAGGGTCAGCTGAGATCCGAGCTGCACGCCGCAGTGTCCTGGAGGTGTACAGGTCCTGCAGAGATGGGAGTCTGCAGCCAATCACCTTCTCAGCAGAGCGCACAACACGCTGCAGTCTCTGTTTGTCCCTGATAGTGGCTCCAGCGTACCACACGGTGATGGAGGAGGTGAGGATGGACTCGATGATTGCAGTGTAGAATTGCATCATCGTCCGTGTTGGCAGGTTGAATTGCGCACGTGCGCAGCTTAGAGGGAACATTGCTCACAAGGTGACTACCAATAAAAATGAGTGTGCTTCACTGTCAGAGCTACGGTGATTCAACCAGTAGGTCGAATGACTTGATAATAAAAATGTTTATTTGATGCTTTGCATTGAGGCGCATTGTTGAATTTGCAGGGACACAATAACCACAGATCAGTTGTTCAAACCACTACAGTAGGGAGCCATGTTATGAATAATAATAATACTAATAATAATGTTAATTTAAGTAATTGTTTTTGACTGAACATCACATATAATGTAACAAGCAGAAAATTCAGGTTAAGTGCATTATCAGCATTTGGAGGAGCTCCTTATCCTTCTCTTTACTGCTCACCTCTTACAAAGTGTTCACACAGTTTGCTAGCCTCTGTCAGCCTGCTAGCTATGCTAACAAGTCTACTACACACACTTGACTCGGTCACATGACAGACAGCAGAGATAGCTGCTCTGCTAGCTAAGCTAACTCATGTTAAAGGTCAAAGAAATGAGGCGATGCTGCTGGGAGTTACGTCACAGACTAGCAGAATTTAGTTATTCAGCATAATATTTAATCCTTATTATCTGCTCCTCTCACCTCTGTTTACATCTGAAAACAAGAAAATTTAGCCAACAGTTTATTAGCTTTGGTGAAATTATAAACAGGCATCAGCGCGGTCACCTATACTGTCCTTTAATGCTAGAGCAGCAGGAACACCAGTTAATCTAAAATCTCCTTTTCTCTCTGAAACAAAGTGACAGCAGGCTGAGTCAAAGACAGAAACCTTATTTAAACACCAAATATTCACTTCCTGATCCAGGATTCAAAGAGGACGTTGAACTTACTCAGCTTCTTCTTCCAATGAACGTCTTCACTCTGCAGCTCTCTGCTGTCTGGACCAGGTCTGTGTAGAAACAGATAAAATCCTCTGCTTCTTCTCCGTCAGCAGTCGTCTGTGTCTGCAGACTGCGTCACATTAAACACTTCACACCAGCAAAGACTCTGAAGCTCACAGGTCAAAGGTCAGCTGCTGCACCTTTTGTGATATTAATTTGATCAATAATTAACCTGCAGCAGGTTTCTGCTCCAACTCCAACACACAGAAAACAACCCTGAGAACGAATCAGATGGTGTGTGGGTGTGTCTGCAGGCTTCAATAGATGAGCATTAAACACTCAGCAAAGAGGCTGAAGCTCACAGGTCAAAGGTCAGCTGCCACACTGTATATAACAATTCACTTTTGAACAGTAGATAGCCTGTAGGCGTCTCTGCAGTGATAAACAGTTTACTCATTAAACACTGAACCATAAAAGAAGCTTAAGCTGCAGCTCACAGGTCAAAGCTCAGCTGCTGCACCCACTTATGAGTTTAAATAAATCATTAATCATGATCTTTTCCCTCTCAGCACTTTCACTTGGCCTTGGAGTGTTTTGACGGAGCTACACTGTATGTTTCAAATGTTGTAAATAAATTGGGAGTTAGGGCTGGGCAATATGGCCTAAAATCCATATCGCGGTATAATTTGAAGCATGTGCGGTAACAATATATATCGCGATATATTCTTTTCTTCTGTATAACATATTTTCCACACTATAAGGACTTACAATCCTTTAATTTTCTCAAAAATCAAGAGTGTGTCTTATGTATGAATTCTGGTTGTGCTTACTGACCTCGAACCGATTTGGGCGTGCAGAAATCTGTTAAAAAATGTTTTAGTAGAACTTTGGTAAGCTACGAAGCCGCATTGCTTGATGGATTGTCAGAGCATTACGGCTGCCGTGGTGAGGAGCTTCGCGGAGTAATCTGGGTCTAAAACTCTGTCCGCTTCAGGTCCCAAAGTCAAACGAACACTAAGAGTTAAAAACGGCCTAAATTCTTTCATCTTTAATAAAATCATCAGCGTTGCTGCTTTACCAGGTGTAACAATTAAGTTTAACATCCATGAAAACAGAATTTATTAAATTTAACGGAGTTAGAAGTTAACAGGAAGTTAGCTCGCTAGTTTCCACCTAAACATTTCATAGCATGTTCTGACTGAGAGATTTTTGAAACTAATTCAAACAGCTCTGCTATCACTTCCAGCATAAATGAAGACAGAAAACTAAACAGCAGTGACGTTTGCAGGGTTACTGAAGTTGGACTACCTGGTATATAATGTTGTGCTACGTGATTGCTAGCAACACAGCTATGTTAGCATAACATTAGCACAGTGAAGCTGGAGGATGAACGCCAACTTTTTTTCCACTCGATAAAAGTTAACGTGAGGGATTCTGGTGGTCAGGGACAAATGCAATCGCATAGCAGGATGCTGTACACGGGCCAAACTTCAGTCAGGAGAACAACTGAAATCATCCATCCACAATACGAGGTTAGTTATGATTTGTCTCGGAACTGAGGACGCCATCATCTACCTGCTCAATCGTGTCTACACCCATCTGGACCAGCCGGCGAGCACTGTGAGGGTCATGTTTTTTGACTTTTCCAGTGCTTTCAACACCATCAGGCCGACCCTCCTGGGTGATAAGTTAGCAGCGATGCAGGTGGATGCTTTTCTGGTGTCCTGGATTGTTGATTACCTGACAGGAAGACCACAATATGTACGTCTCCCACAGTGTGTGTCTGACAAGGTGATCAGCAACACAGGGGCACCACAGGGGACTGTCCTCTCCCCCTTCCTCTTCACCCTCTACACCACAGACTTCAGCCACTGCACAGAGACCTGCTATCTTCAGAAGTTTTCTGATGACTCTGCGGTGGTTGGATGCATCAGCAGGGATGATGAGACAGAGTACCGGGCTGTGGTCGACTCCTTTGTCACGTGGTGTGAGCAGAATCATCTGCAGCTCAACGTGGCAAAGACCAAGGAACTGATCGTGGACTTCAGGAAGACCAGGAAACACTTGACCCCTGTTTCAATCCAGGGGGTCAGTGTTGACATTGTGGAGGACTATAAATACCTTGGAGTACACATTGACAATAAACTGGACTGGGCTAAAAACACCACAGCACTTTACAGGAAGGGCCAGAGTCGTCTCTATTTTTTGAGGCGACTGAGGTCCTTCAACATCTGCCAGAAAATGCTGAGGATTTTCTATGAGTCTGTGGTGGCCAGTGCGATCCTCTATGCTGTTGCATGCTGGGGGAGCAGGCTGAGGGTCGCAGATGCCAACAGACTTAATAAACTGATCCGTAAGGCCAGCAATGTTGTGGGGATGGAGCTGGACTCCCTCAAGGTGGTGTCGGAGAGGCGGATGCTGTCCAAGATAAAGACAATGTTGGATAACACCTCCGACCCACTCCATGACATGCTGGTCAGTCACAGGAGCACGTTCAGTGAGAGACTGAGATTACCGAAAAGCACCACTGAACGACACAGGAAATCATTCCTGCCTGCCTGTCTGTCTTGTCTTAATGTTGGTTTAAAATGGAGCACTGTAACAAAAAATAATTTCCCCCAGGGATCAATAAAGTATTCTGATTCTGATTCTGATTAATATACTGCAACAACATGGGAATAGAGCAGCTGCGAGAGAATTCAACATTAATGAATCAATGTTACGGAAGTGGAGGAAGTGCAGTGTTTGGCTTTCCCCGTATTTCAAAAGTGCTTTATCTCTTTGTTATGACTGTCGCCCGCCATAATTTGAAGAGGATAATGGTTGGTCGTGTCCAAATTCATGGGCTGCATCCTCCTGAGGCCGCATTTGTAGACCGATTACGTCACAGCGACGCGCCGAAGGCTGTCCAAATTCGTAGACTCCTCCGAATGCAGCCGACAAATGCGTCCTCCTTTTCCCCGAATTTGAAGGATGGGTCGGGTGTGTCCTTCGTGGCCTACCATATCCCAGAATTCATAGCGCGGCCCAGCCAAACTCCAGTTTCCAACAATGGCGGCTGCTACTAAGTTTTAAAATTACTCATACTAATCTTTCTGTGTCACAAAATAAACTTTTAACATATTTTCATGCGAGAAAGTAGCTGTGTAAACATCAAATATCTGCTCGGTTTATCAAGGTATCGCATATTTGCAAAAGTGCTTCGACGTTTTCGGAGACGTCTGCTATCCAGCTAGCCGGGAGCTCGAGGGTTACTGATGCGGCCGAGAACGGCACAACTCCCGGCACATCATTTTCAGATCACCGCGGACTATCGCTGCTCGATTTAAACGTAATGTATAAGTCACTTAGACAACCTAAAAATTTTATTGTTGGGCTTTTTTTCAGTGTTTTGTTTCTTCGTGAGTAAATCGGTTTGGCTAAGATTAAAGTTATTAGATTAGATTAGATAAAATAAAACTTTATTAATCCCCCGGGTGGGTTCCTCCTTGGTTTTTACACAGCTGACTAAACGTGAAACAGAAAACTGATTAAACAGAAGTATGAGACAGTCGAGAATTTACGCCAGTGTCCTGTTATATTTTAGATAGCAAGGAGCAGACGGCTGAGTTTATTAAACTCCACCGAGACAGCGGTGACGCTAATCTGAAGGCTAGACCGTCCAATTTCACGGCCGTTTACTTCCGGCCTACTCGACCTTCTGAGGACCCGGCCCACGTAGACCGCGAAGGCCGGGTCCTCAGGAGGATGCAGCCCATGAATTTGGACACGACCAGCGTAGCCGCTGCGATGCTTTAGACCAAAAAAGGCACAGCTTGATGACATCATCAACATGCGCTATCGCGATAGAGCGATATATATATATATATATTAGGGGTGCAACGATATTCGTATCGATATTGAACCGTTCGATACAGTGCTTTCGGTTCGGTACGCATATGTATCGAACAATACAATTTTTTTCCATTTTTTTTCAATTTTTTTTTTTTTTTTTTTTTTTTTTTTGTGTCCCGTTTGGATCTATAGCCATCAGAATTGTTGTCTTGAGGCCAAGAAAGATGCCAAGAGGATTTATTTTAAGTGGATCATCATATTGGTCCATTTGATTGACCTTTATTATAATTATGAATTTATTTTATTTTCAGTTGCAAACGGGACAGACATGACTGTGGGATAGGACAGGGGGAAAGAATGAAAGAAAGAGGGGGAGAGAAAGAAAGAAAACCAAAGGGGAGCAAAAAAAAAGAACAATACAAAATTTGTAATTTATTTTATCAACTTTCCTTCTGACGATGCTGTCTGTGTTGAGCGCTCAGTGAATCTGCATTTGACTACTCCGCCTAGGCTCGAGAGTGCAGCCTAGGCAGAGTAGTCGAACGCAGATTCACTGAGCACTCAACACAGACAGCATGGTCAGAAGGAAGAGCGCAGGGCAAGCTAGCGAGACAGAAGTGGACCTCCCCACCCTCATTCAGATCTGGCGTTTGGAATTATTTTGGTTTTCATGTGACGTATGACCCTGAAGGTAAGCGAGTCATGGACTAAAGTAAAACAGTATGTTGGATGTGCCATGCAATGCTCAATTACATGGGTGGGAGCTAGTGTGTTAGCGCAGTTAGCTCGTTAACGTGTTGGCCGTCTAGCCCCTCTGTATAGGGTAGCTCGTTAATGGAGATTTGCCGTGTTGTGGCGTTAAGGTTATTTCAACGAGATTAACCTGAAAGCACTAGTGGGAACACAACGAATATGACTGCACATTTACACCGACATCATCCTAGTGCAAAGACAAAAACAACAAGCATGCATGCTACAAACTTTAGCCGAGTCATTTAGACAGCTGTTAGCACAGGATTCTCCTTATGGAGACCTGATATGTTTAATATGCTGCTGAGAATATAGCCCAGAAGAAGCGGATAGTATAGCTTTTATTTTGGAAAGAGCCATTTCTCTGTAATAAACTCTCTTTTCCAAAGATGAGTGATTCCTCAATACAGGGCTCGCAATATTGCTAGCCCGACGTCCCGGGGCTATCTCTCCCCTGCCCGTCGGGCTATTGTAGGAAGGAAAAATATATGTCAATGCTTTTGCATTCTTTCAGAAATGTAGCTGGGTAATTATGTCATTGGGTGAGCCACTGTCAATATGTGACATATTGAAATCGTGTTTGAATTTGCGCTTGTTTTTTTGCTTTCACTTTGCAATCGTGCGAACTGTGTATAGAGAGCGACAGCACTGATCTGTGAGTGATGATAATTTGTGCACCAATTCCTCTGACATCGTCTTATTAATTGTTAGCTTACTATGCAAACATGACAAGTGAAATCTCCCACAGCTTAAACATGTGAGAGGTTGATCGCGCAGAGAATCGCTGAGCTTATGTGAGTGCGGCAGGATATATATTTCACTACGATGACCTGGATGACTGAGAACCTTCACAGACAGATATATATTTTAGTTCTGCTGAGCCAAATAAGACAGGTCAGGGTGAAGAAGTGACAGCCAAAGAAAAGCTTACCACAAAACGGAGAAGTTATGACAAATCAGACTATAAGGCAAAAAGAAAGTGCAGCTTTATGGTTTCATGGACAAAAGAATTTCTGTGGCTGCAATATGACGAGCTAAAAAACAACACGCACAAGGGTTAGGGTTAAATTTAAAAACTGTACTTTTGTGTTAAAATATATATTTATAATTTTAATAAATGACAAATTAAAAAGGCATGAACATTTTTTTGTATCGAAAAAATATCGAACCGTGACACCAAAGTATCGAACCGAACCGAACCGAACCGTGAATTTTGTGTATCGTTGCACCCCTAATATATATATATATATATATATATATATATTTTTTTTTTTTTTTATTAGTAATATAAACATACAAACAAAATGCACCATATATTACAGATTCAGAGAATAGACCTTTCTTACATATTAGGAACTTTCATGCATAGTGAAAATAAAATACAAAGATGGGGTCACATAATTCAACAAATTATTAACTCACTAAATCAAAATCTTCTATAAAGGAAATAAAAGAAGCAGCCTTTTTCTTCTGAACTAAAGTCAAAGATTTAACCAACAGGTTTAAGTCGTTTTTCCAGTAAGCTAGTGTTGGTTTAGTCTTAAAAAAACGACATTTATGTATAAAATGCTTGCACAAGATTAATAACACATTAACACCATAATTAGCTTTCTTTTCTTTCAAAAACACTCCAAACATTATCATATTTAGGGTAAATGGGGTCATTTGAATCCCCTTGGAATAAAGCCAGGTATGAAAATCCAACCAAAATATTTGTATAAAATTGCACAAAAAGAATAGATGATCCAAATCCTCCTCTTCTGTTTCACAAAATGCACAATTACCTGTTTCTATTTTGAATCTATCACTAAGGAGTCTATTTGTCGGGTAAATTTTATTCAAGATTTTAAATTGGACTTCTTTCCCTTTAGGAGGGATAGGGAAGGTGATATAATCAGTTCTTATTTTTTCAATTTCTTTCCTTTGGAAATCTTTTAATATGTAATTATGTCTAAGTAAATTTGGAGAATAAAGACTCCTTAATGAAGATCTAAGAAACTTATTGTTGCATTTAACATCACAAAATCGAATACCATCTATATATAATTGCCTTAACTTGGGGGAGATGTCAGAATATATTATATCATTTACAACTATGTTTTTAAGTGACAATGGAATGGATTTTATAACCCGATTAAATTTACTTTTAGAACATTGGATATTAAACTTCTGGCAAAAATCTTGATGTCCTAGAACATGTCCTTCCTCATCTACAAAATGGGCAATTGCCCAAACACCTTTTGATAACCAATCTTGAATAAAAATAGATTTTCTGTTTATCAGCATATATCTATTGTTCCAAATTGGGCTATTATGTGGAGTGAAATTATGTTTAAATAACATTTTCCAATAAAGAAGGACCTGTTTATGGAATTCAGAGAGTTTAGCAGGTAGCTTAGTAATTTCAAAGTCACACTTTAGGAGAAAGTCGATACCCCCCAGTGTGTTGAAGACCTTATTTGGTATAAAAAACCAAATGGAGTGTGGATTATTTAGGAAGGATTTTAACCATTTAAGTTTCAAAACACCATTCATTACATCAAAATCAATTGCGTTTCCACCGCCTTCAATGTATGGTTTAACCAAATCATCTTTAGATATATAATGGCACTTATTCCTCCAAATAAAATTAAAATTCAAGCCATTAATTGTCTTAATAACTTTATTCGATATTGATAAAGAGTAAGCTGGATATATAAATCTAGATAAACTATCCATTTTGGTTAATAATATTCTTCCAAAAATTGTGATGTCTCTCTGTAACCATTTATTTAAGATTGTCTTACATTTGTCAACATTATCTAAAATATTTACTTTTTCTAAGACTTTGTGATCTTTTGAAATTGTGATGCCCAAATATTTTACCTCCTTCTTCACCTTTATATCGTACAGTAATTGTGAATTACACTCTTTTAATGCCAATAATTCACATTTATTTAAATTTAACTTTAAGCCTGAAGCTTTTGAGAATGTAGTGATTATTTGTTTTACCAGGGGGATCTGATGTTCATTTTTTAAGAAAAGAGTAGTGTCATCTGCAAGTTGACTAATTATTAAAAGATTATCCATAATCTCAATTCCAACAACGCTGCTGTTTTTAATTAGAATTGCGAGCATCTCCACAACCATTATGAACAACAACGGAGAGCTTCCACACCCTTGCCTAATTCCTCTTTTAACGCTAAACCTTTTACCAGTGCCATAGCCTAATGACACAGAGCTATTTATATCATTATACAGTATATCTACACTGAACAAAAATATAAACGCAACACTTTTGTTACTGCTCCCATTCCCCATGGGTTGGACGTAGAGACCTAAAATTCATTCCAGATACACAATATAACCATCCCTCCCAAACAGTGGTCACAAATCAGTCCAAATGTGTGGTAGTGGGCACATCTGCTATATTAAGATAATCCATCCCACCTCACAGGTGTGCCACATCAGGATGCTGATCTGACATCATGAGTAGTGCACAGGTGTACCTCAGACTGCCCACAACAAAAGGCCACCCTGGAATGTGCAGTTTTTTGCGCTATTGGGGGTCTGGGGACCCAGAACCGGTCAGTATCTGGTGTGACCACCATTTGCCTCATGCAGTGCAACACATCGTCGCATGGAGTCTATCAGATTGTCAATTGTGGCCTGTGGAATGTTGGTCCATTCCACTTCAATGGCTGTGCGAGGTTGTTGGATATTCGTGGGAACTGGTACACGCTGTCGTATACGCCGGTCAAGCACATCCCGAACATGCTCAGTGGGTGACATGTCCGGTGAGTATGCTGGCCATGCAAGAACTGGGACATTCTCAGCTGCCATCTGCCCTGAACAATGTGAACCATGATTCATCCGTGAAGCGCACACCTCTCCAACGTGCCAGACGCCATCGAATGTGAGCATTTGCCCACACAAGTCTGTTACGGCGACGAGCTGGAGTCAGGTCAAGACCCCGATGAGGACGACGGGCATGCAGTTGAGCGTCCCTGAGACGGTTTCTGACAGTTTGTGCAGAAATTGTTTGGTTGTGCAAACCAATTGTTCCAGCAGCTGTCTGGGTGGCTGGTCTCAGACGATCTTGGAGGTGAACCTGCTGGATGTGGAGGTCCTGGGCTGGTGTGGTTACACGAGGTCTGCGGTTGTGAGGCCGGTTGGATGTGCTGCCATATTCTCTGAAACGCCTGTGGAGACGGCTTATGGTTGAGAAATGAACATTCAATGCACGGGCGACAGATCTGGTTGACATTCCTGCTGTCAGCATGCCAGTTGCACGCTCCCTCATTGCTTGTGGCACCTGTGGCATTTTGCTGTGAGACAAAACTGCACATTCCAGGGTGGCCTTTTGTTGTGGGCAGTCTGAGGTACACCTGTGCACTACTCATGATGTCAGATCAGCATCCTGATGTGGCACACCTGTGAGGTGGGATGGATTATCTCAATATAGCAGATGTGCCCACTACCACACATTTGGACTGATTTGTGACCACTGTTTGGGAGGGATGGTTATATTGTGTATCTGAAATGAATTTTAGGTCTCTACGTCCATCCCATGGGGAATGGGAGCAAAAACAAAAGTGTTGCGTTTATATTTTTGTTCAGTGTATTATCTTCCTAAATTTATCCCCAAATCCAAATCGAGTTAGTGTTTCTAAAATAAAAGGATGTTCTACTGAATCGAAAGCTTTATAAAAGTCCAAGAAAAGAATAAAACTGTCATCACTAATTAGATCATTGTAGTCCAGTAAGTCTAAAACCAATCTGATATTATTATGAATGTTCCTGTCTTTCAAAAACCCTGATTGTGTCTCACTAATTATACTTGAAACCCCTTGTTTGAGCCTTGTTGCAACTGAGCTAGAGAAAATTTTATAATCTGTATTTAATAAAGTTATGGGCCTTAAGTTATCCAATTGTCGTTTATCTTTGTTTGGTTTAGGAATTAATGTAATTAATCCTTGTTTCATGCTAGACATCAATTCTCCCTTTTCAATACTGGCCAGTATAGCTTTGAATAAAATTTCCCGTAAGTCTTCCCAAAAAAATTGGAAGAAATTAACTGTAAGCCCATCTGGACCAGGGGATTTATTAAGTGCCATTTTCTTAACAGATGCATCTAACTCTTCAATTCTGAAGTCAGATTCACATAATTCCTTAAATGATTCATCAATTTTAGGGATCAGATTATCTATTTGATCAAAAAAGACATCACAATCTGCTTGGGAGAACTGTGAGGAGTATAAATTGGAATAGAATGTATAAGTTTCATTCTCCAAAATTTTAGGGTCGTCACATTCAATGCCATCAATTAACAGAGAAGATATAAAATTTCTTTTCTGTCTGCTCTTTTCTAAATTAAAAAAATATGAAGAATTTCTTTCCCCCTCCTCAATCCACTTGGCCCGTGAACGCACAAAAGCTCCTTCTGCTTTATTTAGGTAGAGCTGATCTAATTTAGTTTGCAACTCCATAAGTTTACTCCTTTCTTGGGTATTTAGATCATCTTTACTACAGCAATAAGTAATTTCTTGGAATAATTTACATTCATATTCTCTTTGCTTTTGACTTATGATTTTACTGAATTGAATACTAAATTCTCTAATTTTGAATTTAATGAATTCCCATTTACTGGTATAGCCTACAATTAGATGATCAGCCATAATATCTTTTATAATTTTTCTGACTATGTCGCAGTAGTCTTCATTTTGTAAAAGTTTGGCATTGAACTTCCAATAAGTTCTTTTATTTGATTGTCTAATTTCCGATTCTAAGCACAGTTCAATAAAGCAATGATCAGATAGAGGTGCATTTGACATCACAACTTTTACAGTGTGCCTAAGAATGATGTCACTTCCTAGCCAATAGTCTATTCTAGATTTACAAGCTCCATTTGGTTTAAATCAAGAAAAGCTCTTAAATCCTGGATTTCTTACTCTCCAAATATCTGTCAAGTTGTTATTTATCAAAAAATCTATAATTAGGTTATTTTTTTGTGGTCTACCTGTCCTTGAGGGCCATCTATCAGTCCATTCATCAGGAGTCATGTTCCAATCACCACCCATTAAAATGTATTCTGTAGGGTATCGATCTTTAAGTTCAAAAATATTTGAAGTTATATCTTCTAACATAATTTTATTCTGACTTTCATTATTATATCCATAAACGTTGACTAAAATGAAAAACAAACTTTCAACTCTCATTACAGCAATCAACCAATGACCATTCAAGTCAGTCCGTTGTAGTACAAGTGTCAGGGCTCTGTGTGCGGGCAGGCAGAGATGAGGATCCAAATGCAGGACTCAAACACAGAATTGAAACTCAAAAAACCTCAGCTTTATTGCTGGCAGAAAAACAAACATGGAGTGAGGATGGAACACTGAGACCAAGGACACACAGGCATAATTCTGAGGGTACGACGCGACACTGAGCATGGGAAAACACAGGGCTTATATACACAGGGTAGTAACGGGGGAATCGGCAACAGGAGGGAGACACAGCTGGGAGAGATCAGGGCTAACGAGACGGGGGAGCTAAGCTGCACACACTAACATAAGACAAAGACTTTCACAATAAAACAGGAAACATGAATTACAAAACAAGCATGCAGACTTTACACTGAGAGACAGACAGAATGACACATGGAATCTGAACTAAACTAAACGTGAGATATAACTGAGAACAAATCCTTAAGCACGGATAAACAGAAACAATAATAATCATCATCATCACTACGAGAAGAAAACAATCCATGAAGCAGAAATAAACCAAAACATAATAAACTCAAAATACTGGGTCCAACGGACCCAGAACCGTGACAACAAGATCCCCAGGAAAGTTATTGAATAAAATTGCTACACCCCCCGACCTCGTTGAGCCATGGCTAAACAGGATTTTGCTACCCCATTGGTTTGACCAAAAAGATACATCACTATCAGATGAATGAGTCTCTTGTAGAAAAATACAGTTTGATTTTTTACTTTTGCAGTACAAAAATAAGGCTTTTCTTTTAACAGATTCTCTTAAACCCCTAACATTTAAAGAACCAAAACAAATGTTAACATTCAACATGAACTATAGACAGAATATCACTCACCACGTGAGAAAAAGAAGGAAAAAAAGTACTAAATGCTGAGCTCCTTAGACCGCTAACAAGTTTCCACTATTTCAGTTTTTGTCATTTTTAGTTCTCCTGTCTTTCCTCAACTTTGCGTCCATCAATGAAGGCATGTGGACCACGAAAGTAGGCTCGTTTACCCACACGTCTTGCTTCCTCCACCAGAGGCCATAGGCGCTGTCGATCTTGTATGTCCTCCTGCGGCAACATCTCTGCGAAACTGATGCCTTCTTGCTTGCAGGTTGAAGAGTCTTTGGTGTGCCTCCACAACTCTTCTTTAATTCGCCTCTGTGTGAATAGAATAATGATGTTTCTGTTTCTGCCATCAACTCGTTTCCCTAAACGGTGGACAATATCAACGGCCTCTTCTAAGTTCAAGTCAGGGGCAATCTTCTGAAGCGTTTGCAAAACCTTCACTCTAATGTTTTCATCTTTGTCTTCCTTCATCCCTTTCAGTTTTAGGCACCACCTCATTCGGTAGCGCTCCTGTTCTCTCACTCTTCTTTTCAAGTCTTCATTGTCTTTAAGCAGCTGTTCATTCGCATTTGCCAGTTTAACAACTTTCAGTTTGCAATCAACTATCTCTGCAGCATTAAACTCTACAGCATTAGCCAAGCTGGCAACCATAGCTGCACTTTGTCTGTTTTGTTCCTTGATATCCTCCAGTTGTGCTTCAAATTTTTTGTCAAGTCCCATAATGGCTTCAAAAATAGTTTTATTGGAGATATCGTCTTCCTTCTCTGAAGATTTTGTTCTTTTCTCCTCTGGCGGTTGTTTTGAAGGAGTTGGCGGCGCCGAGTCTGCTCCCCGTTCTCGCTTGTTTAAGCCCACGTTGGCAGCTTCAGTGTTAGCATAGCCATGGTCACTGACTTTAGCATGCGACGACGTCTTAACATTGGGGTTTGACGGCACAAATTGCAGCTTTGCATTCTTAATAACCTTTTGGGCATCCATAGTTATAATTCGAGTGGAAAGAGAATGAAGTTACTTAGTAAATTTTGCGGTCTTTCGGAGCTCCTGAAAAAAACACGACTGTTCAAGCCGCCATCTTGGTGCCTCCCGATAGAGCGATATAGTCAGAGGCCCTTTCTCAATTCTAAGTACGCAAGTATGTACTCGCGTTCTCGGCGAGACCGGATTTGCCGAGACCGCACGGGAGCACGGACTTGCCGGAAACGGGAGCACGGACTCGCAATTTGTACAATTGGAACACCGGCATACTTGATGATGTCACAGGTCCAGAGTTTTTACTGCCGTCCCCTCTTAATTTAACTGTGAGTAATATGTTATGAAGCTTAACTTTAATCACAGCCAAACCGGTTTACTCAGGAACAAATAAAACACTGAAATAAGCCAAACATTAACATTTAGAAGTGATCTAAGTGACTTATATATCATGTTTAACCTCAGTGGTGAAATCTCTATTAATAAAAATAGTGTACATGTACATACGTGTACATACCTTAATAAAAGGGGTGAAAACGATGTGCTGGGAGTCCGCTGTTCTCGCCGGCTCTAATGATCCTCGACCTCGCTGTCTGCTATGGAGCTGGCGGGTCACAGACGTCTCCGAAAAGGTCGGAGCGCGTTTGGAAATATATGATATCTTGATAAATCGAGCAGATATTTGAAGTTTACACAGCTACATTCTCGCTTGAAATAACTTAAATGTTTATTTTGTGACCCAGAAAGAGTAATATTTAAAAGTTTTCAGCCCCGCTCGTCCGCCATTGCCGCGTTTGAGTTTTGGACGAAATGCATTCTGGGATATTTAGCTGTACCAAGTCCACACAACTCACCACCGATGCATGCTCGATAAAACGGGCGGAGCGAGAACTCGGCTTGATGCGTACTTCGAATTGGAACAGTACTTGGTCTCCGACTGATGACGTATCACGAGTAGACGAGAACGCAAGTACGCACATTGAGAAAGGGCCAAAATCTCTATGTTATCTCCTGAGAACAAATAATATGATGTGGGTGTGTCTGCAGGCTTCAGCACTGTGAGCATTAAACACAATAAAAGACTCACAAGTTCCTGCTCAAAGGTCAGCTGCCTTCAGATCAATCATTAACCTGCAGCAGGTTGTGGCCTGATGTGTTTGTAAGAGTTTCACTTTCAGGAGGAGAAGATTTAAACGAGTCACACAAATGTGAACTACAAAGTCTGTGACACACAATTTAGTGCAAACTGCATGAAATCTGACCTGAAGAAATCCAGTCTTCTGCCTGTTGTGGTTGTGACAGCTGCTCGTAGGAGAGTTTGTTTGTAGGAGGTGGAGATGTTCTCAGATCAAGTGCGTAATCGTCTCTTTGTGTAGACGCTAAAAGCTGTGAGCCAAAACTCTCTGCTCTGAAACTCTTCACTCAGTCCTCACGCTGAGAGTTTAGAGGCTGAACTTCTTGTTCCTCCATAACACTTTTCATGAAGCAGCAGCAATGAGCTTGTGTTTCTCAGCAGTGCGCACACAGAGAACCGATCCTCTCTGCTCAGTCTGAACAAATCAAAGTGAAACGTCAGTGAAAACACAGCTGCTGATCAAACTGTGTCAGATTAATGCCTCAATGTTTCACTGTGAGGTTAAAAAATACATAAAAATGATTTAAAGAAGTAGGAGGCAGATTTTCACAATAAGAGCACTTTGTTTTTAATTCAGTTAATGTCAAACTGTCATCAACACCTCTGTGTTGTCTCCGTCTCTGAGCAGATTCAGGCATTACTCAAATAATAAAGGCTTTTTTTCACTATTATACTTTTCATTAGTCTCCAGGTTGATGATTATAAACAGAATTATTAAAGTTTTTATCATTTCAGGCTGAAAATCAACATGAATTTGGTTCTAATCAAAGAAGCTCCTTTAATGTGTGTCATTAAAATCCTCACACAGACTTAAAAAGGCGACATTAACATTAAAATAAATGAAAGAAGCTTCAGCTGAGAGCTTCATGCAGTCATCATCAGCAGCTCATAGCAGTCACAGCTCTTTATTACGCAGCTTTGCAGGAATTAAAGTGGCTGAAGTGTCAGAGTTTGTGTGAGAAGCTGCTTCATGGACAGCTGTACACACGTCTTTATTATTTCTTCATAAATCAAACACACAGGTTTGTCTGCAGATGATTTAAAGTGTGTCGTTGTGCAGTTAAAGCTGTTTGTGTGACGCCCTGACCTCCTGTGAATGAAACAGCCAATCAGATCCATCAGAGAGAGAGCAGGAAGTGTTGTGTGTTTGTGACAGAACAAGGAAACAGTGATGATGATGAACATAAAGGTCCTCTGATGTTTCCTGTTACAGTAACGCTTGTTCATCTGTTGCTCTCCTACACTTTCCTATAAATAAAGGAGAAAAAGTCCGTTTAGTTTCATTTCCTACAGCTCAGAGTTACACTTCACATTCCTGCTGTCACATCAAAAAGCTTCACTTTGGTCCAACATCTACATGTTAACATGAAACACAGACAGACTCAGAACATCTGGAACATCTGCACTTTGACCCAAACTGTTATAGCCAGGATATTTTATTTTATTTATTTATATTCTGCCTATTAGCTTAGCACAACAACAACAACAACAAAAAGGCGCTCTCTCACCCAGGAAACACGCAGAGAGAGAGAGCATCACCCTGTAACCATGAACCATGGTAACCGTAATGCTGCCGACTGGAACATAAGAACATCACAGCTGTCTATATATATATATATATATATATGTATATATATATATATATATATATATATATATATATATATATATATATATATATATATATATATATATATATATATATATGCCTCTCCCCACCGCAGGGAAAAGGGTAACACCACCTGGGTCTGGGTGCAGTTCCCCCCTCCAGGGGCAAGGGTACCTAGACCCGGTTCGTAGAGTACGCTTGGGGAGTGTGATCGTGTATACAATGTCTCTTTATGTCTGTCTCCACGTTGGTTGAGTGTGGAGTAAGTGCACATGAGAGCATGAGGGTGGGAATGGATGTTTGTATCTGTGTGTTCCTGTATGTCTGTGTCTATATGTCAGGTTGGGTATCAGACGCCACCTCTCTGGGGACATCTCGGGCCCTCCAAGGTTTGGAGGCCTATCTCCACCCACCACCACTTCCCCTGCCAGTAATGTTATTACTGGCAGGGGAAGTATTTAGTATTTAATATTTAGTATTTACTGTCATATTCCCATATATCATTGTGATGTTGTTTATTCTATTACTCTTGTTCTCTTCTGCTTGTTTTCTTTTTTTTTTCTCAACAGGTGATCCAGGTGATCGATAGATGCATTTTTTTTCTGCCCATTCTGTTGGTTTTTGTTTTTTGCCCTTCTCCCCCGTCCCTCTTCTCAGCTGTTTCTCTTTCCCTCTTTCTTTCTCCCCTTCTTTCCTCCAGTCAAGTCTGTCCCGTATTCAGCAAGTGAAAATAAAATAAACAATAAAAGGTGAATCAAACGGACCATTATGGCAAGGCTGGGATGGTCAATTTGGTAAAGTAAATCCGTTGGGCATCTTTCTTTGCCTTTAGACAAGAATTCAAAAGAGCCAAACGGGACAGGCAGAAAAAAAAAAAATTTCTCCCCTGTTACATTCACATTTTCTCCAACATTCTCTCAACAACACTGTAATTTCATCATCAACATATAGCCTGTAACTACAGTTTTCTTCATACAAAATCTCAGTAATCCTGTGGTAGAGAAACATCATTAAGTTGTGTCCTGCTGTAAATCACATGATCAAATCACATGATTAACCATCGGCTGTAAAAAGAAATGTAAATGTTAGCGCTGCGCAGGTGTATACACTCTTTCAGTAATCTCTGTGAGCAACACAAGGTAGTGAATGACACACACATGGTAAATTCACAGACACAGAAAAATTTAAACTAAAAAGGTTAAATTTTCAGAGTTCACATAGTCATGTGACCCAAGTTTCCTCCTGTGGTCTCCTTCTGCTCCTGCAACAGAGACACACACAGAGATACATCCACACCTTTGTCAGGTGGGGGTTGACTTCACACAATGGTGTTAAGTCAGTCAGTTCCCCATTTATTTTAAAATTCTCACTCATTCACTCAGTGATTCCTTCTTTTGCTGATTGTGGAAATTATCGTCGCATTCGTTTCCACGCTCAGCAAAACGACATCATTTCAAAAAGAAAAATAATTTAGACTGGATTTCCTCGTTGAATCCTTTTGGACAGGAACTTGTTTCCTGATTGTCCCAAATAAGTGGCTTTCTCCTGAGCCCATTTTAATTTTGGAGAAGCTCACTTTGCAACAGTTTTCTCGACGACGCTTCGATTCTAATCGTGCAGATCTGCTCAAACAGAGATCATCAAACAAAACTTTCAGTGCACCATGAAAGTAACAAAATAAAAGAAAGAAAATAAAGGAAATCAAAGGAAAGAAAGGCCTTGTTTAAGTCATGACACGTGTTCTTCATGCCAGGGGGATAAATCGTAACAACCCAATTGGCAGGTTCAACTTTAGTAATAAAGACAATCAAACAGCCAGTTTAATCTCAAACATTCATCCAATCAGCCATACACACAACATACAGCTTAACCCTGTTGTCTTAGCACATAATAAGTTTCTTCTCATGTAACTAATATGCATGTAGGGTTGGTATAGTTAATGCATCTTCAGTATGTTTTTGTGTTCATCTCTCATCACACTTTCATTATTCTCATCACTGCTTAAACAACACACATCTCTCTCTGTTTTTTTGTTTTTTTTAAACTGTACTTTTCTCCAAAACAGAAAATAGCATTACAGCTGTTTCAGACTGAGAAACACCAAACACTCTTCGTGCTATCATTCATCCACACAACTATTTTATTTCTTTTCGTCCACTGGGCAGGTGACCTGCAGAATCACGTCTGCCCCAGCTGGATACCTTTCACACACACCATGACGTCAGACACTCTCACACTCGCCGAATTGATCAGGAGAAAAACTTTCTTCATCTTCACACTCTGTTACAGAAACACCATATGGTTTTGTTTTTTTTTTGTGTTGTGTCAGGGATGGATATGTGGTTGTAACGTTTGTGTTCACTAACTTTACTTTCTGTTTCCTACCCTGCCTAGTCTGTCTTGGACTCAGTGCTGCTCCTAATGCCTCTCCATACTCAGCCTTTAATTTCTCCTCCACCTCTGCCTCTGCTCTCTCACACTCTTCTCTGGCTCTCCTTTCTGCTAACATTCTTGCTCTTCATAATGCTTTTCTACGGTGTTGTTCTAAAGTAGTTGCAGTGGATTGAGCTGTAGTTTCATCCTCAGGTTTCACAAGAACTTCTTGCAATATTGCTCTTTTAACATTCTGTGCTTCTCTCCTCTTCTGAGTCTGCTCCAGCCACCACTTAGCAACTGCTAACTGCAATTCCTTCCTCTGCTTCGCTTTACCTGTTTTACCTGCTACACTTACAGCTATTCTTTCTACCAGCATTTTACACTTAACTTCCACTAATGTCCCTTCAAATCCATATTTCTCACACCAACAACCTACATACTGCGTGCTGCCTGGTAAAACTTTCTGCATAAATTTTACATCCCCTTCTAAGGCAGACTTACACATTTTATTCTCCATTACAAGACAACAATCAGCCACACTCACGCAGACCACGTCTGGCCCGCACACACACATAACATAGGCCTATCGCTTGCGTCTGCACGCACAGCTAGCGCTCTCTGTTGAAAACTCTCAAACGCCCCATATGGCGGAGAATTCAACCTTCGGACACTCTCTAACGCCCCCAAATGGCGGAGATTCCGGACACTCCTCACGGCGGAGCTACCGAACCTAGGTTATTTCCACGCCCCAAACGGCAGAGAAGCCTGTGTCTCTGTTACGCGGCTAGCGCGCTTCCGTTACCTGCGGTCAACGCAGGGTCACGTAGCCGCTCTCTAAGGCCTTCTGTACTAACTGTTTGTTTACGTTCATGGGAAGAGTCTCTGGATCCCGTCAATCGTCATCCATCCCGAGGTGAGTTCAGGCGCAAACTTCCCGGCCTGGTGACAAAGCAAAGTGAAACACCAGGGCTTTACGTCAATCATCCCAGACGTTGCGGTGGCGTCCTCTCCCTCTCCTCGGTGGATGCAATGTGTTAGGCTCCGGCTCGGAGGACCAAATAAATGTTGGGTCTGTGTTTCCACAAGCCCCGCTAATTCTAGAGACTTATTCATCATGAAGAAAACAAGACAGTCGATCGATCGATTACTTGTGCAAGGGAGGCCTCGTCTGTGTCCACCACGAAAATGACCCCGATGATGGCCTCCTCTCGCTGCCTTTTATTGACAAACTTCAAACAATAGTTTACTAAACACCTCCCTTGCAACCCCCTTTGGTTACAAAGACAAGGCACTGTATGTAAATGTATACACTGAGTGTGTGTGTGTGTGTGTGTGTGTGTGTGTGTGTGTGTGTGTGTGTGTGTGTGTGTGTGTCAGACCTCCTGCTGACCAAAGGGTCGTAAACCCAGGAAGCTTACATCAATAGAAACAGGTCTTTCAGATAGGATGTATCTACAATAAAACCTCCCCCAGCACAGAGTGGCTGGAGAGGTGGTCAGGATCAAAGGAATGGCTTTGATCCTACTGCTTGAACTAATGCTGTACAAATTTAAGAAACACAATGGCAACATTCAACAATTAGACTTAACAAGACTTTTTCAAAAATCTCAGTTTTCAGTGAAAACGCCGTTTACGTGTGGATGAAAGGCGCAAATGCTCAGAAAAATCTACGTTTTCAAAAATCCCGATGTAAGTGTGGGCGTGGCCTTACTTAGCTTTGATGCTGCCAACGTGGTCACTGGATAAACTGAAGTAACCGGTCAAGGCAGCAGTGGCAGAGCAACCCTTATATTCGGTTTCTTATGTTTAAAAAATACTCAGTTACAGCGCACGTTTAAACAGATGATCTTTGTAGGTGGGATCAACCTGCTCTCAGCAAGAAGGTCGTGGGTTTGAATCCATGTCTGATTCTCTCCTGGTACCCTGACATCCTCCCACAGGTTAACTGCTTCTTGCCTAATAACAGCTGGGATAGGGTTACACACACACAGTCCTGTTTTCATATCTCCGTGGGGACATTGATGTAATGCTTTACCTAACCCTAAAAACTGAATGCCTAACCCTAACCTTCAGCCCTAAACCTAACCACAACCTAATCGTACCTCTGACACTAAAACACCATGTTTAGTCTCAAAAACGCCTTCAAACTCTTGGCGACAAGTGGAGTCACGTTCCAGTTTCTGTAAACATGGTGCAAACACACACACGACCCTGAGCTGAAAAGATGGATGGATGTGTAAAATCCATATTGCTGCTGTTCACAGCAGGACTTTGTTTAGCTTCTGTTCAGAATGACAGGAGACAAAAAGCCCAATGGGTCATATATTGCACTTACAAATGAGAGGATGCCTCGCCTAGTCGTTGGCACAGGTTTTTCAGTTATCCTGATCTTGAATACATCTGTCTCTGTGCACCAGTTCACTCCTAGGACTCTTTCATCTGGTAGTGCATCATGTCTTGTTACCACAGCTGGAGTTGGTATACGGCGAGCTGTGAGAGGACAGAGATGGAGAACGCACATTTAACTCTTGAACAGGAGATACGTTACGACTAACAGACGACTGCTGTCTACATGATGTCTTTGCAGCCCTTATGCTACATGTTACACAACTTTTCTTCATGGCAACAAGACTGAGGTGCCACATAGTCGACACATACAGCTGATTATGATGCATGTTTTACTATTGCTATGTTCACATCATCTGCTTGGCTTTATCACTGAAAGCCTGGAGATCTTCTGACGTGTGCATGGCTGATGTGAAGTATGATTAGTCCTACATGACATCAACAGCAGAGGCAATGAAAGCTTTGTTGTTAACAGGTTGTAGGTAAAGTCAAATGTCTACTTCTACACTTGTGTTGGGTAAAGTTCTTCTCCCTGCAGCAGATTTATATCTGTGCTTTCACAGGGCGTGATGTGGAGCTCAGCGCTGAGGTGCAGGTCTCCTTGGAGACGGCATCCTGGCTGAAAATATTATCATGCTTCCAAAACATTTCAGCTTTTATTTTGAAAGAAACAAGACTTGAAAACGAATCCCCTTCTTCCTCTTTGTCTTTGTTCTTCAGAGGAGTGTCACCTGGACAAACTCAGGGCTGTTCTAGAGCCTTTCTTATTATTTGACTCCATAGAAATAAAACTGAATGGAATCAAACAAAAACTCCCAAACAGCTAAAACACTTTGCTTTATTCTCTTTTTTAACAAATACGTTGAAGTCCATCCATAACAACACAGCTGAGATCTCCTTTGTAATCAAGTGTTTACATCCTTTGTACAGATCTGCATACAAAACAATCATTTACGTCCCACAGAAGTCTAGTTACACGTAACTATACAAGAACTGGTGAATGACAGAAACATGAGACACATGATCACAGGTGATAACAAAAAGAGAAAGAATTCATGTGTTAGTGATGTTTTTCAGCCCTGATGGCTCATGTTGGAGAAACAAGCTGAGGTACGTGGAAAGTTCACACACACAAGTGGGCGTGAGCGCACACACAGAGAGAAACACAACTGAAGCATCTGTTTGCTGTTTCTGCTTTCATCATCTCTGCTGCTGTGTCAGGCTGGGGTCTCTCAGTGACGTGGTTGAGGTGAAGTATGACGAGTATCCCTGATTCAGTCCATCGAGACAAAGGGCAAAGAAAGCTGTTGTTAACAAACTCTATGGTGAT
Source organism: Maylandia zebra (assembly GCF_041146795.1). Classification (NCBI taxonomy): domain Eukaryota; kingdom Metazoa; phylum Chordata; class Actinopteri; order Cichliformes; family Cichlidae; genus Maylandia; species Maylandia zebra. The sequence continues at coordinate 10,165,325 of NC_135168.1, read as the reverse complement.
GTGGCATTTAGCTCTGACTCTACGCTCTGCTGAATCCTTTGAACCTGCTGATCAGTAAAGCTCTACGTGCTGCAGCAGATTGACCTCATCTGTGTTCACAGGTGTGGACCTCAGCGCTGAGGTGCAGGAGACTTTCATTCAGTTCTCCCTGCAAACAGCATCCAGCCTGGAAATACTGTCATCTTTCCCACAAATGGTGCTCTTATCTCAGAGAAGAAGTCTGATGTAAATAACTGCAATCAACAGTGATGTTCTGCACAGATCACTTTTCCATTTTGCTCTCTAGATGAGTCCCAGCTGCCTGACCTTGTGTCCAGGTGATTGTCTCACTGAGGAGCTTTTGTTCTGAAAATCTCACGTCCATCACCTGTTTCCTTTTTACTATCTCTGCTCTTTCTTTATTCACAATGCTCATAATATCACACAATTATATTCATCACCTGCATGTTTTTATCCAGCTGCTGTTAGAACCAAACAAATAAAAAGGATGAAAAGCCTGAAATCCTTTGATTTATTACATTTGAAACAAATATGAGAGCATCCCTAACAGCACAGCTGAGACCTTTGTTTTAATCAAGCCTTTGTATCGACACACTTGTAAAGATTCATATACAAAACATAATAGAATAAATCAATATAAAATACACATAATCACAAAAATGCAGCCATGTTGTGAGTTTGCATCTAAAACATGCATGTTTCCCTTTGTACAGGCAGATTTACAGCAGACAAAGCAACACGCTGATCGACTTTGACCGCTGCAAAAACAAAATACCCACCAAGTCTGAAGTCGATCAGAGGAACTGTTGACAGACTGACAGACATACAGATGCTTGATTCATTAGTGCGATTAAATGTTCTTCTTTAGCAGCATCACTTCATGTGTTTGTGTTCCAGGAATAAAGGTCTGTTTAAACTGGACGTCTCCTCAGCATCACTCGTGCTGTCATGGTTTCAAAGCTGTGCAGAAAGAATCTGAGGGATGATACAGAGGTGACCAAAGTTACAAACATCCAGCTGTGCTGCAAATGTTTGCAGAGCTCCAAACTCTTTGGCTTTCTGCAGAGCAAGTATGGAAGAAGCACCTGAGCTAACTTCAGTTTAGACGATATGAGGAAAAATGCTGCTTCCCAAAGTTTCCTACAAGTATCCAGTTTATATTTAGAGAAGCGAAGGCTCTTTATCCTGACAACTACTCCCTGGTGGATCCCTGTCCTGTGACAGCAGCAAAGACTGTGTATCAGTATCATCAAAGCCACTTCAATAACCAGTGTTTAAAGCTCTCTAGCAGATGGACTTCAGTGGCAGCAGCCTCTGTCTGCTGTGTACAGAAGGTTCTCTGATGAAGCACACAGCAGATGCTGCACTACAACAGCAGCAGCAGCTCAGCTTCAGTTTGCTTCGACGCCCTTTTTGACCTGTGAAACAGCAGAAAATGAAACATTTCAACACCCGTTTGTTAGCGTGAGCTATTCTGCTGTTTTTCATCATTTCACAGGTGAAATAAAATCACATTTACTTCCTGTAGGAGTGATCGTGTCCAGCCTGACTGAGACCATGTGCTCCATCCTGCACAGGTAATAAACCTCTGACATGAAGGGCTGTCAAGTAGTTTTAGACAAATGGGGGTAAAAGAGACGTTAAAAGCTTAAAGAGAAACTACATTTTCTAAGAACTGTCTGACGTTCACCTCTCACTCTCAGAAAGCATACAGACTTTCTTTGATTCACTAGTGAGATAAAATGCATTTCTTGGACAACATGACTTTGATATATTTGTTTTCCAGGAGCAAAGGTCTGTTTATACTGGCGAGCGATGCAGGCAGGAGGACTCTTTACACTGTGACTGACTAATCAATCTCTTCATCATGACTTCTGCTGTCATGGTTTTAAACCTGCGCAGTGGAGAAAAGAAGCTGAAAGAAGCTTCCTGCAAGTATCTGACGTGTTTTTAAAGAACTAAATCCTCCTCATCCTCACAGATACTCCCTCCTTAACCAGTTTCTTAAACTAGCTAACAGGTGGAGCGACACCACTGCGTACCAAAGGTTATAAAGTTAACCACGCAGCAGACACTCTCGGTGCGTCAGCTGTGTGGAATCAAGTTGTTCCTGCATTAATACACATTGTTACGTTCCCCCCGAAAGGGTCTAGGCATGTGAGTGAGGGGACCAGTAACAAATGAGTCCAGAACAGAATGAAAGGAAAACAGACCAGTGTTTTCAGTAAATAAAATAGTCTTTATTATAGATCATCTTAACATAAAGAGCCGGCAACGCCGTTTTACCAATAACACTTGGAAAAAGAGAAAAAGGGTTGCAACAACAAAGAACACAACAACCAAACAAAAACTCCACACCACGAGGAGGTACTTCCAGGGGCCCACAAGCTCACCCTGTCACTAACAGCAGCTGGCTTTACTGCTGCCAAGGCCCACAAGCCCACACTACTCACGCAAAGCAGCTATGCTGTTTCCACAACTCCACACTTTGAGCAGGCTAACCACACACAACACAGAGACACCAGAGAACACCCCCACCCTGTTCACAGCTCATCCCCAGCTTATATGACCTCCGAGAGGTGATTGCTGACTGGGCCCAGGTGGTAAATGAGTCCAATGAGCAGCAGCTGTGTCCTGGGGAGAGAGAAGAGCAAGAGAGAGACGGGGGGTGGAGCAAAAGAGGAGGAGGTGGAGAAAAACACCGCGCCCACACAAGGGCAGTATCAGGAGGCCCAGCTAGGGCCGAACACACATACTGAAGGAACTGCCCTGAGAAAGGTGAACTGAAGCTTTGATGCTAAAGTTAAGAACCTTTTGTTCACACTGGCAAGTGTTCAATGTTACCATTTATGCCAGTTTATTGATAAAGTACTTTTAAAAGCAGCAGCAGGGCTGACAAAAGTGCAATAAAACCAAAATCTATGAAACAGCAAATAATGAAATATTTTCATTTCAAGACCTTTTTATTAACTCTTCTCCGGCCTTTATAGCACATTTACTTGTCTTACACTCTTTCAGTTGATATGAGTGACCAATATCTAATTCATTAGCTCACTAGTGCTTTACTGTTATATTCAGTCTGCTGACTGAGATCAGGTGACATTAAAAAAATCGCTAGTGAATGAAATGTGAAAACAAAAATCATTGTGATCAAAGGTCTCTTGTTTGCTCTGAGGCACTAAAGCCTGCACAGGTAATAAGCTTCTTGGCTTTAAGTGAGGATTTCCATTCGTTTGCAAGCAAATGAAGAAACAAAAGTTTGTACGGACTTTAGCGCCCTGTTGTCCTCATGTGTGGACGTCACATTTTGGGACGTTTAGACCAAAATACAAAGTTTTGCTCCACAAGGACCTGATTTGCACTTACGAGGTCATTATCCTGCCTCTGTTCTATCGACATTTAAAGCGAATATCCTCATATGTGGATCTCATTTCTCTCAGAAACAAAGTTCTGGTAATTCTTTGTTTGTACATGAATCAGGTCCCAAACAGCCCAAATAGCAAAGAGACTTTAAAAATGCATGAAAGAGTTCAGGTCTTAGGAGGTTAAAGCTCTAAAAGAGAAACTCCAGTGAAACAAGTTGAGGTGACCACGTGTGTGTTGTTGTCACGCCAGCAGGTGCCGACAGGTTAATCTGGCCCTGCTTTGTTTGTCCTTTTGGAGCAAAAAGCCTGTTTTTCTTGTGTTTTTAACTACATTTGATCATCACGTTGCTGATATCGTCTGATCTGCATCCCAACTGCTAAGTTTGTGTTATTTAGGTTGTTTCTTTGAATGTTTCTCTTGCTAACTGTCTGAGCTTCCCCTCTCACAGAGTGAACATAATTCTGCCCTTGTATGATTAAACTTTGTGGTTGCAAAACCGTCCATTTGTTTAGCAGAACTGACATGTTTCTGAATCCATCCCAGAGCCGAGGGTTTGTGTAAGTGGGTTTTTAGTGTGGGTTTTCATGCTGGCAGGGAGGCAAAAGGTGATGTCAGTGTCTACTATATAAAGAGGCAGCAGCTTCCAGATCTTCATCTGTGTTCTCCTCCATCATCATTTCACTCATCACATGGCTTCACATCTCAGCCTTCTGGGAGTGGTGCTGTGCTCCTCATGGTTTCTGCTTCTGAAATCCCACCTCAGGCAGACTTTGATTTACAGGCAGCAACAGTCATCCATAATGGTTCTTATTTTACCGCCCATCTAGTTTCATAACCACATGTCCAACTTAGGGTTGCAGGAAGGGGAGCTTCAGTACATGTTCACGTACTGTGTTGTGTGAAATACTATAAGTGTTTGTCCCATAAGTATTTGGACAATGAACTCTGCTGTAGCTGTGTCTCTGTCCAAAGTAAAACAATCAGGATGTGTTGAAGTGCAGAATCAGAGTTTTAATTGGAGGGATTTAACAAAAGAACTGCTTTAACTGCTTACTGGCTGCGTTCAGCTGTTACTCACAGGGCACCACAGTGGGTGACTGTTCATGTGTGATTGGACACATTTTTAGGCCTGATGCCATTTCTGACACAACCCCAAAGAGATGTTTTGTCTCCTCCTGAGATTCAGCCGCTGAGCTTCCACTTGGTAGGCAAATGTGTAAAGAACTATATTCAGGGGCGTTTTTAGCCCGTTTTGGGGGGTGCTTCCCAAAATGGATCAAAGCACCCCCAAAGATTTCTTACTTTTTTGACAATATTTGGTGTTTGTGTGATACACTACAAAAATATAGAAAGTATACAGTACTTGGTTGAGATCTTTTAACAACAGAAGTATAGATAACCCCCTCCCAGAATGGTTTGTTCCAGCTCTCCCCTGCTCTGGCTCTGGTGCCCTTTGTGCCAGAGAGATGGTGGCTGAGACGCAGCAGAGCAGAGGTGGAAGTGCCTGGCTTAAAACAGGACATGTTAGCTGCATTTAACCTTCAGTTACTCTTTATATAGTTGGTAGGAGTCAGACCATGTTTCTGTTTACCTGAAAAACATTACACCAGGTAACCTGCTGGGTTAAATGTGTTTTCCGACGATGTTTGCTGCCCTACAATCCGTCCTGCTCTGTAGTGAAATCAGAGACATTTGACCGTCCTGTTGCTCCCATTGAAATGTATACAGCCTGTTTAAAATCTAAAACTAAAAACTGTCCGTAGCTGCTGTTGTTACCACTGTCCTGTTAGAAAAGGAAGGAATGAGAGAAGCTGCTCACTTTGTCATATGTGCCGATATTAAACCCAAGGTACTTACCAGCTAACTGACTGGATTCCCATTAACCTTATAACTCCTGTTGTGTGTGTGTGTGTGTGTGTGAGGTTCATAATGGATATAAGGACGTCTTTTCAAAAAAAGCAGCAACATTCAGGTAAAAATGAAAGAACAAATGATCCGTCAATAAAGGATAATGTTGGATCAGTGTTTCAGTATTTATGTCTTTTATTTGATGTTCATGTGTTTGATTTTTTGCCTTTTGGTTGAAAGTACACTGAGGGAGGACTTTTTTATTAGTGATTTCAATAGTATTTTTTCATATTAATGTAATTTTTTCATCTAATACAATCTATTTGTGTAGCCACTAAGACTGGTGGACCTAAATCTTCACCTCCAAGTCCGTTCACATACAAGAGGAAGGGGAGTGAGCGGGTCAGCGCTCAGGGCACAGAAACTAAACTGGCTTAAAACACCATTTATGTCCATAAAAAAAAAACACAGCCAGAGTCACAAATACAAGATAAAATTCCCCGTATACAATAAAAATATTGTTGCAACCCGCTAAAAACCCTGCCGGCAGAAATAACTATACACTATTAAAACAAGGCTAAAACATGTTTTCCATAAGCTAAAATTACCCTCCCACAGTCCCATAATCCCACAGTCCAGCCACACATGGGTGAGTGGTCCTTATATGAAAGAGACAGGAGAGGAACTTCTCTTCCAGTATGGTAAGACTCGTCAGCAGCAGACCAGGGAGGAGGCCCCTATCACAGACCTGTCTCCTCCTGACAGCGCGTCGCCGCACAGTCCCGCCCCACTCCACACCTGAACACGGACTCCCTCGTCTCACCGTCAGATGCAGGCAGAGGGGCATCCCTGCCCTGTTGTGCATTGCAGCCATCGCCACCCACTGTTGCTGTTCCTGCGTTGGGACTGGATCGCCGAACGACTCGCGGCACCCCACAGCAGTTCCTTCCACACACGTGCGGGCTTGCACGCGTTCCTTTTTCTCCTGCTCACCTTTCGTGCGTCGCTCCTCTTCTTGTCTCTGCGCTCACTATCCCCTTTAACAGGTCAACCTGGCGGCTGATAGGCCACCTTGGGGAACGCCCCCACCTCACAGGTGCCTACAATTGTCTGTTTAGTCCACAGTGGGTTAAAGGAACATGGTACAACATTAACACACATAATATAAATATAAGGATAAAACCATGCCGTATAAATATCAATAAACAAACATGCAATATAAATATCACAATAAAATCATGCAAATAAAATCAACACTATGTACCAATACACAGATTGATAAAACATAAAAACACAAATATCCACTGTGTGACATCTGCGTGTGATTATCAGTTCAAAGAGGGAGAGAGGAAAGAGGGGAAAGAACAAGGTCAGGGAGAATCAGGTAAGGAAGCAGACAGGGAGCAGTGACAGTTACAGCAGAAACTGTTAAACTGCTTGAGAGAGTTGATCACCAAACACTGATAGATTTGCCAACCTCGAGGTGAGGTGACGTTAAAATAAAAGAAACAATCTGCAGAGCCATGTTAGTCGTGTCTGCAGTAAAGAGCTTTTTATACATTGTACCATAGGCACAGTTGCCTCCATTTTTATAATTGTTTAAATTAATATTTTGTACATTTGTACATTTCAAGGACTCTATTTTTGGAGTGTATGTTTATGTATCTGTATTATATTATACGAACACTTTAAAAGTCTGTCCAAAGAATCACTCAGTTTACTTTTTACTCACTATGAGCATCATTCTCCCCAGTAATTAAGGTCAGGATATGTATGTTTTTATTCCAATCCATTCTTCTTTTGCAGCGTTTAAATAACCTTGATCAGATTTGATGGTTTTGTTACAAACTTTTCAAAAACTGTTTGATTAGAGGTTTTTTTTTTTTAATTGAATATTGATTTATTGATTAGCATTCAAATATCTCAGTGAAAACAATAAAGATCTACCACAAAGCAAGAAACCGAGACAAGGCTAATCAAAAGGTACTGGCTGAAGCATGTTTATTAAATTGTGTTAAAATGTACAAAACAGTGATGTCATGTTTTGAGACTTGATGAATTTAAGAATCTTATGATTTAATACAGAAATTTGCAGACTTGCACAGAGAGGGTAAAATTATGATGACTGATAACAGAGACGAAGACAACAGACGACGAGGACAGGAAGGAACAGGGGTTTAAATGCACCAAGGAGACAGTCAGAGAGAACTTGGTACAACTGGAGGCATGTAGGGATGCAGGGACTGACAGAGACGGGGAAGACGTCTCATCGTGACGAGTAAAGTTTATCTTGCCTGGCTGGGCAGCTCTCTGGGTGCTCAGCACCCCCAAAGCTCTGATCCTAGAATCGCCCCTGGTTGAGACGCATTTTCTCTAAACACCGGGTCTCTGTGGCTTTTAAACACCTCAACACGCTGCACCAAACACTGGTCCACCCCAAGGATCGGGTCCCCGACACAAACAGAGTAACATAGTGTACGCTGTTAAGTGCAGGAGGATTGTCAGGATTTATACATCGGGGAAACCAAACAACCTCTGGCTGAGAGGACGGCACAACACAGAAGAGCCACCTCGTCAGGCCAGGACTCTGCAGTCTGTTTACACCTACAGGCCAGTGGACACTCTTTCAATGATGAGGATGTGACATCCTGGACAGGGAGGAACGCTGGTTTGAGGGCGGAGTCAAGGAGGCCATTTACGTGAAAAGGGAAAGACCATCTCTGAATGGAGGAGGGGCCTAAGGGTCCATCTGTCACATCTTACATGCTGTGACTGCAGCCATTCCCCAACTCTCTGTGAATGGGACTCATGGACATGGATCAGTGGTTGTTGATCAATGGTCATGAGAATTTGCATGATTAAGATGAAGGAACTGACCTCAGCCCCAGTGGGCTGGTTTCAGTCATTTATAAGATTGAAACCTGCAGTCAGCTGAGACTGAAGACGTCACCTGATGATGACGACACGTTTCTCCCACAAAACGCTGCGTCCAGATGAACAGAACCAACTTTTGTACTGACCCACAGTTTTGTGTCTCTAGCAGCTGTTTCATCGGGCATGTTTGTTGTGACCCAGAGTCCAGATGTTTCTGTCATGGAGGGAGAGACCGTAAGCATCACCTGCTGCTGGACAAGAACGTCTGAAAGATTCAGAGTGGCCTGGCTGAAAAATCAAACAATAATTAAGAGAGAGACCAACGCAAATCAATCTCCAAGTCTCTGAAAAAGGAGGCAAAGACTCATCTTTGAACATTTCAAACATCAGAGGATTCAGGAACATACATCTGTAAAGTGACTGTGGAGATTCCATCTTTAACTGTGTCTAAAGGAAATGGGACCATCATCACAGTCAGAGAGAAGACGGTGAATAACAACAACAACAACAACCACACAGACTCCAGTGAGTGAACACGTTCAGTTTGGTGACCAACACGCCTCCAAAATATGTCAACGTCACCTTATACAGATTAAACGCTGTCACATGAAAGTCTAGTCTGTCACGTGTCTGTGCTGTTACCGTACACGTGGCAGCCTTTGGTCGTCTGAAGGGACGATTAATAAACATTGAATCCTCCAAACCAGAGCGATGAAACTACCTGAACATCTGTCAGCTGAAAACCTTCAAACTTACAGACGTTTGTGACGACTGGCTTAGAAAAAACTTTACAAACTTGTTCAGCATTTTTGGTTTTGTTTTAAATTTATGTGATGATTCCAAAAACACTGCTGATTAAAAATGAATGATTGACTTTTGACTGATTGTCTCATTTAATGAATTAATTAATACTTATCATAGTAAACTCCTCTGGGTTACCATAGTAACACGACCAGTAAAGATGCTTTGGCATGCAGACTGGAGCAGCAGGGATCAAACCACCTGTCACGGCTGCACAGCAGTCGTGTGGTGTATTGAAAAAAGGATCCAAAATGCAGGTACCGGCTGGGGTGCGAGTGAGTGTTTATTTACAGCAGTGAGAAGGTGACAAAACAGGAAGAGCAGAGCAGGGAGTAAACAAACCTAAACTGGGAAAACTAAAGAACAAAACTTAAACCAAACACTCACGGGAGGAGGAGCGAAATGCACAAAGAGAGATGGCAGAGAGACGCAGAATGAATACCAGGTAACAGAATAATGCAGACTGACATGGAACTAAACAGACGACGCGACAGAGAGCACAGGAAAACACAGGGCTTAAATACACGGGGAGTAATCAGGGAATGGGCCACAGGAGGGAGACACAGCTGGGAGCAATAAGGCTAACGAGACAGGGGAGAGGTAAAACTGAACACACTGACATGAGACATGAACTTTCAGAATAAAACAGGAAACTAACAGACACAGAATCAGACAGGACACTGAACATGACAGGCAGACTCATGAGCAGACACAATAACACCATGGACAGACAGAGGGAACACAGAGAAGTGGGAGCAGGCAGGCAAAGAACAGAAACCTAACAAATGGCAAAATCACAACAGAATACACACTCGGAATGAACAAAAGCATAAGGAAACACAAAACACTGAGTCCTCAGACTCAGGACCATGACACCACCGACCTTACTATTGTCAGGTGACCTGCTCCACCTCCTGAGCCCCACTTCTCATGACAAATGACTTCCTTTTCCTTTTCTATTATTCTCACTGACACTTGAGGATTGATCATGTTTGATTAGAGCTGCTGCTTATTCTGCAGCCACAGGATGTGCCGAGGCTCAGGGAGGGGCAGCCATGTGACCAGTTCGGCTGAGAGAAAGAAGACATCAAAGACGTGCTGTGGAGGAGCCAGATATGAATAATAACTCATGATTAAACACGTAGAGGTGTATTAACACAAAGTGAGTGAAGAAGAAACACCCAGTGCATCATGGGAGTCCCCCAGCAGCCTACACCTATTGGGTGGATGTTACATGTACAAGATTCAAACTTGTGATTTGAACTAAATAATTTCATGTTTCTGTGGTGAACATAATTAAATCATGTAGCATCTGCATGAAATTCAGCAACTTAATTCTTGTTCTTGTTGAGATGACAGGATACAATCTAGTCAGAGTGGTTCGTTACCTGGACTCACGAAGTTCACAAGATCACATTAGATGTCAAACTGCAGGAAAATCACTGGAGTTTTCAGCAGCAGACAACTACGCCCACAACAACAGATTTCTTTGAGTGTAACTAAGGGAGGATTCAGGGTCACCTGGTCCAGCCCTAACTATATGCTTTAGCAAAAAGGAAAGTTTGAAGCCTAATCTTGAAAGTAGAGATAGTGTCTGTCTCCTGAATCCAAACTGGAAGCTGGTTCCACAGAAGAGGGGCCTGAAAACTGAAGGCTCTGCCTCCCATTCTACTTTTAAATACTCTAGGAACAACAAGTAGGCCTGCAGAGTGAGAGCGAAGTGCTCTAATAGGGTGATATGGTACTATAACAGGCGTCCCCAACTCCTGGACTCCGGTCCAAATCCAGACCCCAAGAGGATTTTGTCCGGATCACAAAGCAGTTTCTCATTTACCGTGTAGTTGGATAGTTTCTTCCTGCCGGCTGCCGTGGCTGACTTTTGAACTGGCGCGACACGCAGCTATGCAGGTTAGCATCATGCTGGTCCACTCTCCCAGCCAGCTGTTGGCAGTAATGCACCACCAACTGCCAATAAAACGACAAAGAAGAACAAGCTATGTGGGTATGTGAGTTGATAGGTTACTATGTTGGGAGCTTGCTGAGTGGATGAGTAAAAGAAGATGGCTTTGTCAAAAATACTTATAAAGTTATCAAGAGTGGAAATCTGAAGAGCTGTTATGAAATCAAACATAAGAACTTTAACCAAAGCTGTGCGCCTGGTTCTGACGGTAGAACAAGAAGAATAAATGAGGTATGAGCGGCTACACGGCTGATAACAGTCTGTGACAGCACAACAGCATACGAGTGTTCACTGTGAGCACGGTGGACTTTAGGAGGACACAAAAAGACTTTCACTGACTGGAAAATGATAAAGAGTGAAAGGAAGCTGCAGCAGAAACACTTTTAAGTTTGGAAGAGAAACAATGTAACACTTTTAGATGGAAACAAAGTAAAGTGCAACAATTTACCTTCAATAAAAAATAAATTACATCCTTAATAAAACTATAAACATTTGAACCGTTTGATACTGAAACATAAAATGAAATAAACTCCATAAACAATCAAAATGAATTCAAACTGATCAGCAACATTAACTCAGGAGCACAATATATGAAACAATTTAACCTACAAAACAAAAACGAATCAAACAGTTTGTGCTGATTTCTTTCTTTGATCAAAATAACAAAGTCAGCATTAATGGCTCCGACGAGCACGTTTTGCAGTGCACAGCTTTTCAAAGCAGCTTTGAAGCAGGATCCTGCAGCTCTCAGCTCCTGCTCAGTGTTTAGCTGGGACCTGGACTTGGTCTGCAGCAGCAGCAGAGAAGCCTCACAAAGATGAGACTAAAGGAAGAAGAACGCCCAGAGCCTGCTGCCCTCAGAGTGGATACTGCTTCTCTACACTCAGCCAGAATCCACTCAGTGTCTGTGATGTGAACTGCAGTCTCAGTGTGGAGTCAGACGTCAATGAACTGGTTCTGCTCTGCAAAGCTGAAACCAGTTGGAGCTGGTCATGCTGGGAACTGTTTTCATGGAAGTCCTTTTAAAAGTATCCCATCAGTGATGAAATATGCTGCTTGATATATGGAGTCACTGAGGCGGCATCATCGTCAGTAGTGTCAACAAATTCATGCAGGTTCTCCAATGAATCTGTGTCTCCTTCATCGAGTCTCCTGCCCCACACTGCAAGCTTTCAGTGACAGAGCTGATCTTGTGACCTGAGGGAGGTTTTTATCTTTCCCTTGAAGCTGTAGATTTACTTCATTTCCAAATATGTCCCTCAGGTAGGCCAGTTTTGCCAGGAAGCTCTCATCACTAACTCTGCGACTTCATACTTGTGCTCCTGCTCCAAAAACATCTGATCTGCTCTCTGAGCACAAAAACTCAGGACAAGACTTTTCCTGGTGACAGCCGCCTGGCTTCACTGTGAAACAGCACAGCTTGATGTTCGGCTACATCTCCTCACAGACAGCAGAGACACTCTTGTTTTTACTGGTCTGGTCTTTATAAAACCGACTACACCAATAATTTCAGTCATAACCTCACTGAATTCAGAGGAAAGCTGCTCTCAGTGTGAAACACTCCAGCAGAGGGCGCTGTTAAGTCCTTATTGTAACACAGTTACTGTGTGCAGTTAGACTTCATACATAATCTGCACTTATTTCCATCAGACATGCTGTCAGTAAATGATTGGTTTCTATTGATTCTACTTCCTGTTGACTCGTTTGATGACAGTGAAACAATCACAGCTGATTGTGTGATGATGTAAACTGTCACTGTTACATTCAGTGTGTGTGACATAATGTTAGTGCAGGCTGATAACAGCCTGGTTCTGTTAGAAACACATGAACGTGTCCATAGATCAGTGTGTGTTTAACATGAGAGCTTCAGCCCTGCTGATGTGTTAAATAAAGACATGCAGGAAAACTGATGAGACTCTGAAATAACTCTTTATATTTATAATGTAACTCTGCATCAAAAGAACAACAAAGGATCCCAGACAGGTTTCTGTGAACAAAGACCATTCTGATGTTTCTGTGTTTCTAACACTTTGACATTATTAGTAAACAGACTGCAGTGAGCAGCATTTATAAAGAGCTTCTATATAAAGATATGACAGCTGTTTGACAAGTTTATCACTCTGTGCTTGGACCTGATCAGTCCAGCTGTTTACTTGAAATATGTTCATTTTGGGGTGGGTACAGTTTCCTCTGCGGTGGGTAGGGTGGGCTGCCCCGGGTCCTGTGGGGCTTGGCAGTGCTACCGTAGGCCCCGGTCTGGATGGACCTGGGCTCCCTTGCCTTGGTGGGTACCAGAGGACGGGGGTGCCTACTGGGGTCAGCGGGGGAGCTGGCCCTAGGGAGGGGCATCCTCCCCTCCCTCCTTTTCCTCCCCATCCCCGGCTACCTCCCTCTTCCCGCTCCACCACACTCACCCACACAGGTAGGGCCTTTGGGGTGCAGGTGTGTCACAGGGGTGCAGGTGAGACATCCCCCCCCCCTCCCCTCTGTCCCCTTCTGGCCACCTGTGCCTCAATTTTATCTCACAACTTAGACATCCACATTACTTACACTCTCATAACACACACATATATATAGGGCCTTGAGGGTGGGCACGTTAACGGCGTCCAGTGGACGGTCTGTGTACTCAAACCTACCTCTGGCGCTGGTGCCCACCTCTCAATTTTAAATCCATGTAGACATTGAGGGTTCTCGGGAGGGGCCATGCTAACACCTGCTGCTCTCTGGCAGCAGCACCATTTTTTAGTTTTAAATGCACTTTAGAGCAACACGCAGCAACACTACACATGAGCGGGAGGAGGGAGGTATGGGGTCTTCACACACCCCCGTTCTCTGCTAGCCATTGGGGCGGGGGGGCTGGGAGGAGATGTTGGCTGTCCGATTGGCCTCCCTGCTGCTGCGGAGCCTGGGACGGTCTGCTTGCCTCCACCCCAGGGGGAAGGGTAACATCTCTTGGGTCTGGGTTCTGTTTCCCCCTCTGGGGGCGAGGGTACCTGGACCCGGGGTATAGAGTATGTTTGGGGAGTGTGATTGTGTGTACATGTCCATTTATGTCAGTCCTTACGTTGGGTGAGTGCTGAATGTTTGTATATGTGTGCATGAGGGTGGGAATGCATGTTTGTGTCTGTGTGTGCCTGTTTGTCTGTATCTATATGTCAGGTCGGGTCTTAGACTCCACTTCTCTGGGAACTCCCAGGCCCTCCAAGGCCTATCTCCCCTCACCACACTCCCTGCTGGTGACTGATGCCCTCAGGGGTCGGTGCATTGGTGGTTCTTGGTGTCCGGGGCTGGGCGCTCAGGTATGTACCAGCTCACTCCCGGTGGCTACCTGGCGGGGCCTGGCGCCTGTTGCTCGGTCAGGCCTCCTCCGGGGTGCAGGGGGCCCTCGGGCCTCCGGCCTCTGGGCCTGCGGCTCGGTTCACTCTGGCACAGCTGGCTGCCGGCGGAGCCGTTGGGCACGCCGGTGCAGCCCCCTCTAGCTTCTGCTCGGTGGCTACTGGGTGATGCCTCGTCTGGGGATCCTCAGCCCTTCCCATGAGGGTGGCACAGATGCCCCTCCGGTGGTCCTCCTTGGGCTCTCGCACTCTGGGGCCTGGATCTCCTCCATGCCTGTTTCATGCCCTGGGGGACGGGGCTATGGCTCGCTACATCCTCATGCAGACCATTACATGTGGAAACCATTTGAATACAAGCCACACAGGTGTGCACACGGGTGTTCACTGTTCGTAGACTTAAATTACACCTTTCTTGGCTGCTACTTCAAAGCACATTGTGCGCTGTCTGTCCTGCGTGCTGCAAAACACATTATTTGACCACAAGTGTCTGTGAAGGTTCTCAGTCATCCAGGTCATCGTAGTCAAAGGAGCCTCTGTCAGCAAAGAGGCACAGAAAAGAAGATCAGACACCAGCGAGGGAGGATAAGAAGGACAGATGCAACAACATTGTCATCCTCTATGTAGCCGGAGTATCAGAAAAACTCAGGAGAGTTTTCTCCAAGCATGACATCCCAGAGTATTTCAGACCCAGCAACACGCTCAGACAAAAACTGGTTCACCCGAAAGACAAAACGCCAAAACACAAACTTAACAATGTGGTGTATGCTGTACAGTGCAGCGAGGAATGCTCAGACCTCTACATTGGAGAGACCAAACAGCCACTTCACAAGCGCATGGCACAACACAGAAGAGCCACCTCCACAGGACAAGACTCAGCAGTCCATCTGCATCTTAAGGATAAAGGACACTCTTTCGAGGATGCCAATGTTCACATTTTGGACGGAGAGGACAGATGGTTTGAAAGAGGAGTGAAAGAAGCCATCTATGTCCACTGTGAGTGACCATCTTTGAACAGAGGCGGAGTTTACGACATCAACTCTCTGCCATCAATAATCCAGTTTTGAGATCCTTCCCAGACGCCTTAACGCCCACTCACATCCTGGGCCATCTGATCTCAGGAATTCGCATGACAAGGTGGGGCCAGGTTTCACAATGAACTCACCCGAAACTCTGGCTGATTGGGACCCACACCCAGTTTCACACCTTGGCTCAGGCGATTAGAGGATCATCAGGGGTCCTTTTGTCCCTCTGTGGGGGGTCACTCCCACTAGGTTTATATCTGGGACTCTCCACCATTTGACCTTAGAACTGAAGAAGCTTCTCGGAAGAGAGGTGAAACGTCTTCAAGCAACTTAAAGAAGTCCAGACGCTTTTCTTTGCAAGCTCCTTTGACATTTGACCACAAGCAATCTTTTCTGGTTTGACGCCGTCTTTGTAGCCAGAAACCAGCTCTCTCCTCGGCTTCCTCCACTACACGCTTCCCCCACGCCAGTCTCCTCCGTCACTATAAAGGGGAGAGTCATGAGCTCCATCACCCTCACCTGTGCCGTCCAACGTCCCGCCAACAGCCTCCACTGCAGCAGGCCAGAGACCACACCCCTGCCACAATAAGTAAAAGTATATCCTTGCTGTACCCTTAATGCTAAATATGCTAAATTAACCGCTGCCTTTGCCCCTTTGGGATTATTCTTATGTCACTGGGATGTTGACCTTTGACCTTCACATTAGAGAGATGGGCAGACATAATTAGTGTATGAATTTTAAAGTAACAGGTAATAAAGAGAGTGCAGCAAATGTAGTCAGGTTTATTACTCTGTATCACACATGAGTGCCCGAGGGAGGCGGGGCTGACTGGGGAGACACAGGAAACAGAGAGACAGGGCTGACTCGACATGAAACGATGAAACGTGGGACACGGGAACAGAAACTAAACACAGGCTGAAATGAACACTGAGGGAGGGAGAACTAAGATTACTGAGAGCCTGATAAATAAGAAGAACAAAAACCAAGAAAAACAAGAGTCAAAGAAAAGCAAAAACACAAAGCATTGGGCCAGGACCCACTGCTGTGACATTTATATGTGATAAAAACATTAAAAACTGCTCAGATGTTGAAATCTTTCTACGTATACTTTAGGTTCAGCTCTCCAGCCTGGCATTTGGTTAAGCATGATTCAAACATTTGATTTTGTTTAACTGGTTTTAATTATAGTTACTTTTTGTGAACATTTGTTGCAGCATTTAAAAATACATCATTTATTTTCAAACTTTTATTTGATTTAGAGCATCATATTTGACCAACGTAAATGTTTTAATTTCATATAAAATAACTGAAACAGTGAACTAAATATCTGAAATCTTTCCTTCCTTAAAAGTTATAATCCTACTTAAGTTATAGTGCAAACGCTTAAGCAACAAATATACTTGATGCTAATTAATTAATATTTCCCTTTGATGTTGCAACAATGCGGTCACTTCTGTCTTTAAACAAAATAATATTTTCCAGTTACAGAAATCATAAAGTCCAAACTAAAGTGCTACTGTTGCTATATGCATTTTATATAAATCATGGATGATGGTCCTGACATGAAGGAAGAGAAAGTTACAGGTTGCATCCTTTGACTTTGTCTCCGTGCCTTTGGGCGATTTTCAGAAGGACAGATGTTTCTGTTCAATTCTTAAATCAATTTTTTCAAACACAAACACTATTTTAAAGCTTCTAGAGAGTAAAATATTAATGATAATTATAATAACAATAATAAAAACAAAAGCTCTCAGATCCATCAAACCAAGCAGCAGAAAGAACAATAACTGAAGAGAAAACTTTAACCTTGTAGACTTCATTATGTTCCAGCTGCTCTACAGACGCTGTGACCTCGAACTTAAGCAGGTCGTAACGTATGTGCAGCTCAATAACTTCATAATCAGACCCTGTGGTATTTAGGCAGCAGAACAACTAAGAATAACAACTACAAATAATGTTTTTAGGTTTCTGTTGTACTGCAAGGTTCTGTACAGGAGAACCAAACCAAGAGCAAACATTACGTCTCATTTACACCTGAGCACGAAGAGCCATCAACATTTAGCAAATTGAATAATCTTTGTTTAGATGCAAGAAGAATCATATAGAAATGAAAAAGTAGAAATAGAAATCCAGAGCAAAGATATCCTCTAATTCAGCGTAGCACATGTGCAGCTGCTGCGATTCACGTAAGCATTCGGCTCGTCGCTGTTGCAGATTTTTCTCTCGCTGTTCTGGCTCACAGCGCTGCAAACACAAAAATAAATATCCCCAAAGGTGTGAAAGGGAGCTAATTAGTAAGAGTATTGTTACTCTCCGCAGGAGTAGTCCAGCAGTAGAAATCAGTCCAATAACAAGGTGTGTAACATCTAGCAGGGTGACAGAAAAACCCAGGGTAACTTCTAAGGACCTCAACGTCTCTCTCACATTGTGTTTTTTAAACATGCTTCCATTTGTCACTTCAGTCTTTACTCTGAAATACAGGAAGAGAAATCATGGCTGAAACAATTTCTCATGAAACCAGGGGTGTGGTCCAACAGTCAGTTTGGTGAGGAAGGTTCCTAACTGAGAGAAGTGACCCAGAAGTATCTGTGTAGCAGCCACAATGAATCCAGATCATGAGCTTTATTAACTGATCAAAGTCTCTTCTTTCATCTTCTGTATCATTCAGTTTGCATTGGTAATGCCCATTATTGTAATGCTTTTTTAAGACCAGCAAAACTTTATTTCACTTTGGGTTAGCTGGGATAAGTGATGGATGGAGGGAATTTTACTTCAGCCACAGAAATCCTAAACAGGAAGGAGGAGCAGAGTTACAGTGGATCACTATCCAGCAGGGAAACAAGGTTTATTTCAATTTCTTGGCCATGAGTGAGATTTACAGAGTGGGCAAATTAGGGAGACGACACCATCAGATCCCGAGCCCTCCATGTGTTAATCAAGAGACGGCTGCTGTGCTACATCCATAAATAATGAATAAATTAGGAGCTAAAGCTGAAAGGACAGTTGTTAAAGAAGAAACGCTTTTATGAGTTTTATGTTCCATTAAAGTATATGTTCATATTTTACTCTTAATAGGAAAAGAACAAAATGTACTACTCGCTCTGTTTATAGAAAGAGGAAGTTCACCCTATGACATTTATACGAACTTAGACACACACACACACACACACATATATGCATAATTAGGGGAAACTGCTATGCTTGTGTAACCCACATAAAAATAAAAAGAACTGCGTCTATAACTAAATTGGAATCTTAAATTCCAACCGGAGCGTGTCCGTGAAGGCATCGTGACGCGTCATGACGCACGCCACGCCGCGAGGCTGCACGTGCCTGTTGTGACCAATCCTATTCGCGAGGCACTATTATATGCCTTCCGGGTTGTCGCCTCGAAACGACGCGGGGGAGAGGCGTTAGCGGATGGAAGCAACAGGTACATGGGGCGAGCGCTTTTCGCTGTTTACTATCTTGGCTTGTCTTTGAATTAATTGTGGATTGCGTTCAACAGTACTTTGATACCGCCGTGGGTAGATGCGTGGGGGGCTCGTATGTGACATCGCACGTAGTGAATGGTGAGTTGAGTCTGAATGTCTGTTTGTATTTGTAACCTGTATCAGTATGCCAGTGCTATTAGCTGATGGGATAGCTAAGGCTGAGGCCTACTACATTACTACTACTCTCACTCTACGTGGCTGTAGTCTTGTTATTAGAGATTGTCATTTATTTTAATTTATTACAATGGTTGTATTTGTTGTATATTGGTATTTTCTCATGAACTTTATTGTGTACACTGGAACTAAAGCTCGCTTGGGAAATTTAGATGAATTTTGCTAATAGTGGTCCTGTGATTATAGTGCAGGCTAGTGGTGCCCTGGAGAGACCACAGCGACACCACTACTTTGGATGGGGAGCTAGGCCCAACGAGCCAGAACCCCAGCTACAACTTTCTGCGGTCTGGTAGGAGGCTGCTGCGGCCTACACTCTCCCCTCTTGGTTTTCAGTCCCCTAAATCTCACTTCCGAGATTTCCGTCTTGGAATCTTAGTGCTGATCATCATACTTCAAATTTCAACCTGTCTAGACTGTCATACGCGTTGGACTTCTATCAATCATGAAATAAACTTTATGGACATTGTTTGCCAGAGGTTGGACGAGGTTGCTGCACCGCTGTGCAGCGGATATTTTACAAGCTTGAATTATGTTTTATCTTTTCCCTGTCTGCAGAATTTGTAAATATTGGTATTTGGTAATTGCACTTTATTTTCACTATAAATAATAACTGTAATCACAATATCTGTGGTTGTATGTTTATTGTACTTCACTCACCTCCTAGAGCCGAATCTGATATCTTCTGAATTAGCCCAACTACTCACAACCAACTTAAATTATTTTAGCTTATGTACTTGCTACATAAGACAAATTAGTGGCGAGCCAGCCAGTAGGTTGTGTCAAGTATAATATTGTTGTGTACATTCAGTCTCACTATCTCACCATATTACTATGAACATGGACTTGTTGGAGTCATTAGGTGTTAAAATACCAAACGCGGTATTGGTCAGTGGCGTCCCCGCATATGAGGTTGAGGAGGTTGAAGATTTTCTTCTCCAGTATGGTGCTATTGAACGCTCCGTGCCAATAAATTCACCCGGCTCTGAGTTTAATAATATGCTCGTTGTTGAGTTTAAAACGGGGTCTGCTTTTGATTTATTGGGTCCGATTCTGCCGTATACATTTAAGCCCTTAAATAATGAATATCATATAAAAAGCTATGCGGCTACTGTCGGGTGCACAAAGACTAAGACTTATTTAGCTGACTTAAAACAAGTAGCAAAACTGTCTGGTCAGGATTTTGCTGAAGTTCTCCAAGAACTAATGACCCAAATAAATGGAGCTGTTTCAGAACTGCGCCCAGGAAAACCAGAAGGGCTCAAGCAGGAATGCACTGCCGCATCTGAACACAAAACGGCTGCCACTCCGGATCAACAAACCCACAACACGGCTATTCCTGTCACTTCTTCAGCTACCCTACATCCTACAACAACAGAAGGACATTCTATCAGTATGTCTGCAGCTGAGTTGAATCCACCTGAAGTACAGAGGTATGTTGTGGAGCATATAGTAAAGAGCGAAGATGTAAACATACGTTCATCTCATAAGCTGCGCATGTTTTCTGGGAGACTGCCACACCCACAGCATGAGGTGGACTATGATACAGTACATGTCGCTCTGGAGTGGATCTCATCTTAAAGGATCCAGCCATTTCAGAACTGCGAAGATCCAGACACATCCTTGATAGTCTTTTACCACCTGCAGCGGACATAATCAAGCACCTTAACCCCGACCTACCAGCAGAGACTTATATTCAACATCTTGATTTTGCTTATGGAATTGTACAGGACGGGGAAGAACTTTATGCAAAGTTCATGGACACGCTGCAGAACTCGGGTGAGAAGCCATCCGGCTACCTACAGCGACTTCAGGTGGCCCTGAGTTTAGCTGTTAAGCAGGGAGGGGTCAAGCAGGGTGAAGTGAACAGGCACCTGCTCAGCCAATTCTGTAGGGGATGTTGGGATAGCAATCTTATCTCTGAGCTTCAGCTGAAGCAGAGAAAATCCAACCCACCTTCTTTTGCAGAACTGTTACTCCTATTAAGAACTGAAGAAGACAGAGAAGCTAGCAAAACTCTGAGGATGAAGCAACATCTGGGAACACCAAGACACAGAGTTGCAGCTCAAGCTCAGTTCGCAGTAGAAGAAGAAAAGGGGGTCTGTGCTGCGTTGTCCACTCTCACCCAGCAGATGGCGGAGATACAAAAGCAACTTGCCGCCTTAACTGCCTCCCAGTCTCACCAGCTCTGTACTCCTGCTCCTAAGCAGCACCAGAAGCAAAGAACGGATACACAGGGGAATATATCACCTAACCCCAAGCCTGGTTTCTGTTTCAGGTGTGGGGAAGATGGACACATTAGACCACAGTGTGAGAACAGACCCAATCCCGCATTGGTCAATACAAAACGCAAACAGTTCAGTGAAAGGAAACCAAAATGGCAGAAGCGGAATTCATCAACTGGACATTTAAACTAGATACAGTTTCTGTAATGGGACGTACAGGAACTGTGCAGGACCCACATTGTCCCGCAAAGGAGGAAAGGAACAAGGAGGAAATTGTTCACTGTGTAGACCTACACACTTGTCTGAAGGCAACCACAATGCTACCTCATGGGTTAGTTGGGTCAAGATGCACAACAGAGGTGACCCTAGCAGGCCATCCACAGAAATGCCTGCTTGATACAGGATCACAGGTTACTACAATATCTGTATCCTTTTACAACAATCATCTTCATGAACAACAAATTCAACCACTCCGTGATCTTCTCCAGGTGGAAGGTGCTGCGGGTCAAACCATTCCATATCTTGGATACATTGAGATTTCTGTCAAGTTCCCCAGAGATTTTGTTGGTGAAGAATATGAAGTAACAACATTGGCTCTAGTTGTTCCGGACGTACACCCTGACGTCCCCGCTACTGTGCTAATTGGGATGAACACCCTGGAACCCCTGTATGAACAGCATCTTAACCAGCATCCGAGCTATCAGCCTAGCACTCATGGGTACAGAGCGGTGTTGAAAACACTACAGCTGTCACACAAGCAGAAGGAGAATGGCAGCATTGGGAATGTGAGGCTACTAAGCAAAGCTCCAGTGCGTGTTCCGGCCGGCCGCACTATTGTCATCCAGGGCTCTGCCAAAGTTTCCACCCCATTGTTTAGCCAGAGTGTTCTCCTACAGCATCCTGCTTCCACCTTACCTGGGGATTTGTGCGTCAGCAGTTGTCTCATCAACTTCCCAGTTCTTTCTCCATACAAGGTTCCTGTGGTTATTACGAATGAGTCGGAGCAAGATACCTTCATTCCACCTCACAGTGTCATTGCGGATTTGGAAACCTACCACTGTATCTTGTCTGAACACCGCGTGACCCATCTTCCAGTCAGGAACACTATCACCAGCCTGAATTTTGATTTTGGTGATTCCCCGCTGTCACCTGAATGGAGGACGCGAGTCATAGGCAAGCTGAATGACATCTCGGAGGTCTTTTCGCATCATGACTTGGATTTTGGATGTACATCAGCTGTCAAACATCATATTCCACTCCATGACAATACACCGCTCAAGCAACGTGCCCGGCCAATCCATCCACAAGATTTCGAAGCTGTCCGCCGTCACCTGCGTGAGCTTCTGGAAGCCGGCATTATAAGGGAATCATCGTCTCCTTTTGCTTCGCCTATCGTGGTGGTCAGGAAGAAGAACGGTGAGGTCCGGCTGTGCATAGACTACCGGAAACTAAACCTTCAAACTATCAAGGATGCATACCCCTTACCTAATTTGGAGGAATCCTTTTCAGCACTCACTGGTTCTAAGTGGTTTTCAGTACTCGACCTGAAGTCCGGTTGCTACCAGATCCAGATGGAGGAGGAAGACAAGGCAAAGACTGCTTTTGTGACTCCTCTTGGGTTCTGGGAGTTTAACCAAATGCCTCAAGGTGTTACCAACGCCCCAAGCACCTTTCAGCGAATGATGGAGCGATGCATGGGGGACCTTCACCTAAAGGAAGTGCTCGTTTTCCTGGATGACTTAATCATCTATTCGGACACTCTTGAGGAAGACGAACGAAGGCTGCTGAGAGTCCTGAACCGGTTGAAGGAATATGGGCTGAAACTGGCACCGGAGAAATGTCGATTCTTCCAAAAGTCTGTAAAGTACTTGGGTCATATTGTCTCTGAGGAAGGAGTTCAAACAGACCCCGAGAAGATAGAGACCATCAAGACATGGCCGGTTCCACAGACTTTGAAACAATTGAGGTCTTTTCTGGGTTTCGCTGGTTATTACCGCCGGTTTATAAAAGACTATTCCGTCATTGCCAAACCCCTCAATGACCTGACTCGTGGATATTCTCCAGTTCAAAGATCAAAGACCCTGAAAGCTCGCAAGACATCCACACACGGGCCAAATCAACCCTTCGGTGAGAGGTGGAATACCAACTGTCAAGTTGCATTTGAGACCCTGATTGAGAAGCTTACAACTGCCCCGGTCCTTGGGTTTGCAGACCCGTCTCGCCCATACATTCTGCACACCGATGCGAGTGTGACCGGACTTGGAGCTGTGTTGTATCAAGAGCAAGAGGAGAAACTCTGGGTTATAGCTTATGCTAGCCGCGGATTGTCACAGAGTGAGAGCCGTTATGCAGCCCACAAGTTGGAATTCCTCGCCCTTAAGTGGAGTGTGACCGAGAAATTCCAAGATTACCTGTACGGGGCAGATTTTACAGTGGTGACGGACAGTAATCCACTGACCTACGTTTTGACAACAGCTAAACTGGACGCTACTGGACACCGTTGGTTGGCTGCATTGTCAACGTACTCTTTTAAACTTCTGTACAGAGCTGGCAAACAGAATTGTGACGCTGATGCGCTTTCGCGGCGACCTTACTCCTGCTCCAATGATGAAGTTTCTAATGACCATGAACTCATTCGTCAGTTCATTTCTCAACACACAGCTGATTCTGATGTCCTCCCAGAAGAGACTGTGAGAGCAATCTGCCAAAGTCATTTGGTCAGAGCCACACGGCCGGGTGACTGCGGTGAGGTTGGCTTCACACTTGTCGAGTCTTTGTCAGTTCAAAT
This sequence comes from Maylandia zebra, assembly GCF_041146795.1. Classification (NCBI taxonomy): domain Eukaryota; kingdom Metazoa; phylum Chordata; class Actinopteri; order Cichliformes; family Cichlidae; genus Maylandia; species Maylandia zebra. Next base: position 10,141,440 of record NC_135168.1, on the reverse strand, counting down.
GGATACCATCCCTGACAGTTACTGTTCCGAGGACTGTCATCAGCTGCCTGTCGTTTCTACTCTTAACATCAAAGAGAAACAACACTCAGATCCCTGCATTCGAGAGCTTATTCACCAGCTTGAGACGGGGGAGAGGGTTCCACCAACAGCAAGAGCTGAGCTCCCTGAACTTCCGTTCCTGCTCAGAGAATGGTCCAGGTTGGAGCTGGTGGATGGAGTCCTGTACAGGAGGAGACGGGACAATGGAGACCTTTCATACCAGCTTGTCCTTCCAGAGGAGTTGCGACCATCAGTCCTGAAAAGCCTCCATGAGGATATGGGCCATATGGGGATTGAACGTACACTTGACCTTGTCCATACGAGATTCTACTGGCCCAAAATGGCAAAGGATGTTGAGCAGAAGATTAAGACTTGTGGCCGCTGTGTGCGCCGAAAAGCCCTGCCGGAAAAAGCTGCTCCACTTGTCAGCATAAAAACATCTCGACCCCTTGAGCTTTTGTGTATGGATTTTCTTGCTCTTGAGCCTGACACTAGTGGCACTCGTGATATCTTAGTCCTGACGGACCATTTCACTAAATTCGCTGTTGCCATTCCAACACCCAATCAAAAGGCAAGAACTGTGGCGAAGTGTCTATGGGAGAATTATATCATTTATTATGGCATTCCTGAGCGAATCCATACCGACCAAGGGCAAGATTTTGAGTCAAGACTAATAAAAGAATTGTGTGAGTTTGCAGGCATTCAGAAGAGCCGTACAACCCCTTACCATCCGAGGGGAAATCCAGTGGAGCGATTCAACAGGACGTTGCTGGCAATGTTGGGGACCTTGGAGACAAAACAAAAAACAAGGTGGAAAGAGCATGTGAAACCGCTGGTTCACGCCTATAATTGTACCAGGAACGAGGTTACAGGGTTTACTCCTTACAAACTCATGTTCGGTAGAACACCTCGTCTACCTGTGGACCTGGCGTTCAATCTGCCACTGCGGGAATCCAAGCAAAAGAGTCACTCACAGTACATTAAGTCACTCAAATCGAGATTGGAGGAAAGTTTCAGTATTGCCTCCAGTAACGCTACAAAGGCTGCCGACCGAAATAAGAAACGCTTTGACAACCGTGTGATACCATCAGCATTGGAACCAGGTGATCGTGTGCTTGTGAGGAATGTCCGCCTTCGAGTTAAGCATAAACTTTCAGATAAATGGGAGGAAGAAGTTTATGTGGTTGTCCATCGGGCTGGGGACCTCCCGGTCTACAAGGTAAAACCTGAGAACAGCAATGGACCTATGCGGACCCTTCACCGCGACCTCCTCCTTCCATGCGGCTTCCTCACGGGCAGTGAGGTTAACTTGGAATTACCAGAGCAATCACTTCCTCATAGACCAAGAACTCGGCAGCAGAACCCGGATTTAAATTCCCTCACAGAACCTCTGGTTGAGGATGAGGACACAGGAAGCTTGGTTTCATTGTATGTTAATCCTCCAACGTTGCACTTCACTGTGGAAAAACAGAATCAATTTCCAGATTCATCTGACGGTGGGAGCCTAGGACCACTGATTTTGGATCCTTCAGTTGAAGTGGAAGTGCAAGGAGAACCAGCCTCTGTGTCCAGTGTTCTTCCTCCAGCAGTGGAGTCTGGTGGTGAGCAATCTGACTCTGATGTGGAAGACATCCTACTTGAACTTGTTGAAAGTCACCCTGAAAACAGAAATGGCTTACCTGAAAACTTACCTGGAAATGGAGACATACTTGTCAACATTCCTGTCGTTGCTGTTGAAGATTCTCCTGAAGAGTCTAGTGTTATTGAGCAGGACACTGACACAAGTGACGGGCTAAGACGTTCACAACGACAAAGAGCACCACCTGATCGACTTCACTATTTCACTCGTGGTAATCCTCTGATTTCCGTGGTCCAAACGATGTTGCATAGTCTTTCCGATGCATTGGGCCATAATGCTAGCCGTCCTTCGTCTGTTCACGTTGTCTAGCGTTTAACATGCGACGGGACGTGCATGGTTAAGGCGGGGAGGATGTAACCCACATAAAAATAAAAAGAACTGCGTCTATAACTAAATTGGAATCTTAAATTCCAACCGGAGCGTGTCCGTGAAGGCATCGTGACGCGTCATGACGCACGCCACGCCACGAGGCTGCACGTGCCTGTTGTGACCAATCCTATTCGCGAGGCACTATTATATGCTGATAGGTTTGTATTGTTGATTGTCATTTATGCTTAGAAATATTTACTCATATATGCTTAGAAGTATATAATCATTGGTGGATTGAAAGAATGTCTCATCCTAAAGAGGTCTGTATTAACTCTGTGTAGCTGTAGAAGGGAGTGCATACATTCCTCAGAGTGTCCTTGGTATAAATCACATACTCCCTAGGAGAGTTTATCCTTGATTTATGGTATAGCAAGCACATGTATATCTGTTTAAATATAAGAGCCTTTTGTTAGATGGACCTAGACGTCCTGGCACCAGCTTTGGGGAGTCTTCACAGGGTCACATCTTGACCACACACACACACACACACACACACACACACACACACACACAGGCAAGGTACTCTTTGTGTGTATGTAGACGTCATATGTTAATGAACCTATGCATATTCATGTAACCTCAATAAAAGGGCAGCGGTACGGGAGAACGGACGAGAGCAACTGGGGCCAAGCGAAGGAACGGCGTTTGTCCGGTTCTCTCCCGTGCACGAGTAACATGAAGAAATTTGCCTACTTCGTGTCTTGCTTTGCGGTGTAATTATATTGTCTTCAACGTTCCAGCGAATAGGTTTATGCTACAAACCTATCATATGCCTTCCGGGTTGTCGCCTCGAAACGACGCGGGGGAGAGGCGTTAGCGGATGGAAGCAACAGGTACGTGGGGCGAGCGCTTTTCGCTGTTTACTATCTTGGCTTGGCTTTGAATTAATTGTGGATTGCGTTCAACAGTACTTTGATACCGCCGTGGGTAGATGTGTGGGGGGCTCGTATGTGACATCGCACGTAGTGAATGGTGAGTTGAGTCTGAATGTCTGTTTGTATTTGTAACCTGTATCAGTATGCCAGTGCTATTAGATGATGGGATAGCTAAGGCTGAGGCCTACTACATTACTACTACTCTCACTCTACGTGGCTGTAGTCTTGTTATTAGAGATTGTCATTTATTTTAATTTATTACAATGGTTGTATTTGTTGTATATTGGTATTTTCTCATGAACTTTATTGTGTACACTGGAACTAAAGCTAGCTTGGGAAATTTAGATGAATTTTGCTAATAGTGGTCCTGTGATTATAGTGCAGGCTAGTGGTGCCCTGGAGAGACCACAGCGACACCACTACTTTGGATGGCGAGCTAGGCCCAACGAGCCAGAACCCCAGCTACAACTTTCTGCGGTCTGGTAGGAGGCTGCTGCGGCCTACACTCTCCTCTCTTGGTTTTCAGTCCCCTAAATCTCACTTCCGAGATTTCCGTCTTGGAATCTTAGTGCTGATCATCATACTTCAAATTTCAACCTGTCTAGACTGTCATACGCGTTGGACTTCTATCAATCATGAAATAAACTTTATGGACATTGTTTGCCAGAGGTTGGACGAGGTTGCTGCACCGCTGTGCAGCGGATATTTTACAAGCTTGAATTGTTTTATCTTTTCCCTGTCTGCAGAATTTGTAAATATTGGTATTTGGTAATTGCACTTTATTTTCACTATAAATAATAACTGTAATCACAATATCTGTGGTTGTATGTTTATTGTACTTCACTCAACTCCTAGAGCCGAATCTGATATCTTCTGAATTAGCCCAACTACTCATAACCAACTTAAAATATTTTAGCTTATGTACTTCCTACACTTGTTTCACCCTGTTATAAATAATAAACGACTACTGCAGCTCGGTGTGAGTCCTCTCTGAGCCCTCACCCGTGCAGCACGTTAACCGTCTCCAAGTGTCTCAGTGTTGTTTATTCACCTAACTGTTTGATAACTGTAAATCTCTGACAACAGTTTATTTATACCATCTTCACGTGAACACATTCAAGAACATAACAGATGAAGAAACATTAAAAACTTCCACACTACATGAAGCAAGAAAAATAGTTTATTCCTTTATGTAGAAAAAACAGAAACATCAAACATCTCCAAGACTCTCTTTGAAAGAACTAAAAACCTTTGTTCTCATGGTCCAATCATGAGTGAACTCCCCGATGAAGCCTTGTGTGCTAAAACATGTCAGAGTTTTAAAGGTTAAACATGAGTTTCCAAAACGTTTTGCTGGAGAACAATGAACTATTTGACTGAGTTTCAATCATTTACAGACGAGCAAATCCAGGACAGAGAAAAAAGGACAAAACTGACTCAGTAAAACAACAGGAAAGAAGATCCCATGTAGATCTGTATTATGTAGAAGTTCAGCCCAGCAACCAGTTCAGTTCAACACAAGTTTAAATGATTCTATCTGAACTCTGTGGAGCCTGATCTCAAGCTTTTTGAGTCTGACACAGAAACCAGAGGATCTTTCTGTGTCTTCAGATTCACTGTGATCCAGTGATGGGAGTGATTTCAGCCCTGAGTGATCGCGCTGAAGTTTGCACAGAGCAGACAATGAGGTGAATGTTTGGGCACATTGGTAACAGTGAAACAGTTTATTAGTAACGTGGGATCGTTTGTGTCCAGAGTATGAACTGAGATTCCTGAAGCTCTTGTCACACTGGTCACAGCTGTAGTTTCCTTCCATGTGTGTACGTACGTGTGTATTTTGGCTCCAGATGTCACAGCTGTATGGCTTAATTCCAGAGTGGGTAACTAGATGCCTCTGTAAGCTGCTACTGTGAGTAAAAGCTCTGCCACACTGATCACAGCTGTACGCTTTAACTCCACTGTGGATGAGTTGGTGTTTTTTTAGGGAATCCTTCAAGGAAAAAGACTTTCCACACAAGTCACAGCTGAACGGTCTCTCTCCAGTGTGGATGACCTGATGCTGTTTTAGTTTATCCCTCACAGTAAAACCCTTCCCACACTCGTCACAGCTGTATGGCTTAATTCCAGAGTGGGTAACTAGATGCCTCTGTAAGCTGCTACTGCGAGTAAAAGTTCTGCCACACTGATCACAGCTGTATGGCTTAATTCCAGAGTGGGTAACTAGATGACTCTGTAAGTGGCTACTGCGAGTAAAAGCTCTGCCACACTGATCACAGCTGTACGCTTTAACTCCACTGTGGATGAGTTGGTGTTTTTTTAGGGAACCCTTCAAGGAAAAAGACTTTCCACACATGTCACAGCTGAACGGTCTCTCTCCAGTGTGGATGACCTGATGCTGTTTTAGTTTAGCCTTCACAGTAAAACCCTTCCCACACTCGTCACAGGTGTGTTTTTTCTCTCCCTTTCTTCTGTGAGGTTTGTCGGCCTCCTGAGAGCGCTGACTTCTGGCTCCATGTTGGTCCTGCAGTGACAGAGATACAAACAGAGGCAGTGAGTGAAATGCAGTCGTGGAACAAACTCAACCTTCAAACTCCATTAACACTAGTTTTAAACCTGAAGGTGGAGCGTGGCACCAAACACCTTAAAGGTCTCTTATCCCCACCTGCTGGTAGTTCTAACACATTACATCCAACCTGCTGTTAAAGATAATTCATGACTGTTCAAACACTAAAATCATGCCCATCCCTCCTGATTGCACACACACACACACACACACACACACACACACACTTTTATAATTTAGATTATTTTGTTGTTTCCTATTACATATTTCTATAATTTGTATAGATTTATACATAATTATTCAGTGATAATAAATCCTATGTTTGTTTATTCTAAAGGAACCCCGTTAGCTTCCACAACAGATGTTGCTCGTCTTCCGTCAAATACTCACATAAAATATTACACAATAAAGTGGATTCAAGATATCCACATAATTTCACTCTTACATCCACAGTGAGGTTTCACAATTGTTCAAATATAAGCAATCAATAATAATAATAATAATATCAATAACATTGAGGCACATTACACAAATTTCAAAAACAAATCATGTCTTACAATATTTACAACAACTAAAAGCTCTGTAAATCGGCTTTTAAGTGTTCATTGAAGTTTTGAATAATTCTCTAATTTTTTAAGGCAACTTATTCCACTTAAAAGTTGCTCTAAATGTAACAGTTTTACAAAACGTTACTTTTAACTCGAGCATTAACTAAATTGCAGCTTGTTGAAAACTGTGTAATATGATGATGTATTTCATCTGGATACTGCAGCTGAGCAGAATAAATGTGGTGTGTTTAACAGAATTGTTTCTTTAGAACTACAAGTAAGCCATAGAATATTTTAGCCTGTACAGGAAGCCAAGAAAGGTTATTATGCATTTTATCAATATTAGTATAGTATGAACATCTTCACACATCTGGACGCCTTATTCTGGACTAACTGAAGTCTGTTAAGATCTGTCTTATTAGCTGCTGACCAAATGATTGAACAATACTCCAGATGAGACATTACTAGTGCATTAATGACATCTTTCATAATGAAGAAGTGATACACAAAGAGCATTTCATAGCCATAGCTATGCCTTGTCAGCAGAGTTATGTGACATTAGTGATGTTTGTACTTTCAGCGTTAACTTGGTTTTAAAGCCTTTAAAATATACGCCGTTCAATAGTCGACCTTAATCTGACAGAGAATGTGATGATTTTGTGGATAATTAAAGTCAGTCATATATCCACAAACACAACAAGCTGAAAGTCAGTGATGCTGCTCGGTTTGCAGTCCTGAACATCACGGCACAAGCAGGATTCACTGCACTGTTAATGTTAGCTGTGTTATATTGCTGCCTCTGTTCGGTGGTGTCGAGCCAAACGCACTTTAACGTGTGTTTGAACGAGCTGACGGTTCACTCGTTAAGCTGAAAGAAAGATGCTTTAATCACAGCAGTCACACATGTGTCCACTGCACCATCTGGAACTCTTCTTGTTTACACTCGTAATAACACAAACACTAAATCCTGCTTCTCTGGTGCTGTTGTGTAGCAGTGTGTACACCTGAGACTGTCACCTGTCATGCACACAGGTGTACACATGGGTATTCACAGACGCGGACTACAGCTTTCTTGGCTGCTGCCTCAAAGCACACTGTGCGCTGTCTATCTTGAGTGTTGCACAATATCGTTTATTATTTAGTAACTATTGATATCTATGGCTAGCTAGTTTATTGTGATGGTGCTTTTTTTTTTCTATTATTATGTTGCTCTTTGTTGTTTGCTGCCTCCTCTGTTTTTTTTTTTTCTCCATACAGGTGACCCAGGAGTTTTTTTTGTTTTTGGTTTTTTTTGTTTGTTTTTTTTCTCTCTTCCCCCCCTTCTCACCGTCTCTTCTCCCCTTTGGTTTTCTTTCTTTGTCTCCCCCTCTTTCTTTCATTCTTTCCCCCTGTCCTATCCCACAGTTATGTCTGTCCCGTTTGCAACTGAAAATAAAATAAATTCATAATTATAATAAAGGTCAATCAAATGGACCAATATGGCAAGGCCATGATGATCCACTTGGTAAAATAAATCCGCTTGGCATCTTTCTTGGCCTTAAGACAACAATTCTGATGGCTATAGATCCAAACGGGACACAAAAAAAAAAAAAAAAAAAAAAAAAAAGAGACTGTCACCTGTCTGTCTGTCCTGCACTCTCTCTCTGTTTCTTTCTCTCTGATTGTGGAATAAAAGTATGAACATGTGTTTATAAGTTACACTTGTGTTTGAATCCTGCAGCTTATCACACATTTGATTTCCATGTGTGACGACTGCAAGTGTCCAGAGTGAGGACAGACTGAGGGACTCACTGCTGCACATCATCTGTGAGGCTTTGCAGCCCTGATGATCCACCAGGACAAACTCAGCAGTGTGTGAGGAAGAGGAGGAGGAAGAGCCAGCAGCAGCTGACAGATGGAGAGAATAGACAGACTGTTCCCTGTTTGTGAAGGACTGCTAGGAAAGTTTAACATAACTGTCTGTGCTGAATCAGTCTTATTAGGTAATGTTCAAATAATGTGATCATCCCAGTGTTTCCAGTGTGGGAGAAAGTACTCAGAGTACTCAGGGCCTTCAAGTTACACACTATGAAAGGCAGCAACAAGTTTAATGTTCAGAAACCTAAAGTCTGTATCAGCAGCAGGATGGAGCTAACAATAAATGTTGGTTTCAGTTCTATGAAGCTTTGAGTATTTTGGATCAGTAGCTGCTGTGTTTGTTGCATCATATTGCTGTAACTGTTTATATGCTTTATATATTCTGAGCTAAGTTGATCTATAGTGTTACATCATATTCTATAAGGATGTTATGTGTTTGTAGACTTTCTGCCCAGTTTGACCCATTTAGCAGAAGTCAGCCTGTTTAAGGCTCTGATATCTATTCTGTGTGACTTACAGCAGTTATGACATGGTCTGATTTTCTCACCCATCCATCCATCCATCCATCCATCTTCATCCGCTTTATCCGGGGCCGGGTCGCGGGGGCAGCAGCCTAAGCAAAGAGGCCCAGACCTCCCTCTCCCCAGCCACCTCCTCCAGCTTGTCCGGGGGAATACCAAGGCGTTCCCAGGCCAGCCGAGAGATATAATCTCTCCAGCGTGTCCTGGGTCTGCCCCGGGGCCTCCTCCCGGTGGGACATGCCTGGAACACCTCGCCCAGGAGGCGCCCAGGGGGCATCCTTATCAGATGCCCGAACCACCTCAGCTGGCTCCTTTCGATGTGGAGCAGCAGCTGCTCTACTCTGAGCCCCTCCCGGATGGCCGAACTTCTCACCCTATCTCTAAGGGAGAGGCCAGCCACCCTTCGGAGGAAGCTCATTTCCGCCGCTTGTATCCGCGATCTCGTTCTTTCGGTCACTACCCACAGCTCGTGGCCATAGGTGAGGGTAGGGACGTAGATCGACCGGTAAATTGAGAGCTTCGCTTTTACACTCAGCTCCCTCTTCACCAAGACTGACCGGTGCAGCGTCCGCATTGCTGCAGCTGCAGCCCCAATCCGTCTGTCGATCTCCGGCTCCCTTCTCCCATCACTCGCGAACAAGACCCCGAGATACTTGAACTCCTCCACTTGGGGCAGGAACTCATCCCCGACCCGGAGTGGGCACTCCACCCTTTTCCGGCTGAGAACCATGGCCTCAGATTTGGAGGTGCTGATCCTCATTCCCGCTGCTTCACACTCGGCTGCGAACCGTTCCAGTGCGAGCTGGAGGCCCTCACCCGATGAAGCCAACAGAACCACATCATCTGCAAAATTTTTTCTCACCCAATAAAGGAATATTTCATATATCAGTCTACTCTTCATTCTATCAGACACAGTTATCACAGCTCCTACATTTGCTTTTTACACATATATGTAAGCACTGAGCCACATTTAGTACCAACATATTAAACGAACAATATTTGTCTCTTATATATGATACATCTGTATACACACTGTCACAGATACTTGTCTGTGAGTGAAGTGATTAATATAATAACTATAATATTGGCCATATTATATTTACATTACCACAGTGAGATGACTTTAGTCTCATGAACAACATCAGCTAATTGTTATTTACAGCTAATCTTAAACGACTGTTCAGCACAGAAATGAAGCCCAACAATCATGTTTCACAGTCCTGTGGTCTCAGCCTCAGATACTCATCAAATCACACAGAGCTCATGTAGAAACAAATGAACTAAATATGTTCTCCTTCATTTCTGTCAAACAAAGCTGTATGAAACGTTTCCAGCTGTTAGTATCATGGTTGCTAGGCAACCTGGGCAGCGCGACGGAGGATAGACGTCCCATTTCACGAGCCTACGAGCCTCGCACTTCGGCCTTAGCGGTCTTTGAGTACGCGGCCCTTGAGGACTTTAAAGCTGCAGAACCTGAATCGGGATACAGCCATGATGATCTCCAGCCTCGTGCTCGCCAACATTCTCACCTGAGTTAAGAAGACGATCACTGAAATGGTCTCAGCAGGTCCTTTGATGACAGCAATGAAATGCAGTGGTAAGGCTTTTTGGGGATTAAGTTCGTTTTCATGGCAAAGAAGGACGATGCAGTTCATCTGATCACTCCTCATAACATTCTGGAGTGCAGGCAAAATGCTATTATAAAAACTTAAGCAGCAACTTCTCCAGGTTCCAATATTTATGCAATTCTCAAACCTTTTGGCCACGACTGTATAACCTCTTCTGAAGTTTAGTGGATATTATACATGGTTATGCTCAGGATGTGTCGGCCAGTTTCCACTGGAAACGCCTTTTGGTTAAACTGTCAGCGAGGAATTTGCATTTGCACTGTTACATTTTTATATAACTTTAATGCACATAAACAACAGCTGCTTGTTTCAGTGAAAATACATTGATGGGTTTTTAATAAAGTTGTGCAGCTGTAAAGTATTTTGTCTGCTGTCAATTCTATCGTCAGCTACATTGTTATGGCAAATGTTCAAATGTATATGGTGATAAATATCTTTGGTCATATGGTCCTGCTCTGTCTGTCACCTTCTGTGTTGAGCTCATTGTTTCCTCTGTAGTGGCTGAGCTGAGTCCAAGTAGCTGAAAATGTTCCTCTGCTGCTCCGTCAGACTCTCCTCCTCCTGCTGATCAGCTGGGACACAAAACAGATCTTTGTTAGGCTCCACACTGCACTGAAGAGTCAAAGTGTCTCATATGTTCATCTGACAAGTAAAAGAACACATTTTTGTTTCCCGAGGTGGGCAACTTGTTGGAAACAAACACAAAAGGTTTGAGCACTGATACCTGCCATTGCTGGCATTGAAAGATGCAACGCCAGCAATGTGGATTGTCAAGACTCAAACCAATCATCAAGCAAAGACAACAGGGATCAAATGTACCGCATTTTGATCCGGGACGTACTCTGCATGAAAACAAGCGCTCACTCTTCCTGCTCAACAAATGACAAGGGCGGAGCCTTATACCACGTGATACAGAAGCTGTGCCGTGTGTAGGGCTGAACGATTATGGAAAATAATCTAATTGCGATTTTTTCCCCCAATATTGCGATTGCGATGCGCGATTATTTTTTAAGGTCTTTGTCTTCTGTATTATTAAACAAAGACAAGCAATACATCATATAGTATGGCCAATACTATATTACATTAATTTTAAACTGTTCTTTCCTGGAAGACAGACCTCTGTTATGATGACATGAGGTGATGCATGAATTGATGACTGACATTTTTATTTAACTTCTTCAATCACAACAGTATATTTGAACATACACAATAGTTTATTTTTAGCTTACAAACATCTGAGCATAAAGTGCTGACAAGGAACCCTGGTGTAAACATTAAAATGAAAGTCAGTACAATGTGCAGATTGCAGAAATATACATAAACAAAATCAGTGGCTTTACCACACTCAGTTTTTCGACATCTGTGAACTACTAGACAGTCATTAAATTAAAAAATAATATTAAATAAATAAAACTAATAAATAAAAAATACACACATCTTACTGATCTCTGCAGTCAGTAACATTACACATAAAGTGCAAACATAATAGCAATTGTATAAACACACACACAAACACGCCTTTAAAGTTTAAAGGCGTGAAATTGGACGGTCTAGCCTTCTGAATCAGAAGGCTAGTTCTGATTAGCGTCACCGCTGTCTCGGTGGAGTTTAATAAACTCGGCCGTCTGCTTCTTGCTATCTAAAATATAACCAGACACTGGTGTAAATTCTCGACTGTCTCATACTTCTGTTTAATAAGTCTTCTGTTTGACGTTTAGTCAGCTGTGTGAAAACCAAGGAGGAACCCACCCGGGGGATTAATAAAGTTTTATTTTATCTAATCTAATAACTTTAATCTCAGCCAAACCGATTTACTCACGAACAAACAAAACACTGAAAAAAGCCCAACAATAACATTTTTAGGTTGTCTAAGTGACTTATATATTACGTTTAACCCGAGCAGCGAAACTCCGCGGTGATCTGAAAATGATGTGCCGGGAGTTGTGCCGTTCTCGGCCGCATCAGTAACCCTCGAGCTCCCGGCTAGCTGTCGAGCTGGTGGGTAGCAGACGCCTCTGAAAACGTCGAAGCACTTTTGCAAATATGGGATATCTTGATAAACCGAGCAGATATTTGATGTTTACACAACTACTTTCTCGCCTGAAAATATGTTAAAAGTTTATTTTGTGACCCAGAAAGATTAGTATGAGTAATTTTAAAACTCAGTAGCGGCCGCCATTGCTGGAAACTGGAGTTTGGCTGGGCCGCGCTATGAATTCTGGGATATGGTAGTAATTTGGACAGCCTTCGGCGCGTCGCTGTGACGTAATCGGTCTACAAATGCGGCCTCAGGAGGATGCAGCCCATGAATTTGGACATGTCCAGAGTATAATCGCAGCCTTTGCGGTTAGAAAATTGCACTTGATCATGTCGCGATATTATCGCAAATGCGATATATCGTTCAGCCCTAGCCGTGTGATGCTAAAATTAGCAGGGAAAAAACAACGGAGAGCACGTCAGGGATGACGAGAAAGTGACAGGAGAAAATCCGTCCCGGTCAACCACCCAAACATCAATAACGGGAACCTTATACAGCGCTTCCCTATACACGTCGAACTCCCGCAGGCACAAAGACATTACGGAGGCTATCACTTATCACCTGACCAAAGATATGGCTCCATCAACACTGTGCAAAACGAGGGATTTAGGAAAACGATCAACACCCTAGACAAACGCTACACAGTGCCGTCCCGCAACTATTTTTCTATTGTCGCACTACCTGCTCTGTACACGCAGCGTCGAGCAATGGTGGAGACGGAATTTCAAGCAGGACAACATTTTGCTGCAACAACAAAACGTGAGACATTTGTTGTTTTATGTTTATTTATTGTTATGAGAGAATCATGATCTCAATTCTAAGCCAAAAAATCGTGATTCTCATTTTATGCAAAATCGTGCAGCCCTAACATTAACACAAAACTATTGTTTCACCAGAGAAACAAACATGAAGAGTGTTAGATTATTCTGTTATTATATGTTACCTTATATATGTAATCAAAGTAGTTGAATTAGAATACTGCTGTAGATCATATTATACCCTTTAATATAGAGTGTGTGAGCTGTATGTAGTTTAGTTCTCATTATACTTTTGAGTTAACAGAACATATTCACATATTAGTTCATTAGATAAATGTGCATCACTCTGTATCCTTGATCTGCTGGGAATGTGTTACACTGTTTTCTTGACATGCTTAATTGTTGAATCATGAAGAGAAGGTTGTAAGCAGGAGACTCTGTGTCTAAAGACAGGGAAGATAGATAGACCACATTCCACACCCCCACCTTACAGAAAGCAGAGAAACAACTGCCGAGGTCATAACTTAGGCGCTGTAACAGAGAAAGAATGTGATGTTTTGGCTTTTACGACTAGCTGGGGGCCACTAGAGACTATAAAAAGGTGAGCAACCCGTCACCATTTTGAGACATGTGCCTGACCCTCTGGTAGCATCTCTCCCGTCCGGACGTTGTAATGCTCTGACTGTTGAATTGTATGGAAATAAATGATTGTTGATTGAGCATTGATACACCGAGTATTGTCCCTCCTTCAGCCCAAAGATTCAAAGAATTGGGAGATTTCAACAACTTGGTGCCGTGTGACCCGGATCTTTGGTGTGCTGAGGAGGTGTAGATTTGGCCTTTGGTGAGATCGTGGGGCAAAGTGAACAGAAGGCCGGCCTAAAACAGAAAGGTAAGCACAGCCTGTTGTATTATAAATACCAAATGTGCATATTGGGCTTTCCAAATTAATCTGTTCGCTGAGTCACATGTATTTTCACAGTAAATTTGTCGGTGTCTGGTTTTTGGCGCAAGATACTAACAACATAAGTTGAGGCTGAATTCCAGTGTGTTAAATAAACTGCTTCTACCGAGAAACTAATAAGATACTACGTTGAGCTAGTTGCAGCCACTTTACCTTCCACATTTAATTTTGTCTAATACTGGCTTCTGTAGCAATAATACATTAGAATTTCTTCTGAAGACGCGGCCATTAGTTCAGTACATTGAAGTCGAGGTTTTGAAGTTGTTTATGGTGTCGGTAAAGTCCTGGCTCTTGCCGGCTATGAAATAGAAGTTGATTTAAGGAAAAGCAGATGCTGGCTCATGGTGCAGTTGAACACTGGCAACGCGGAAGCGAAACACGTCCGTAGGTTTGGTTTATGATACGGCCGTGTTCCGGTGGTACGGCCGTGGAGTGCAGTAGTGGTTGGTGCTAGTTTTAGTACATTGGATAGAGGTTTGACGGTGGTTTGTGGCGTCAGTCGAGTCTCAAGGGCTGCGGTCATAAAACAAAGTAAAATTTTACTTGCCAAGAAGTACATAGAGCAAAACCTGGTTTATGATGTCAGGTATAACTTCGGGGATGCAAGCATCACTTTTATGATGCGACTTTGCCCCGTTGTGGCGGTCATAAGCGCAGAGAAAGGGGTATTTTGGTCTATGGTGCAGTGTGCTTTAAGAAGACCTAATAGTTGAGCTCAGAGGTTTCTGTGCAAATTTCTGCTGATGAGAGGCGCTCTCTGTGTGTCACACTGATGGTGTAACGCGCTGTGTGTGTAAGGCGCGCTCTGGCTGTGGGTGAGGCGCGCGCTGAGTGTGTTTCTGTGTGTGAAGTCTGAACACAGTGACAGTGACGGTTGATGTGTTTGATTAGGAGGACGCTAGAGCAAAGACACATTTTAGGATCAAAGGTTGATGCCTAGTGTACCTGTGGAAATAATTTTGTTCATGGTTTGGCAACCCCCCTGTCTGTAGACGTGCAGGCAGGTTAAGTGCCGAGGTGGCGACTTGGGAACTGAGGACTCCCGCATAGCTACGGAATAACACTGGGACCGCAGCGTAATCGCGGGTTCACATTTATTCCGGACTAGAACAAGACACATTTTGCGAACAAAGGTTGAGTCTAGATTAGTAAAGAAATATAAAAAGGTTGAATTCCTCGTTTCAGTGGTTGAAATTGTTGTGTGCCTGTCCCCTGACGAGTGTGAAATTAAAATAAAGAGGGAATTTGGAGCCACATAGAGATAGACGGGCATAATTGGGTGTATTACTCTGTGGTGTAATAAAAATAAAAAGGAGAGATAGTAAGAGGTGTGTAGTGGAGAATTATGGAGGAGTACAGAGAGGAATGTGTTGGGAGACTGGCGTACAGTTTACGCTGTCAAGGTAGGCGTGTTGCCTGCTTATCTGTTTAACATGTGATGAAAATGAAATTAAATAAATCTCTTAGTGTGTTAATACAGGAAGCTGCGGACCTGGACCAACTGCCCCCACAAGCACAGCGGCCGAAGCAAAATTATAGGTAATGGGAACCACACCCAGCACGAATCAGCAGCTGTGAAAAAGACAGCAGCGAGGAGAGAATTAGAGGAGGAATTAAGAGAAGTTTTAACACATAAAATTGGGGCCAACGGACTTGTGGAGGTTGGGAAGGCGTCCGGAGCATCACAACAAAAAGGTGAAACAAAAACACGCACAAGCAGAGAAATCTGAGAGAAAGGCTCCTTTTAAGGTAACGCCTAGTTTGAGAAAAGATAAAATTAACCTGCCTGCCTACAAATGCACATACACGCAATGAAGAAACAGCTTACACTCATGAACACGTGAAGATTTTCCAGCAAGGCTAAAGCAGCGAAACTTAACATACATCTGTTGTTAAAGGATAAATACATTACTGACAAATAAACTCTCTGGGTTGCAGGACAACAATTTAACTTCAAAGAAAAAGACACTGGTCTGACCAACCAGTGAAGACACGACAAATTTAGTGGTAAAAGATTCAAATTGTGACATGTTTTCTGCTGATTGATTGATACAAGTGATTACTGAATGAAAGAAAATTTCCTTTTGGGCTTTTAAACATGATCTTAAGAATTTTAACAGGTGCATGTTGTCCTGTCAACTTGGTGGGTTAGGAGTTGATTATATCGGGAGAGAAAAAACAAAAAAAGGGGGCGAGAAGGCTGACACAGGGCCTGGCCCCGTTGTCTCCCCTCTGAATAACACAGCCAACACAACATCATTTTCCTGTTCGTTTGTTTTTGTTTTTCGTTTGTTTTTGTTTTGTTTTGTTTTTGGTTTTTCTATACATATTTAATTACAGGCTGCTTTGCCGGCCCTGAAAGCCGAGGCTGACTGGACTCCTGCTCTCCCCCATACGTGACACTGACCAAATGCTGCAACAGCTGGACCCACAACAACGACCTGAGAATGTTGGGCAGCAGCAGCAGCAATGGTCGCAAACAAACTGAAAAGGAGGGGGGCAGGACCCCAGGGCATGCTTCAGGCCGTGGTTTACACAGAACACCAGAACAAGAAAGTGATGAACACACACACACACACACACACACACACACATTGGAATGCTGATTCACTGAGAAGTGATGCACACATACACATGCACACGCTTGTGCAATGAAGAGTGATCCACACACACACATGCTCATGCAATGAAGAATGCTTTGCTTATGCTGATATGCAAAATGCTGCACACAAACATCCCAATGCATAATTTTTATGAGGAGCCATTGATTACTTAGAATGTGTTATATGTCACCCAGAGGGCATTTATGTAGATTTTAGGAATAAGGTCTAATACGGTTTGGTTATGAAAACAATGTCTGTGCGTGATGTCTGTTTATGGCTCAAGGCCTTGACTGAATTCTTTGCTGTGCTTCACACAGCCCTGATGAGGAACAGTGGCACAGAGTGAAAATGATGAATTAATAGTGTAAGTTTTAGGTCGGAGTACGGCATTTTCTGTGATTGAGATTTAATTCAAGGAGGAACAAAAGGTGTTACGGCACCTGAGCTTCTCATTCCCACACAATATTGTCCCGGCAGGAAGCAAAACATTCCTGTGAATTTCTGGTTGATTGTTTGGTTTTGCTTAGCGCTAGCTTGATGTTATCAGTGAGCTTTGGCTTGTGTTCTTTCTCGTAAGCGAGAGAGGGATAGTTTTATGCTTGGACATGTCTGCAACGGGCCCTAGTTTGTGTTATTTTAGTAGTATTTTGTTGGTTATGTCTGTTTTCGTTTTTGTTACAGTGCACTGAGGAAAAACAAATGAGAGGTGTGATCCACCGGTGGTGATATGTTTATATTTTGTGAGTTCATGATTTAACAATCAGCTCTTTAAACCAGGCCTGAAAGATTGAGATTTAAAGCGCTATGAAATATTCTTACAAAAACAGTTGCAAAGTGTGTTTCTCCATGATTGTAATTGGCTTGGGAGAAATTCACCTATAGGGAACACTGAGAAGTTCTGAGTCTAAAAGGATTGCACCGAGTCAATCCGGTCCAAAAAACAACAAGGAATTGTTTTCCTTTTAAAATGATGACGTCATCTTGCTGGTGATGGATGCTCGAATAGGTTGCGCGTGAGACTCCATTATCAGCAACTTCTGGTATGAATGTGTATGGATGTATGCATGTGACTGGACTGTGATGGACGGACTGGAAGCTTTGACTGACTTGATACTGAGACAATGACTGCACCCACTTTAGGATTAGTAAATGCCAATAAACAATTCACCCAGCCGACAAGAGAAGGGTGGATGCTTCGCTTTGTTTTGTTTTTTCAGGAGCAGGAGGATAAGAGAGACTGGAGGAGGAGACTGTAGCTTCACATAAGTATGAACTGCAGACTTAACACTGTGGTTGCTGATTTTGAGTTACTGATGTTTGCATTAAGAAAACTGTGCTATATTAGCTGTGTTTTGATTAAGGTATCATGTTATATTATTGGGAATGCCAAATGCTACAGTGGAGAAGACTTTTGATACCACTCATGACTGGAATATGTTATTATTAACCATAGCAGGCCACTGTAAAAAGTCAATTAAATTTTATAGAGGAAAATCGCCAAACCCTTAACAATACCTATGAATGGCTTGCCACATTCAGAATAGAGATATGCCATAACAAACATTGGTCCACGTGATTTAGGTTCTCATTTGAAATAGTAAGTTATTAGATGTAGAATATAATTGACAGGGACATTTGATAGGATGTGGTACTGCAAAAGAACAAGAGCAAAGTAAAGAAAGAAAACCTATTGTGTTTAGTTTGGATAAATTCAGATTAAAATGTACCATTATGCTCAGAGGATCAATACGAAATAAAACATATGCAAAATTTGTATGAAGTACATGACTGATAACTGTTCTGTCCTGAACTTTTGTTTCTATAGCACCCACTTGACCACACCAACAGTTTCTCGCCACCAACAGGGGGTATTTGCAAAGAATAGGGAGGAATATCATCAAAACTGGGAAAGGTAAGCCCCGAAGGGGGTGATGACACCATAACTTTCACTTATGGTCAAATTCTTAAAATTTGACCCCAAACTTGAAAATTCTTCAAACATTTAGAGACGGAGTGGATAAACCTAATGTCACAAACCACATAAGGATGGAGCATTTGAATCAATAAGATGGTGAAATAACACGCAGTAAAATGTGGATCATGTTGATTATGTTTATTCCAGTGTGCAGAGGAGTCAATTCCCTTCAAAAGTTTGTAAATTCACTTGAACCAAAATTGGGAGCACCCGGTGCTGCAAGAGTTAATAGTCACAATACCCAAGAATAAGCACAAGAGCATGACTGATATGATGGGACTGGGATTTTGCTACACTTAATTATTGCAGACACAACTAAAACTATAACTGAAACTAATCAAAACTAAACTAAACTAGCAAACAATTGGTAAAAACTGATTTATACTGATATAAAATTGAAAATCTGAAGTCGAAGCTAAATAAAAATAAAAACTAATGAAAATTGCAAAACTATTACAACCCTGGTCCAGACTAAGATGGCGTTGGACATCTCCAGGGCAGAAAAGGCTTGGTGTGACCAAGGTGTGGTTTGGCTTGTTGTATGTACATTTCAAAATGTTACAGCTCTGGATGGACCAGTTACCAGGGCATGGAAGGATGACAGACTTTATTACATGAGGAGAAGGGAAATTTCCGGGATTGAGGATCCGCTGGGATGACAAGGCTGGAGCAACGGTACTCGAGAGAAGAATTTCTGATACTTTCTGAGATATGATGTCACTAACCTTCTCTTTTAATTGTCTAGCTCCAATGAATTGACACATGGGAGTGTGTCAAAAAGGGGGAGTTGAGTCCGAACATCAAACAATGGTTTTATGAACATCTTATGACGTTATTTCTGTGTTTAATAATTTAGCTATGGTAAAACTTAAGCTTATAATGTGTTAGACTTAGAAAGGGTTCACTAATTTTTGATTTCTTTTACATACACATAGATTATGATTAGAATAAATCCCTGGGTCAGAGAGTCCTGAACATAATATTTTAAACCAAATTTGAATCATTAGAAGAACAATGGATAACAATATTAGATTATTAAGCCTAGGGAGAGAGGTGTTTTGGTTTTCTGTCTCTTGCAGAGAAAGGAACAGACACCAGACGGGGACACGGAGATGTGAGGACCCTTCACAGCAGGGACAGATGTAGGGACTGCCGAGACAGCAACTGGGGTCAAGTGTCATAACGTTTGGGCTCCTGGAGAAGATGGATCCCACAAACACAGCAATAACCATGAAGGGGTTGGCGAAAACCAGGAACACCAGACCAACGAGGTTCAAGAGGCTCTTGGAAAAAAGGGGGACACGGAGGTGACCCCAAAACACACAGATCTTTGTTTGAAATCGGGGCAGAATAATCCCCAGAACTGTGCAATGACTAAAGGGTGGTCTAACCCCGGAGGTCGAAGAAAGAAGCTGAGAATCACCCAACTGGAAGACACTGGTAGCTGCAGCAATAAAAATGAAGGTTAAAAGCTCCTTAGACAGAGGTTCTAGTCTAAGTACATTTGAAAGTTATAAGGGGGCATTAAAATGGGAGTGGAAAACTGGAGCACCAAAATAAAGCTGTGGGAAAATTGGGAATGATGGGAGTGTCATCTGTAACTGCTGTTATGGTTGTAAATCTAACTTGCATCTGAACTGCGTGAACACAGAGGTCATCCCACAGATGGTCAACCCGTTAAAGGGGACAGAGGGCCTCAGGATCAAGAAGACCTGGACCTTGCAAATGCTGGAGTGCATGTTGTAAGTGATCTCTTTCAGAGATCAAAAGGGGGAATTGTTAGATTATTCTGTTATTATATGTTACCTTATATATGTAATCAAAGTAGTTGAATTAGAATACTGCTGTAGATCATATTATACCCTTTAATATAGAGTGTGTGAGCTGTATGTAGTTTAGTTCTCATTATACTTTTGAGTTAACAGAACATATTCACATATTAGTTCATTAGATAAATGTGCATCACTCTGTATCCTTGATCTGCTGGGAATGTGTTACACTGTTTTCTTGACATGCTTAATTGTTGAATCATGAAGAGAAGGTTGTAAGCAGGAGACTCTGTGTCTAAAGACAGGGAAGATAGATAGACCACATTCCACACCCCCACCTTACAGAAAGCAGAGAAACAACTGCCGAGGTCATAACTTAGGCGCTGTAACAGAGAAAGAATGTGATGTTTTGGCTTTTACGACTAGCTGGGGGCCACTAGAGACTATAAAAAGCTGAGCAACCCGTCACCATTTTGAGACATGTGCCTGACCCTCTGGTAGCATCTCTCCCGTCCGGACGTTGTAATGCTCTGACTGTTGAATTGTATGGAAATAAATGATTGTTGATTGAGCATTGATACACCGAGTATTGTCCCTCCTTCAGCCCAAAGATTCAAAGAATTGGGAGATTTCAACAAGAGAGAGAGAGAGACAATAACAGCTACCAAACAGTCGTCATAATTCGTCACACAATGAGAAAAGGACAAATCAACAAGTAACAATATTAAAATCTGTAACATAATGTATTGTTTGGAGTTTAGTCTGACTGGTTCAGGATGACCTGCCATTATCCAATCACACGTCTGCTTACCTGCATCTTTTCTCTTTTTTCTAACCTGAGCACCTGATGGCTTTGAACTTTTGTTGTCCATCTTCCATTGGTTTGAATTTTGCGCTCCAGTACAAACACAAATCCCCCAACCCGAGGATCAGCACAATTAACCTAACAGACCTACACCTTAGTTCACAGATTCACTTTGTCTAAGGTTGATTTCTGGGATTTCACACAACCCAGGATTCAGATCGTGAATCCATGATGGGCTTGGATTTACATCATTATAAATGAAATGCGCTCTACTTGGCAGCCGGCCCCGCCCCTTTTGATGGGTTGTGTGAGACTTTAAATCATCAAACTGTAAATTATAAATTTAAATTGTTATTGATCCTTTACCCCGAGTCCTAAAGTGTAGATTTATTTTCTTACTCTTCTTATATTTATTGTTTGTTTACTTGCACCGCTGTAACTGCAGCCTCGTCGTCTCGTCTCTCTATATGCTGGACTGTCTGTAGCGGAGATGACAATAAAGTTTACTTTGACTTCAGCAGCGCGCAGGCGCACCGAGGGCTCTCGCGCTCACTTTAAAGAATTTAGAAAAAACATCGGTGCAGATTATAAGTCTGTATCATAATATCTGTTTGTTGTGTTGTTTTTATTTTGTTTTGCGAGTTGGTTATTAGATGCCGCTCCAGCCAGCCAGACTCCCCGCCGCCCTGCCCTCTCCTCCCTGTGCCGCCAGCAGCAGGCGCACCTCGCAAACGGAGGGCGCCCTTACTCCCAGCAAATGGCTGATAGAAAACCGATCGGTGCCTACGAATTTCCCAATATGCGCTGGCTCTGGAGAGCCCCGCCTTTAACGCTCTTCTCTCACAGAGAGCAACAGAAAACTTGGAAAAACTCCAGATTGACTGAACTCAGTTCAAAGTTACCTTGACACCTTTAGATGTGAGACGTAGTGATGGTCCGCTTGAAGCTGACGCTCCGGTGCGTGTGTCAGAAAGATCAACGCGCTGCTTCAGAAGCACCGTGTCGAGGCTTGATTCGTTTGGCCAGAGTCACGTGATCAGTGACGTCTGAAGCTTCGTTTAGAACGTACCTTTTTTTAAATCGAACTTTATTGAAACACAATGAGTATACAACATACAAACAGATGAAGTTTACAAAAGAACAGAACATGAACATACAGAACCAGGAGTAAAAAAATTATGATATGAGTAGGCGAAAAAAATCAACATATTGTAACGTGCAGTGGAGATGAAGCCAGCCGCGGAGGTGTGCAGGTGGATAGCGAATGAGCAACAGCTTCTGACTTTCCAAAAAGTACTCATTTATTTACAATATCAAAAATAAAAGTGTTACCTCTACCACACATTACTAAAGAGCACACTAGTCCGCGTACACACGGGAGCATCCATTACAGGAGGAGTGCGAAGAAGAACAAAAAGGGGGTGACACCAGTCGTGAGACAGGAGGCGCCGCCATGTGGTGATACACTGCATTACAATAGCAACTGTTACATAGTCCCCCCCTGGTGAGAAAAAGGCTGTCCTCAGCCGTACACAGCTGAAAAAGCACACACCACACCTAACAGTACCCTATACATAGAGGTTACAGCTAAGATTGGTGCACACACACAGGGCAAAAGACCATTTAAAAATGAAATTGGTGAAAATAAGACGAATATGTACAGTGGAAAATCAGTTTTCTTCGTTTTTTTCACTTTTTTCTTTTGTTCTTTTTTTTGTTCCTAAGTAAATGCCAAGAATGAACCTTAACGCACAAAAGAGCCATAAAACTGGATTAAGTAGAGCAAACAAAAACATCTACATATCATGACTCAAAGTAGCAATGCAACAAGACAGCATCAAACAGGTTTAACCAAAACATTTCACTTCAGATCAAGCCTGGTTGTGTGAAAATCATTAGTCCATCTTTTGTTGCTCCAGCCAGACGTAACTCTGGGGCAACGTCTGGGCCTGAGATTGTAATGTCCACCAGCAGCTGGGTGCTGGACAGATCTGGGTGAAACACTCTCTGGAACAGCGCCCACACCAGAAGAAGAGTCAATGTCCGGTAAATCAAAGGGGAATGGCTCAGAGTCAATGTCAGTGTCTGCAGGGGGGCCAGGGTGGGCCTGAGAGTCAGAGTTCAGACCCTCTGCGGTCTCTCTCTCAGCAGGCAATGAAACAGAATGTTCTTTGGAAGTGAGAGAGTCCCAGGTATGGAACGGTTGCATGTTCACAACATGATAAACACCTGCATCCACACCGGAGTCCACCCAAGTGAGCCTGTAATTAACATCACTGAGTCTCTGAGATACACACAATGGTCCCTGAAACAGTGGTGCAAGTTTAGCAGTAAAGTTAGACTGAGCGTCTGACCTGGGGTGCGTCTTAACTCTCACAAGGTCACCAACACGAAACGTGGCATGTCGATGTCTGAAGTCTAGGGATGGGTATTGATAAGATTTTAACGATTCCGATTCCATTTTCGATTCTGTTTAACGATTCGATTCTTTATCGATTCTCTTATCGATTCTTTTTTTATTTTTTAAAAAGGAGAACACTAAGGTCGATTAGCTTAGAACTTTGTTTTATATCTTCTCTTTGAACAAGATAGAAATTTAGGAGTGACATGGCCTTACAAACCCAACAGTGAGATCTTAAGAGATCCAGCCTACGGCTCTTCAATGGGGTGTCACAGGGTCCCCAGGAAAAAAAATTGTAAATGTAAAATAATAAAATAAATATTCTTCTGTAGCAATAACAAAGTATAACATAAATTGTTCTGTGGCAATTACACAAGAATATCCAGTAATGTCCCTGCCTACAATTAAACACATTCACTTACCAAAAATCGGGGGCATCTGCTGTGGCAAATGGGTTCAAGCCTTTGACCACAAACTTAGACACTGCTCGGTGACATTCGTCTATCCTGGCCTGAAAGGAGACGCTACCGGTAGACTGCAGCGAGAACTGCCAGCGAGCGCTAGCCAGACTCTGTCTGTCTCTCTCATCATGGTCACCTACATGTACAGTAATGGCAGGTCTTGTAATAAGGCAGATCGCGCTAACATAATATGCACTGTTAGTTGATTATTTACCTGCCGCATTAACGGGAGAGGACGTGCTGGGTTGAGAGTCACGAGTCCGGAGCGGAATTAAAAACACGTGTCATCGCGTGTTTTGTGAGCAAATGCTTTTGCATATTCGTAGTGTTTCCTCCCTTAAATGCAATATCTACTTTGCAAGTTGCCCTGTTGTCATCGGTTCTCATAAAGTATAATCAAACTTTTGAGCGTTTGAGCCGCTTAGGCACCGTGTTTCCTGCCAGGTAAATGACACTCCGCAACGTGGTGACGTCATTCGGGGCGACTGGAATCGATAAGGGAATCGTTTGCAAAAATGGCAAACGATTCCAAGGAATTGAAACAGTGGGAACCGGTTCTCAACAAGAACCGGTTTTCGATACCCATCCCTACTCAAGTCATAGTAATGTTTTTGTCTGTCATGGCTATAGTCCAAAGCTGCTTTGGCGTGGTCGTGAGCTTCCTGCATGGAGGCTCTCAGAGTCTCAGGGTAAGGCACACCCGGTTCATCAACACCTGCTGTAGAAGGCTGAGTGATAAGGTCAAGCGGGGTGTCTAACTCACGACCATAAAGCATCATGGCAGGAGTCATACCTGTACTGTCATGGGGGGCGGTGCGCAGAGCAAAGCAAATCTGAGGGAGAAACTTGTCCCATGATGTGTGCTTATCACCTACATAAGCGCGGATTGCAGTTTTCAGATTCCGGTTGACGCGTTCAGTAGCATTTGTCTGAGGGTGATATACCGTAGTGAGTCTGTGCACCGAGCCTAAGGCAGAAACAACATGTTCAAAAAGCTCACTCACAAAAGGAGACCCTCTGTCAGAAATGAGGTAAGTGGGTGTACCATGCCTAGCAAAAATGTCAGTGACGAATTTACCAGCTGCTACCTGAGATGTAGCTTCTTTGACAGCACTGGCTTCAACACATTTAGTCAAATAGTCAACAAACATGATTAAATAAGCATTACCAGTGGGGGTGCGGGGAAGTGGCCCAACAAAATCCACACCCACATACTCCCAGGGTTTCTGGGGGACAATGGGAACCATAAGACCGGCTGCTTTTTTCTGACTTGGCTTGGTGAGTTGGCACACTGAGCATGAAATCACATAGCGTTTCACATCAGCTGCCATTTTGGGCCAGAAAAACCTAAAACGCAGTCTAGCCAATGTCTTAGAAACACCCAAGTGACCTGCTGTGGGGTGGTCATGGTAATAGTCCAGCAAGGTGCCTCTCATGGAAGTAGGGGCAAACAGTTTCAGCTCTTTCAAAGGGTGCAAAGCACATGTGGACTTCGGTTCTCTGTGATACAAAAGAGAGTCATACACAACATACTGTAACAAGGTGGCATTGTCCGAGCTGTTCAGAGAGTCTGCTTCAATGTCTCTGAGGAGTGGACCTGTGACATGATCGTCTAACTGCAGCTGCCTCAATTGTGAACGGTCAGCCAGAATGACGGGGGGCAGAGTACGAATGTCCAGGCTGCCCATAACAGCATGATCTGGTAAAAGATCAGTCGGCCTGTCACAGGTCAGAGGCAAAGGGTTGCGTGACAGTGCGTCAGGAACTTTGTTCTGTGCACCAGGTTTGTGCACTATTGTGAAATCAAAGTCCTGCAAACGAAGTGACCAGCGGGCGAGTCGGCCCGTTGGGTTTTGACGAGACATGAGCCACCTGAGACTGTTGTGGTCAGTGAAGATAGTAACATGAACACCTTCAACATATGGGCGGAAGTGTTCCAGAGCCCATATCACAGCGAGGCACTCCTTCTCTGAAGTGCAGTAGGGGAGTTCAGCTTTGTGAAGGGAGCGACTAGCAAAAGCCACAACGTACTCACGACCCTTGTCATCCTTTTGCATCAACACTGCCCCAAGACCAATGTCACATGCATCGGCGTGAATGGAAAAGGGATGGTTGAAGTCTGGAAATGACAGGATCGGGGCTGATGTGACATGATCCTTCAAAGTGTCCATGGCCCTTCGACAGCTGTCGTCCCAGTGGAAAGCATTGTCCTTTCTGGTGATGGCGTGAAGAGGTTCAGCATGGCGGGCATAATTCTGAATGAAGCGTCGATAATAGCCAGTCAAGCCAAGGAACTGACAGACGTGTTTCACTGAGGTTGGGGTATCAAACTCCTTAACCGCCTTTACTTTGTCCGGATCGGGCTTAACACCTGATGATGTGATGCGGTACCCGAGAAAGGTGAATTCATCGAGGCAGAATTGGCACTTTTTGAGCTTCAATGACAAGCCAGCAGCCTGGAGTCTGCCCAGCACCTCCTCAAGATCCACTAAGTGCTGTTCAAAGGTAGGTGAGGCGATAACAATGTCATCCAGGTAGACTGCGCACGTTTTGCAAATGAGGCCAGCAAGCACAGAGTTCATGAGTCTCTGAAAAGTTGCAGGTGCGTTGCAGAGCCCAAAGGGCAGCACCCGAAACTGGAAGAGACCGCAGTGAGAGATGAAGGCAGTTTTAGGCTTCGAGTCCTCTGCTACAGCAACCTGCCAATAGCCTCGCGCTAAGTCCAATGTCGAGACAAACTTTCCTCTTGCCAGAAAGTCCAAAGACTCATCTACACGAGGCAGGGGATAAGAGTCTTTTCGGGTAACTTGATTGAGCCCTCGAAAGTCCACACAAAACCTTGGTTCCGTGGCCGCTCTATTTACAATGACTACAGGAGCTGCCCAAGGGCTTGTGGAAAGTTCAATGATGTTGTCCTTCAACATTTTTTGCACTTGTTCTTCAATCACACGTTTCTTAGCAGGTGACGTGCGATAGGGTGGGAGATTGACAGGTGTTGCATTGCCAGTCTCTATGGCGTGCTCAGTGAGAGCCGTTCGACCAAGTTGACCATCAAACAAGGAGCTAAACTTGCTGAGCAGATTTAGTAAAGCATCCTTGTTGTTCTCTGAGAGACTTGCTTCAGACAGTTTGGCTGTTAAGTCTGAGCGAACCAAGTCCAAAGACATCAGTGTTCCAGGTGAATGTGAGTAATCATTTTGAAGGTCCTCTTCATTGTCTGCGAGTGGGCAGGGGATGTCCTCAATGTAGACTGTTCTAGTGGGAATGTGAATAGAAACAGAAGCTCTTGCCATAAAATCCATTCCCAGAATGAAAGGAGAGGACAAATCTGGTATTATGGCAAAACGCTGGTAAAAGTTCTTGTTCATGAATCCAATATTGAGCCAAATAACACCAACAGGGATACAGGGAGCATTATTGGCGAGGTTAAGTGCAGGACCATTCCACTCACTTGTGTTTCTAGGGTAAGAGTCATTTACTTGAATGAGATCTGTTCGTACAGCCGAGAGGGAAGCACCTGTGTCGAGGGTAGCATCCACAGATGAAGCATTGAAGTTCACTTTCGTTCTTAGTGGGGTATTCCAGTGGACTTGTGAAAAATTGTCTTCCAAGTGTCCAAGACTGTGTCCACCCTGTAGTGAATCGGGCGTGTGAGGCTCCGTTAGTAACTGGGGGTAGGTTGGCCTCTGTGAAATGAACACGATCCAAAATTCCTCTCAGGATGCGTTCTTGGTTGTCGGAGGGCAGAAAAACTGTCTTAAACAGTTGACAGAATTGAGCCCATGATGTGATGTGGGAGCTCAGTGCCTTGAACCATTTCCAGTAGGGGTGCAACGATACACAAAATTCACGGTTCGGTTCGATACTTTGGTGTCACGGTTCGATATTTTTTCGATACAAAAAAAATGTTCATGCCTTTTTAATTTGTCATTTATTAAAATTATAAATATATATTTTAACACAAAAGTACAGTTTTTAAATTTAACCCTAACCCTTGTGCGTGTTGTTTTTTAGCTCGTCATATTGCAGCCACAGAAATTCTTTTGTCCATGAAACCATAAAGCTGCACTTTCTTTTTGCCTTATAGTCTGATTTGTCATAACTTCTCCGTTTTGTGGTAAGCTTTTCTTTGGCTGTCACTTCTTCACCCTGACCTGTCTTATTTGGCTCAGCAGAACTAAAATATATATCTGTCTGTGAAGGTTCTCAGTCATCCAGGTCATCGTAGTGAAATATATATCCTGCCGCACTCACATAAGCTCAGCGATTCTCTGCGCGATCAACCTCTCACATGTTTAAGCTGTGGGAGATTTCACTTGTCATGTTTGCATAGTAAGCTAACAATTAATAAGACGATGTCAGAGGAATTGGTGCACAAATTATCATCACTCACAGATCAGTGCTGTCGCTCTCTATACACAGTTCGCACGATTGCAAAGTGAAAGCAAAAAAACAAGCGCAAATTCAAACACGATTTCAATATGTCACATATTGACAGTGGCTCACCCAATGACATAATTACCCAGCTACATTTCTGAAAGAATGCAAAAGCATTGACATATATTTTTCCTTCCTACAATAGCCCGACAGGCAGGGCAGAGATAGCCCCGGGACGTCGGGCTAGCAATATTGCGAGCCCTGTATTGAGGAATCACTCATCTTTGGAAAAGAGAGTTTATTACAGAGAAATGTCTCTTTCCAAAATAAAAGCTATACTATCCGCTTCTTCTGGGCTATATTCTCAGCAGCATATTAAACATATCAGGTCTCCATAAGGAGAATCCTGTGCTAACAGCTGTCTAAATGACTCGGCTAAAGTTTGTAGCATGCATGCTTGTTGTTTTTGTCTTTGCACTAGGATGATGTCGGTGTAAATGTGCAGTCATATTCGTTGTGTTCCCACTAGTGCTTTCAGGTTAATCTCGTTGAAATAACCTTAACGCCACAACACGGCAAATCTCCGTTAACGAGCTACCCTATACAGAGGGGCTAGACGGCCAACACGTTAACCAGCTAACTGCGCTAACACACTAGCTCCCACCCATGTAATTGAGCATTGCATGGCACATCCAACATACTGTTTTACTTTAGTCCATGACTCGCTTACCTTCAGGGTCATACGTCACATGAAAACCAAAATAATTCCAAACGCCAGATCTGAATGAGGGTGGGGAGGTCCACTTCTGTCTTGCTAGCTTGCCCTGCGCTCTTCCTTCTGACCATGCTGTCTGTGTTGAGTGCTCAGTGAATCTGCGTTCGACTACTCCGCCTAGGCTGCACTCTCGAGCCTAGGCGGAGTAGTCAAATGCAGATTCACTGAGCGCTCAACACAGACAGCATCGTCAGAAGGAAAGTTGATAAAATAAATTACAAATTTTGTATTGTTCTTTTTTTTTTCTCCCCTTTGGTTTTCTTTCTTTCTCTCCCCCTCTTTCTTTCATTCTTTCCCCCTGTCCTATCCCACAGTCATGTCTGTCCCGTTTGCAACTGAAAATAAAATAAATTCATAATTATAATAAAGGTCAATCAAATGGACCAATATGATGATCCACTTAAAATAAATCCTCTTGGCATCTTTCTTGGCCTCAAGACAACAATTCTGATGGCTATAGATCCAAACGGGACACAAAAAAAAAAAAAAAAAAAATTGAAAAAAATTTTATTGTTCGATACATATGCGTACCGAACCGAAAGCACTGTATCGAACGGTTCAATATCGATACGAATATCGTTGCACCCCTAATTTCCAGGGCTCTTTTGCAAGAAAGTGTGGCAGTTCATTTAGCAATTGCCCATCAGTTAGGTTCAATGAGGCTTTGTATATGCCAACTGTATTTAACCAGTCCTCAGGTTGCACTTTTCCGTCCCCAGCATACACAGGAGGCTCCAGCTTTGCGTGATGTAAAGCTGCCGCAATCACTCTGGAAGTGCTGCTGAGTTCAACTGAGTGAGATGGGAGGAAAGGATTTGTAGGTTGAAATGGGTTGCTGGGCAGGAACGGATTGGTACTGTTGGTGGGTTCAGTTTTGTCCATCACATGAACATGAGGTGTCGATGTGGCCATTGGGAAAACAGGAGACTGTGGGACTGCAGGAGGGGGAGAGTTCCCCGTTGTGAGTTGGTCCCACTGCCTTAGTAAACTCTGCTGTATGTTCAGTGAGTCACGTAAACAATCACTAAGCTTATTCACCTCAGTTCTTAACTCCACCACTTGTTGGCTAAGGCTAGGAGTCACATTTTCAACTATCTGGCACATAGGTAACGAGGTAAGTTCCATGTCTGAGTCAGAGTCGTCTGGGCAGTGTGCCATTGCGATTTCAAAAAAATTAAGCCGCTCCAGGGCACAGCGCAGTTATTGATATAGCAGTAAAAGAGTCAGTTAGGTCAGACTAGAAAGACAAAACTGCAAAAATGCATTCAAGATTAAATTTAGAAAAACCACATATAAAATTTCGCCCAACAACTGAAATTAGACTGGAGTGATCAGAACCATGTTATTACAATAGCATGTCTGCAACACTAGAGCTCAATGCAAGATTAGTTTTAAGTTGTTTCGTTATACTGAGCCGAAGACCAGCACCAACGGTTGTAGTCGGCCAAGCTATCACTTACATGTGCTACAGTCAGTCTCAGCAGAGGGAAAGGGGAATGAAAAGCCAGCAGAAATGTTCATGTCCAGGCTCTCCACAGAAGAATTAATCCTTAGAAGACGAAACCAACAACAAATAACAAATCCACGGAGTCCATTCGCGTCGCGGAGTCAGCTTCTCTCTTTTTCTTTCTCCCAAGCGGAG
This sequence comes from Maylandia zebra, assembly GCF_041146795.1. Taxonomy (NCBI): domain Eukaryota; kingdom Metazoa; phylum Chordata; class Actinopteri; order Cichliformes; family Cichlidae; genus Maylandia; species Maylandia zebra. Next base: position 10,110,833 of record NC_135168.1, on the reverse strand, counting down.
CAGCGGCACATCACGGTATCCAGAAATTAGTCGGGTCCAACCTGAGCTGAGGCTGCGGCCATGGCTGGAGAAAACGTCCGAGCGTCCGCAAAACTGGGGGGATTTCCGAGACAGTTCACGTGCTAGAAGAGAAGAATCCTCGGCGGGATGCAAAAATCGTCTGAAGTCCAAGGGGAAAAAGTTCGGGCGCCAGTTGTAACGTGCAGTGGAGATGAAGCCAGCCGCAGTGTGCAGGTGGATAGCGAATGAGCAACAGCTTCTGACTTTCCAAAAAGTACTCATTTATTTACAATATCAAAAATAAAAGTGCTACCTCTACCACACATTACTGAAGAGCACACTAGTCCGCGTACACACGGGAGCATCCATTACAGGAGGAGTGCGAAGAAGAACAAAAAGGGGGTGACACCAGTCGTGAGACAGGAGGCGCCGCCATGTGGTGATACACTGCATTACAATAGCAACTGTTACAATATAAATATTGTTCTGAGAAGCTTTTTGTTGGTTGAGTCTGAAATTGATTGTATGTACAATTCATATCCTTATAAAACGGCAGAAATATGGTGTTTTATTAATAAACTTACATTTATGGATATAAAATAGCTAAAAGTATTAACAAATATTTTATTAAAAAAAACATTTATCATTCTTCCTGGGGAACTTAAAGAAAAAGAATAAAACATTTTCCATCGTAAAGAAAACTCCCTTAAAATATGGACAATAACAAAACTGCTAAATTCTTCCAGAATCTCTGTGTAGAGGAACCAAAAGAGATGTGCCACAGTTTCTGGATGATCCCCACAGAAAGTTCAATTAGTATTTATGTCTCTTTTAAATGTTACCATATAGTGACTGGCTGGGTCACATTTATGAAGAATTTTATATGAGATTTCCTTCACCTTGTTCACAATTAGATATTTATGGGATCATCCAGACTGTCTTCCAGGTGATATCTGGAACATGTCGGTTCCAGTAAGATATTCTATATATGGGAGAGACATGATATCTTCTTGGAATAAACTACGTATTCTCTTATTGCTGTTACCAAGTTCCTGTGAAAAGCAGATTTTTCCCACTGCTGACTCAGCTGGATCAGGGAGAGTGACTGAGGCAGATATTGAGCTGTCAGTGTTTTTATATAACATTAAAGTCCCTGAGGGTATGGCACCAAGCACCATTGAGAATTCCCCAACACTGTTTGACAAGTTTGACGAGCATCTTGACTTTTGGTCTTTGGATGTTAACAGTCCTGGATATGTGACTTCTTGTTTAACAGAAATGTTACAGAGAGCATTTGCAGTGCAGCCTTTAATTGCTAGTAATTCACATTTTTTTAGATTTCGACATAAAGCAGATGCCTCAGAGAAATCACTAATAACACTAAGGGCTGGACGGATTTGATTTGCATTCTTCAAGAAGAGTGTGGTGTCATCAGCTAGCTGGCTGATGATGAGCTCCTTATCAGCTGTGCTGATTCCTTGTATAACAGGTCAAATCTCGGGGTGGAGTCTTAATCATTTTAATTGAGCTATTGCCATTCGTGTACAAGGTTTTGATAGCTTTACAGAAAAATGCCAAATTTTTCCAAAGAGTGGAAAATAAATTGATGTTCAATTGTATCAAAAGCCTTTTAAAAATCCAGGAAGAGAATGAAGCTATAGTCAGATACCAAATCAGAGTAATCAAGTAGATCTAAAACCAGTCTCATGTTCTTAGAAAGGTGTCTGTTTCTCATAAAGCCTGATTGTGTCTCATCCATAATTGTGTCCAAGAACTCTTTCATTCTGTTAGCAAGTACTAAAGCCATAATCTCATAGTCATCATTGAGCAGACAGATGGGTCTCCAATTATCAATAAGAAGTAAGTCTTTGTTTGGCTTTGGAATAAGTGTTATGAGACCCTGAGTAAGAGTAGGAGGGAGGATGTTATTCTCTACACTTCCTATGAAAAGCTGCAGTAAGAACGGAGCCAGGAGATTAGAAAATGATTCATAAAACTCTGCAGTTAAACCATCTGTGCCGGGAGATTTGTTGGCCTTAAGTGCAGAAATAGGATTACAAACGTCCTCCACAGTCAGAGGGCCGTCACAGTGACTTCTATCTTCCACAACAATAGTTTTTAGGTTTTTAATATTATTGAGAAACAGCGTTGAGACATATATATATATATATATATTCTACTTTTCTAAATGATTGACTATTTCAATGGAGAACCTAAATGACACGGACCCGTGTTTGTTATTACATATCTCTATTTTGAATGTGACAAGTCTATCATTGCCTGTTATTCATAGGTATTAACAGAGTTTTTGGCCTTTTTTTCCTCTATAACAGTTAATTGACTCTTTACAGTGGCCTGCTATGGTTAATAATAACATGTTCAGTCATGAGTGAAATCAAAGCTTTTCTTCACTTTAGCATTTAACATTCCCAACAATATAATGTGATACCTTAATTAAAACACAGCTAATAAAACACAATTTTCTTAATGCAAACATCAGTGACTCAACATTAGCAACCAAAGGGTTCAGTCTGCAGCTCACACTCATGTGAAGCTACAGCCTCCCCCTTTAGTCTCTGTCATCCTTCTGCTCCTGCACAAACAAAGCAAGACAAAACCTCCACCCTTCTTCTACAGGCTGGGTGAATTGTTGTGGACATTCACTAATCCTAAAGTCGGCACCGTTTTTGTCTCAGTATCAAGTCAGTTAAACTTTTAGTCGTCAGTCCATCACAGTCCAGTCACATGCATACATCCACACACATTCATACCAGATATTGCTGATAATGGAGTCTCACGCGCAACCTATTCGAGCCTCCATCACCAGCAAGATGACGTCATCATTTTAAAGGAAAACAGCTCCTTGTTTTTGGACTGGATTGACTCGCTGCAATCCTTTTAGGCTCAGGACTTCTCATGTGATCAATGTCACATATAAGTGAATTTCTCCCAAGCCCATTATAATCATGGAGAAAAACACTTTGCCACTGTTTCCAGTAAGAATATTTTATAGCGCTTTAAAGTTCAACCTCTCAGGTCTGGATTAAAGAGCTGATTTGTTAAATCGGGAACTCACAAAATACCAAAATATCACCACCGGTGGATCACACCTCTCAGATGTTCTTATCTCAGTGCACTGTAACAAAAGCACAAACAAACGCAACCAATAAAATACTAATAAAGTAACAAATACTGGGGCCCATTGCAAACATGTCCAAGCATAAAACCATCTTTCTCTCTCTTAGAGAAAGAAAACAATCCAAACCTCACTGATAAAATCAATCTAGTGTCAAGCAAAACCCAAAAATAAACCAAAACTTCACCAGAAAGTTTTCCTCCCTCCCGGGACAATATTGTGCAGGAATACAGGCACCGTAACTCCTTTTGCACTGACAAAAACATGTTGGATTTACTTGATTCAATAGTGGACACTGGTTGCACACAAAGGTTTTGCTTTGGCAGAAACTTAAACAACTGAGTTAAATCAACACAACCTTTTCATATTCAGTAAACCTGCATGTTGTGTTCATAAAACACGATTGAAACATGTTCAGATGGAGTAAGTTGAGCTCCTGGAACATTTTAATCCTTCAATTGAAATTGAATGGGTCTACAACAACTACCATCCTCCTATCTCTATCCTGGTTGCAGCAGGGCTGGGAAATAACCCTGAAGTGATAGGTTACCAGGCAGGGTACACCCTGGACAGCTCACCAGTCTATCAGATAGAAACACACAGCCGTTTACATTCATGGATAATTTAGCCCAGGACCTTCTTACTGTGGAGCAACAGCACTAACCAGCATGCCAACAATGGAGGAAATACAGGAAAGCTATGATTTCCTGTATTTGAGGCAGAATTATTTTGTTCTTGCCCTTGACAGGTTAATCCACAATAAATAGCAACAGCATGCATGTGGTGTGTGTGTCGTTGTCTGCCTCTTATAACTCCAGTGATTTTCCTGTAGTTTGAAATCTTATGCGGTGTTGACACAATAATTTGTTGTAAACCAGGAAATTCCCAACTGTGGTAGAAAGCACAGCTTAGCCTTAGCAAATGTTCAAAGAAAAGTCGTCACTTCCTGATTTCTGCTTCACTGATAAATATTGTCACACTGGGGTTTTTGCAAATGATATCAGTGAGCACTGTGTGGCAGCTGGAGTCAGACAACTGAAGCTCCCACAATCAAGACCACAAACAGCTTTCAAAGGAGATTTGAAGCTTTTCTGGCAGCAAGCTTCATGATTTATGGGACTGGAACTGGAACAGAAACTACCTGATCACCAATGGTGAGCTGGCATGGAATTATTTTTATGACATTTTATCAAAGTTATAAATAAGCATGCCCATTAACACATAGTGAGTGAGCATGTTGTCTTCCCACGCAGTGAACAGCGGATGCTAATGTTTTTGTCACTTTTTACAGAGTCAAACTCAAAGTAAGGTCAGTGCTTCCACGCTTTAAACGCTGCACGCTCACACTCTCTCCACACTCGATAGATTATCCATTGTTCATCTGCACACAGCTGCGGTTTTAGTAACGCAGCGTGCTTACGGCAAAGTAACAGTAATCTAATTACCTTTTTTGCAATAGTAATCCCTCACTTTACTCGTTTCTTGAAAAAAGTAATCGGATTACTGCCCATCTCTGGTTGGAGCTGTGCACTTGTGGGTTCCACCTTGTGTACACGTTTATCTTTGCTGTGTGTACTTGTACCTCTGAGTGGAAGCTGAACTCTTGAGTTCGAGTATCGAAGCATCAGCTGTGACGTTAAAGTCCAAACAGCTCGTTCATTTGACGTGCAAATGAACGAAGGTAACGCCGTTTTCATGTGGATGTGTCACTGAGACACTTTCCACATCCACAGCTCACAAAATGGGAAAACTATAGAAGTATAACAATGAAGAAGTTACTATGTTACGGGTCCCAAGGATGAAGACCTCGATGACAAATATGTTACCTGTAAAAGCAGGTGAAGAGCAGAGTAAGGAAGACACGATGCGTCTCTGCTTTCCTCCAGAACGTGTCTGAGTCTGATTTATTTCACACAAATAAATGCTATAAAACACTAAACATGAGCTTTCAATATACTGTTCAGCTGGTTCCTCATTCACATCAATGACATTTACTTATTTCACAACATCAGTGAAATATACTCTTTTTAACTGGTTCAGTTTCTCAAGTTCACACTTCTTTCCATAACAGCTACATCCTTTTATCATATCAATAAACACATCACATTGTCTTCTGCAGTGTCTTACTGGCTAAACAGTTCTATTCAATAACAGCATTGGTAAATACATTACATTTGTTCCCTCCAGTAATTTACTGGCAAAATCACTATTTAGTGCATCATGAAACACAGCTTGTTGAATCAACCCATGAATGCCTCTGTTAGCTACACAGAGTTGCTCAGAGTGCTTGTGTTACACTAGCTAATCTACTCAGTCACTTTAACAGAACTATTAACATTCACATCTCACAGAACTGATTTGATTGGAGCATTACAACACGTTTGCACAGAGCATAGGAGCGCACTGACTCTGCTTCACGAGCGCTCCACCTAACGAGCGGGCTCGCGGTGCGGTCGCGCGGGACACTCCTCTGGTTTTCTCCCGTGTTTACATATAAATAACTTTGGCGGACCGCCTTAACTCTCCCATTCACATTAACGTGGGTAACCATGGTGACAATAAACAACATTTTCGGTGCGAGCACCGTGTACCGACCTGTAAAAGCAGGTGAAGAGCAGAGTAAGGAAGACACGATGCGTCTCTGCTTTCCTCCAGAACGTGTCTGAGGAAGCAGCGGAAGGTGGGCTCCACTTACTGCTCCCCGAAACCCCGGAGCAAGCACCAAAGTTCCGCCCTCACTGCTTTCTAACATAAAATGAATCCCTGTTACATGGATTTTCTATCCTCTTAAAGAAACTGAAAATAAATACATATAGCAATGAAAAATGTCCCGTTACATGAGTGTTTTACACAAAATAATATTCATGTGGTCATTCCCTCACAGGGGTGCCACAACTACACTGCTGTTTTGACAGAGACACAGTGTGTTTATCTAACTTGGCTGAAGCCAAAGTTCTCCAGACAAATTCAGTCTGTTTCTGCCAAGTGTGAACTCACTGGATGAGCGCCAGATACACAGAATCAAAAAGGGATAAATTACTTTTCTTATGTCATGTTCCCGTCACAAACTGGCTCAAGGAGAGGGGAAGTAGGAGTCCACAGATGAAATGTTCCTATAAATAAAGTGGAATTTATTCAAACTTTACCAAAACTTCAACACATCAAATACAAGCAGTTCAGCAGGGAGTGGATGTGTGTTGCATGTGCCAGGTGGATGCAGAGAGAGGCCAGGGCCACGTTCAAACCTGAACACGCTGCACAGTGTTTTGTTCCATTTGTTAGGGATGAATGAAATGCTTCCTTGAAAGGATGTGTGCAGTCACCAGTGGGCGTGGAAGCATGTGCGCCCTCATTTGGTGGGTGTGCAAGAAAAGTCATCCTGTCACACAGCAATGCCTACATGAATCACACCACTCTGCTTAAAATAATAATGTTTAGTGAAGCAGGTGAAGCAAAGACTGCTTTTAATAGGCTGGGAGACCCAGGTGTGCTGCTTTAGCTGCTGAGCCTCTTATGACAGAACAGCGGAGAGTGGTAAGAAGGGAGGAGGGGGTCTGGCTGTGTTTGTGAACGATAGATGGTGTAACTCTGGGCATTTCTCTATCAAAGAGACGCTATGCTGTAAGGACATTGAGCTGCTAGCGGTTAGCATGAGACCGTACTATCTACCACGAGAGTTTACACACGTGATTATGATAGCTGTGTATGTCCCGCCCTCTGCTAACGCTGCAGCAGCCTGTGAGGTCCTGCACACTGTAACCAGCAGACTCCAAACACAGCACCCTCAGGCCCTTTTCCTGATCTCTGGGGACTTTAAAGATGATGTAACCATTTAATTATGGTTACATAATTAATTATGTAATTAATTATGCAAAATGCAAAACGCTCAGCTGTGTCTCCAATCAAAGCTCTGTAACTTCAGAGGTGATGTTCATATGTTGACTAATGGTTTTCTTTCATTTTTGATGTACTGCAGAATATTTGTATAAAATCCAGGCCAGGAAAATCTCCTTCATGTGTTTCTGTGTTTTGTCTTCAGCTACGTTGACACAAAGGCCTCTGCTGTGACGCTCACACCTTTGATAAAGTCTGGAGAGTGTCAGCTTCCTGTTTATAGATACAAAAATATGTAATGTTGTGAACTCTGGCCGCAGCGGCGCAAGAAAAAGGAGAATTACGGGAAGCACTCACAACAGGTAAAATCAAAATAACAAAGTAAAGTACGATAAAATAAAAACCAACAAAAGAACAACACAATATACTTCCCCGTACTGTTACTGCTAACCTCTGTTAACCTAGTAACGCTTACCTTCTAACTGACAGCTGGTCAATAAACGAGCTCCATAAACGCTCCATATTCACCTTTACATGGAATATAAAGGGAAAAGAAGAAACACAGTGCTGTGTCAGCGTTAGACATATAGATATATCCTTGCTTTTAATACATTTGAAGGTGGGTGGGAGAGGTGCTTCTCCGCGTAGTCTACGGTCTCTTTGGGATCGGTAAAGCTTTTCCTCACATCACCGTGGGTCACTAACAGCTTTGCAGGGTATAGCAGTCTGTACCTGACGCCGGTCATCCCACGTAGTCTTCCTCTCATATTTGCAAATGCGGCTCTGCGTTTCCAACAGAGGGAGGGAAATCTGGGAGGATTTTAAAAACCCTTATACATCAGGTTCTTGTTCTCTGCAGCTTTCAGCAGAATCTCCTCACCAATGTGGTAGTAGTGCAATCTCAAGATGATGGGCCGAGGAAGATGACTTTGTTTGGGACGCTGGCGATTCGCTCTATGTGCTCGATCGATGAGTGGCTTCTCCTCGAGAGATAGCGCCTCCGCCAACAGGTGTGAACCAACTCAGTCATCTTGGGTCCCTCTGTGCCTTCTGGTATTCCTGCAGTTCTTAAATTATTCCTCCTGGAGTGCCTCAAGAGCTCCACATCTCTCATCTAACTTCTTTACCTCCGCAGACAAACGCTCCACAGTGGCCTGGAGAGTGGCGATGGTGTCAGAGTGGTTCGAGGCACAGTCCTGCAGTTCAGTCAAAGTGTTATCATGCCTGGCCACGTCGCTTTTTATGTCCGAGGGCTGGATGCTCTGGTTCAAGGATGATATCTCGCCTCCTATGGTGGTAGAAATCTCTAATATGCAAGTGTCCAGTGCTAGTTAGTTAGTTCTAGTGGTTAGTGGGGCTTTATTTGATGATTCTAGTGTGTGTTACATTGTTGTCATATTGTTGAGTCGCAGAGCTGTACAGTGTTACAGTTTCTGTAGAGTCTGGTATAAGGAACTCAGATCCCTCTGTGAATAATGTTCACTGAAACTGATCTGTAGTTAATGAACTAGTCAGGATTTACACTAGAGAACGTTTCTGCCATTACATGGCCTGTATTTGTAGAGCGCTTTACTCGTCCCTAAGGACCCCAAAGTGCTTTTTTGCCCAAGGACACAACGACCGAGACTGTCCAAGCCGGGGCTCGAACCGGCAACCTTCCGATTACAAGACGAGCTGCCAACTCTTGAGCCACGATCGGCCCACATATTGTTGTCTTTTGTTGCAGACACCAAGTGTTGAGATCCTGTCTCAACCTCCTACATTCTTCCAGCAGGTTACACATTATTTTTTGTATTTGGAATCAAATATATGTGTCAGTTGGGCCTAGTGCAGGGGTCAGCAACCTTTAACACCCAAAGAGCCTTTTGGACCCGGTTTCCACGCAAAGGGTCAGGGTTCGGGAAAACACTGGGAGCCGCAAATACTTTGTGACATCTAAAATGAAGATAACACTGTGTGTATTGTTTTTACCTTTATGCTTTGTGTGAACAACTACAGTGTGTTGCTTATGAAATCCATGAAGTGCTACAGAGAAAATTACATTTGATTTATGTAATGAACACATTTTGAGCTCTTAAAGAAATATAACAAAGGAAAGCTGAACTACAATGATCCATGTAGCAAACACAAACTGTTATATCGCCTTTGGGCTTTTGGAGCCTTGACCTGACTTTTAAAAAAAGCGCGTTCATGCAAACATCGTCGGGTCTGCCGTGATATGTTTACAACGGGACTTCTGCTCCTGAACCTCTGCGCACAGCGTCTGCAGGTAAGGTAACTTTATTTATACCCAAAGGCAAGGTAAATTTGCTTTACAGAAAAATGACAGCATTTGACATCCCTTTAAAAACACACATACCTAGTAAATATATAAAACTCACTGTGACACATACTTTAATATTTCGAATCAAAAACAGTTCTTATTTAATTCAGTGACAGCAACGGGGACAAAGCTATTTTTATAACGCTTTGTCCTGCATCTCGGAAATAGAAACCTCCGTCCTGAGGGAAGAAGCTGAAATTCACCCCTTAGAGGATGGGAACCATTTTTAGGGATTGATAAAGCCATCCTCTGTACCTGCTCAGAGTACAGGGAGGCTAAACAAGACTGTGGCTCAGCTATCAGACGACTGGACCATCTCACTATCTGATTCAGAGAGTTTTTCTCTGTGACAGAGGTCTGACCGAACCATGCCACCAAACAAAAGGATAAAACAGACTCAATAAAAGAACGATAAAACAAAGTTAAAAATTTTTTGGTCAATGTGGAAATGAACAAGTTTCCTAAGGCAATAAAGGTGCTGGTGACCCTTTTTACAAACTGATTTGCAATTTTGATCAAAGTTCAGTTTTTCATTGATTATGGTCCCAAGATATTTATATGATTGTACTTGCTCTATTTTCTGACCTTTAATTAAAGTGACTCCGTGCCCATTTTGCTGTTTCCTAAAATCAACAACCATAAGACTCCTCCCACCACTGAACAAAGTCATCAATGACTGGGCCGTGGTTAGTTTCACCCTCTTTCAGTAAGCTGACAATAACAGAGTCATCTGCATATTTAATAATGACCCTGTTTTCATGTCTGCCCTGACACATGTTTGTATAGAGAGTGAATAATAAGGGCGATAGGACGCAGCCTTGAGGAGAACCTGTGGAGGAGAACACTGGGTCAGACAGAACCCCATTTATTTTCACTCTTTGTGACCTGTCAGTTAGAAAATCTAAAATCCAGCCCACCAGGTTTTTCCTGATTTCAAACTGTTCTAAAAGTCTTTTAATTAAAATATGGGGCTGTGTTGTATTAAAAGCCGAAGAAAAATCAATGAAAAGAAGTCTTGCAAAAGTCCCTTTACTCTCTACATGTTTAAGAATCAGATTTAGTAAAGTCAAAAGTGCGTCCTCCACTCCTCTGTTGGGCCTGTATGCAAACTGCATTGGATCCAGCTGACCTTCAGTCTCTTCATAATCACATTTCTGAGGATTTTTTCAAAGACTTTCATGACAACTGAAGTGAGGCAACAGGCCTGAAGTCGTTTAGATTTAGGGACAGGAACCACGACTGCTTCTTTGCAAAGAGAGGGCACATGTTGTGTTTGCAAGGATTTGTTAAAAATAACCTGAAATATAGGCCTGAGTTCATCAGCACAAGATTTAATTAGGCGGCCACTAATATTATCAGGACCTGGCTCTTGTTCACATTGACTGTATGAAAGGCCTTTTTAACATCGCTGAGTTCAATGATAAAGTGCTGAGTATCTCTCAGTTTCTGTTTCAGTTCCCAAATATCCTCGCTGAAATCAGAAGAACTAAAACGAGCATAAAACATGTTTAAAGCATTTGAAAATCTCTGTCTGAATTAAAACATCTAAAATGACCTGACTGCTGCTCTGGGGATTTTGAAACCCTGCTATGGTTTTCATACAAGTCCAGGCAGACCCAAAAGTTTTTGCAGCAAATTTGCTTTCAAGAAGGTTTTTGTCTGTTTTGCTTTCAAGATCTCGATTTTCATTTCCTTGGTAGCTGTCTGAAAATCGGTAACAGCCCCTCTTTAAAGGCCTGTCTCTTTTTCCTTAAACAGGATTTGACACTTTTAGTGACCCATGGCTTATTGTTAGCGTAAATTTTAACGCGCTTACGGGGTATAATCATGTCTTTACAAAATACTGCACAGGAGCTAGTAACATCCACCAAAGCATCGAGATCATCTCCACAAGACTGAAGACGGGGCTGTACGAAGTCACTTTATCTCTACAGGACTGTAAGCTGTCGTCTGTGAGGCGTGAGCGTGTTTGTTTGAACACAGTTCACGGTGGAGAACAGCTGCTGACATAATGTGGATCCCAAGATCCATAACTGGCCTACCTGGGGCTGAAAGTCTCCATAAATGCAGGCGTTTCGGCGGCTACACCGGCTTCCACGAGTGTGACGCTTATTTTGAGAAAATAATAGAATATAAATGTATTTTTATATTTCAATATCACAATAATCTTCCAATGTAGAACTACAAGTTAAAAAAGAACTAACATAAATCAAATCCACTTCAGCTAAATACTTCTCATTTATTTCCATCTTACATGCTGTGACTGCAGCCATTCCCACATCTCTGTGAATGGGACTCATGGACATGGATCAGTGGTTGTTGATCAATGGTCCTGAGAATCTGCATAATTAAGATGAAGGAACGGAGCTCCCAGCCCATCGTTCCTGCAGCTGCTTTCAGTCTTTATGCAAATGTCCTGTTTGTAAGACTGAAACCTGCAGCTGAGACTGAAGACGTCACCTGATGATGACGACACGTTTCTCCCACAAAACGCTGCGTCCAGATGAACAGAAGCAACAGACTCACTTTCCTGGATGATTGAGATGCATCAAGACTTCATTGTGTGTTACTTCTCATTCAGCACAGACACATTATTCCTGTTAGGTCATGTCAGCTGTCACTCAGTACAAGCACAACTGTGAACAACACAAACTTCTCTTCAATGTGTCACAGAAACACTAAGTGTGAGAGCCTGTATGACACACAGGACAGACTGTAAGCTCTGCTGGCTGCACAGCACTTTGTAGCAGTTTTCCAACATGTCCTCCACCCGTGATGTCAGTGGTGGGACCCCAGTCACAGCACTCAGCACCACCTCCTTTAAATGTATTTTATAGCAGTTCCTCCCGTTACTCGGTGCAACGCTTCTTAAATGTGTTTTTGCAGGATAAAACACAGCAGGTGGTGTAGAGAGGACGTCAGCTGACGGAGCAGAGGGAGGCAGACTGTGGATAAATGACAGAGTGAGAGGAGAGCAACCATGACAGAAGCACAGGTGTGGCAGATAGAAGTGGCTTTATAGACACTTATTGTCAGTCCTCGTGCATGCTGTGGAAATAAGTGTCTGTGTCATGAGGTGACATGTGAGCTTATCTTTGGTCAATAAAGCTGAACGACCAGTTTTCACTTTGCTTGTTACGCTTGTTTAGTGACGTCTGGGTTTCTGTGGAGCCCGAATTTTGATGAGTTCTGGTGAAATCATCTGAGATCATCTGAGCATCGGTGAAGAGTCAGCAGAGAAAGTGTGGGACAGAAGTTTGCTTTGGACACATGGACTGAAATCAAAAAGTAACAAACAGGATTTCCAATGGACAGTATGGAGAAGTAAAAGTACACAAAGGCTGTGCTGGAACACGTGTGTTACACTTTTTGACAGCTGAGAACAAAACACAATATTTTGCATCATCTCTGCAGTGTCTCTTCTTTCCTCTGCTGTTGTGCTTTTAGCTCCAAACTGTTTCAAATGGTTTGTCAGCAAGCTGACCTCTGACCTCTGCAGTACTAACTCCTGACCCGTACAAAGAGCGGGCGTTTCTGACCTTTGACCTGCAGCTGTATGTCTCTCAGTCTCAGTTCTTCTCTCCGTCACTGATGGAGCAGGTGTAGTTGCTGCTGACAGTCAGTCGTTTGTTTTCTCAGAGTGAGGCTGAAGTCTGAACTGTTCAGAGCATCAGGTCTCATCAACGTGCGCTGCTGTAACGCCGCTTTGTCCTCTGAGATCACCAGGTATGAAACCTGAGTGCTGACAGAGCAGCATGTTCCCCCTCATTCACCTCCACCACCACAGCCAAGGCATGCTGGGAAACTGAGGACACACAGACGGAGAACTGAAGTGTCTGCTGTGTGTTCATCTCAGAGTCCTCACAGGTGACACATTAGCTCCAGAACACCAAGCCAGGTGTTTGAAGCCTGACAGGGATTCTTCCCATCCAGAGGGAGGATTTAGCTGCACAACAATGAACATTAGTGTGTAGTTTAGAAACACAGACTGTGCCTGCACTGCATCTAGTGAAGAAAAGTGTTACTGCGAGAGAACGAGGCTCCTTTAAAGCATCTTTAGTGAAAAATCAACAATAAGCTGATGTAATCAACGTTTCACAAAATGGTCAGCAGCTAAAATCTGGAGCCGTTCTTTGGTGGTAATTAACAGTTTGTTCTTGTTAGCTAATTATGTCATTAAAGGTAGCAGCAGAAGCCTTGTGTTGAAAGCCCATTCACTCACACATTCACACAGTATGTGTGTGTCTGTGTTACACTGTGGACATCCCTTCTGTTGGAGCGCCATCTTGTGGCAGGTTTAAGAAATGTTCTTCTTGTAAATCCAAACTGATGCACCTCCATAGCAGACTGTGGAGGCTTTCAGTGACATGAAGACTTGATTTATACTGTCATATTCTCCTGTTACACAAAGCACAGCACGCTGAACATGGATGAACTGAAACTCCCAGCATCTGACTGAGGAAAAGCACAAATCATTCTCACACTGACTCCTGCTTGATTTTAGATTTGCTTTCAAATCCTCACACTTTCATATGAAGCACTAAATGGGCTCCAGACTGTTTATCTCAGCTTCCTGTCAAACACACTGCTGCTCACACCGAGGCTCAGTTTACTCCTCCAGCCTGGCTTAACCTGCTGTCTGTTAAAAACAGTCCCACACTCCTCTGTTTAATCCTTCTGATCAGACTCTTTGATTTTGTATTGTTTTTACCTGAAGTTGTGTTTTTGACATGGTTCTGTCTGTGAAATAAAGCTCACACACACACTGCTACAGTCCTTCATACACTTAGAAACGAAGCTGCTCCTTTCCTCAGTGCTGACACATAAAGAAGAGTTGGTTTTATATCCAACACGTCTCTGTTCCAGAAAACAGCTTCAGCAGCCTCTGAGTCTGAACTTGGAGTTGGTTATAAGCCACAGGCCTGTGTGCACAGCAATGAGGAAATATAATGCAGTAAGTGAAACATGGATGTGTGGAACAGATTATCCCAAAGGTTGATTCTGTTCATCTGGACGTTCTCAGTGAAACATTTGGTCTCTCGGTCAGGTGACTCCTTTAGTCTCAGCTGACTGCAGGTTTCCAAACCTTTGTCACTGGATCACTCACTTCATCTCCAACGTGTCCCTGACACAGACAGCTGGAGCCGTTACAGCAAAATCATTGATCATCGTTTTTAGAACATTAGCTGGTGTTGGTGGGCAGGCTAGCAGTGCTAATTGTTAGCACTAGTTCTGCTGCTCTCCCTTTGTCTCTGTTATTGTTGGTCTTTAGTGAACAATAGAAAGTGTCTTCATGAGACTGTTGCCTAATGTTCAAATGTAGATAACACCACCTGCACCAACCTGTTACACAGCACAACCCTCTGGTGTAGCTTTGCCCATACGGTAAAAAAATATATTTTAAAATACATTTTAAAATATATTTATATATTTAAAATGTATTTTAGCACATGTATTTTTTGGCCATTTTTTGTATATTTTGAAATATATTTCAAAATACATTTTGAAATATATTTCAAAATGTATTTTAAAATATATAAATATATTTTAAAATACATTTTAAAATATATTTATATATTTTGAAATGTATTTTAGCACATATATTTTTTGGCCATTTTTTGTATATTTTGAAATATATTAATAAAATATATTTCAAAATACAATTTAAATGTATTTAAAATCATTCAAAAAAATATAAATTTAACCCTTCATATATTTCTAAGAAAACACATTCACATGTAACATCTGAAAGAAATCTTTATTTGATGTTTAAAACATACATATAGCATATCAATCAAGCAAGGAATATTCATTTTATAAGTTTATTCTCATTACATACTTAAACATTCTAAAAGAAACACACACACATATACATATATGTGTGTATATATATATATATATATACACACACAGTCTCAGTTCCCCCAGCTTTCTCTGCAATCCTCAAAGCCCTTCTGGACACGCTGGGAAACCCCTTCCTTACCCCCACTGTAACAAACAAAAGTCACAGTTCTATTACTTTTATCAGAGTTAAAATAAAAATGTGATTTATGTTAGCTGGCTTCATTTAGCAAACAGATATTTCTGTTTATATAGATACAGATATTAATACAGATATATTTTACGCATAATTTACCTCTTTTTTTTTCCTAGATGGGAAGTCTATCCAGTTCACATTACAGTAATGCTAACACCCCTTTTGGTCGTCTCTCCTTACCTTCCAGCATTCATAAATCTGTTGACCTTCTTTGTCTGAGACCAACCACTACAATGCATCATCACCTATTTGTATTGGTAACTTACTTTACAACCTATTTTAATGGTTGCAAAGTAAGTTACTTGTGCTGTATGCAATTTTAGATACACAGAAAGTCTTCACTTACTATATATGGCTGTCATAGTGTCCTTATCAAGGGCAGTTCTTCACTCTGCGCCGATGTCCGTTTTGCTCTGTCCTCCTATAAAAAGCATGAACATTTGAGTGTTTGACTAGTTTTAGATTTCCAAAAATTTGATATTTGTACAACTAAGCAATATATGCTATTGAGCGATACTTTTATGGGTAATTTTTGGTAAAGAAACTGGTGACAGAGTTGTAGGCTTTTTAAAGTACTATTAGCTAACCATTTGAACTGACTTTCAAAGCTGATTACCTTTTAAATTGCTGTGGATCAAAACCTCCAGTGGGAAGGCGGCCATTAGAAGAACACGCACCATTGAACCTGAAAATAACAAAAACAAACAAAAAACAGAACAATATATAAGAGTCCGGTAGGGTAATAAATCTCTTCTGAAGCAATATAGTTCATTTTGGGTGAAAAACAAAACATTCCTCTAAAATATATATACTGACATCAGCAATCAACATCATGATTGTAATTATTTCCTTTTTAGTACATCTACTGCTGTTTGCATGTGTCAAGCACTACGACTGTATCTATGCATATAAATTCACCATATATATCCAGCAAAAATGTTTTGTTATAGGAAAACAAACAAAGGCATTCAATCAGAGGTGAGAAATTAATTGGGAATATGAATTATAGGTGAACTATTCTTTACCTACTAGCAATCAAGCTTCTTTAACCAAGAAGCTTGAAATATTTGAATGTAAAATAAAATAAATAAATAAATAATAATAAAAATAACATGATGTAATTAAAATGCACAACTTACATTAAGGAAATCTGCATTTGTATCCACAGGCTAAAAGTAAAACAGTAAATGTGTTAGTGATAGTACAGGTATTTGTAAAAAAAAAAAAAAGAGGCAGTAACTGTGACGCTTCTAGTGGGATGCTAAATGCAGAGATTTATATTTACAGTATAATACTGCATGTACGGGTAGCTGTGTTGTGAACTGTAACTGAATATTAGAGAATCTCAGAGAAATTAAATGTATTTATTTTTTGAATTTATCAATCATAAAACCGTGTGTTTTGAAGGCCTGTTACGATAGCGACTTTTTGTTGGTCGGTATATTGCCCCATAAACAATTGCGACAAGTTATGTCATTGTCATTTTAAGACCATTTTATGTCTTTGAATGTATAATCATAATATAACACCATAATAATGCAAGATCTACACACTTTCAATTGACAAACCAACATCTAATTCTTAAAGTATTTAGATCATTGAAATTAGGAATCAAAATATTAGATACCTTAAAAACTTGAATAAATAGTAAGTTTTCTAACAAATAGAAAACAATGATATTTAATGTTATTGTTTTGTTATCATTATATTTTATTTTTGTAAATATAATGGCAGATAAATTACATCATCAACAATTATTGAGGTCATGTACATGTACTGTGTGTTAAGTCGATATATCGATTATTGTGATAGGCCTACAGTTTTGGTATCATAACGAGCTTGTCAAACATGCATGACCACTAAACAATGTCTAAGCAGTAGTATTGGTCTGAATGACAACAAACATAACTAGTGTTTTGGAAAATCTGTTAGAAAACAGTTATTTCAATAATTATGATTAGCATGTGACACAGACACCGCATAAAAAACCACAACAACAAATACTTACTTTAGGAGGATGGGGGAGGGCAGCATGAGGTTGAGACTTTGACATCTGTAAAAAACAAATTCATGTATTACAAACAAGTCACTTAAAAATACATTAATGTGGCAGACTGTTCCCTGTTCAGATGCAGTGTATAAGTACAATCAGGGCTGTCACAACAATGGGGTGGGGCCAAGTGGCTGCAACCCTAGGTACAATGTGCAGGTATATATAATTACATATAATATATGTGAATAAAGCAAGAATCTGTTTAGGTTAGTCACTGTGCTGACTGATGTTTGCTAGGTTTATATGATTGCAAACTGCACAAAAACAACAACAGCAACAACATTAATGACAATGACAAACAAAATTACTTACATTTATGTAAATCTCACATTAGGAAGATCTGCATTCGATTTCATGGGCTGAAATAAATAGGCAGAAACATTACTGCTAAAAAAATAAAAAACAAAAACTCTAAAAAGCCTAAAAATGACTTAAAAAGCAAGGAAATGTGGAACATTGTAATTAGCGAACATTAATAAAGCATAACTGTTCTTTGTTTCTAACCTTGGTAAGTACTCTGTAGCCAGAAGGAGAGGTAGGATTTCTGTGAAAGCCAAATTAAATGTGAATAGGCTTTGATAGTTATTGAGAAGGCAGAATAATAAGAAAAGGCAAAAGTACGTCACAATATAATTAATTAAGTTACATATTTTGATTACCAAATTATGGAAGCGTGGAGCTGCCACCCAGGCAAAAGAAAAATAGAGCTGTATCACGTTATGACGTGAAATGTTTATTGTTCTAACATTATGCTTTTCATGTTTGTATAATACAGTGGTTCTTAACCTTGTTGGAGGTACCGAACCCCACCAGTTTCATATGCGCATTCATTGAACCCCTCTTTAGTGAAAAATAAAGTGTGTTTTTTTTTTTCAAATTAGACGTAGATATGTTTTTTACTGGTGCACAAAATGAGCCGTGCACGTCACAGCGGAGGCTCTGCCGAACCCCTGAGACCAACTCACCGAACCCCTAGGGTTCGATCGAACCCAGGTTAAGAACCACTGGTATAATATAATATCACATTATTATAATATACATAATTGTCACGTTCGCACAATATTGTACGGACGTGATAATTATGTACATTTTTCGTACAATGTTGTTCAAACATGTTGTTCAAACATGATAGTATATTGTTAGAACGATAAACTTTTCACGTTATAACGTGATATACTTATATTTCTCTTTTGCCTGGGTGGCAGCTCTACGCTTCCGTTCCAAATACACGAGAATAAAGTAATATTATATGGGAAAAGGCACCTGCTAGCTTGATGATGGAGGCTTCTTAGACTGGCCACCCGCCTTGGCTTCTTGTCGCCACTCCACGAAATAAAGGTCCGTTTCCTCCATGCCGGCTAATTATTCATCCTCATTAAAATCTCGTATATGTTCAGTTGGCAGAATTGAGAATTTTACATCTTCCAACCACTTAATTAACGCGAACATAATCGGCTTGTTTCTTCCCGTCTCCTGTATCCGGCCGTTCCTCTCGCTGTCAGATTTCGCGCCTCAGAGACGTCGTTATTTTTCAAAAAAAAAAAAAAGAAGAAAGAAAGAAAGAAACAGCAACAACTACTAAAGAGAGTTTTTGCACGTTCATTGCACATTTGTGGGAATGTTTAAATATTTAATTTTTATTAATTACTTTTCATTATATCTTTATTTTTTAAACCACCGTGGCAATGCGCATGCGCATACACTCCTGCACGCAAAGGGCTTTGGAGTTGACGTAATGTCGCAATGCATTGTGGGAGCGTAGCACCATCTTGGCAGGTCACGAATCAAAACAAGATTGCTACGAACCATTCTGAAACGTAGCTCAAAAGAAAATGACGGTATAGAGACAGATTCTGTCCAGATGCAAAGAGACGGTACTTGATTGTTGAAATGTGGACCCGTATGAAATATAGCCGTGGAGTAGAAACCCTGAAGACCAAACCGCTATTGACTTAGCATGATCTACTCTCATACCTTGTCTGTGGAGTCAGAGCATACACGGCGCACCAATTTCGCAATTATAAATCTCTGGAGGCGCACATCCAATTCACCAAGGACTGGGTACAAGATTTGGCTATTTTTAAGCCTCCACGTTGTGAGTACGCCGTCATTCAAGCAAAGGTAAGTCAGCTTGAGTACTGCGAGTAAAATGCGTTTGATTCCCCCCAGCATTCAAATTAGTGCTAGCAAAAATTCATTCGTGAGGGGGAAATTACAGTGAGAACATGTAGAGGCTCTGTTAGAGGGATAACATAGTGAGTTCAGTGCATTGATGTGACATTGTCCTGAAGGATTTAGTTATTCTTTATGGTTAAAGAAATTGCCCTAATTAATTCATATTTATTATAAATAATCCTAATTACACATCTTGCTTCCTTGTTTGTGTCCTGTGTCACTAAAAATACATTCTGTTTTAGTTTTATACATTGATTAATGACCTGCAGAATCTCCTTGTCATATTAGGTGTCCATAATTGTCACTTAAAGTTGAACTTTATGTTTTCTCCCTCTTGAAAGTGATTACATCCTTGCATTACATACTTTAGGTTCATTTTTTGCTGATAGGTTTCTAAAAAGAAACATGCAGATTTAGAATATAACATGCAGCGTTCTATAGATGGATACATAAAAACACTTTATTTGTTACATTTATGATAAATGGATTTGAAAGTAAATAAAACACATTTGTGTCGGCCTTGGCTCATAGTTCTTGTCTTTAAATGAACTTTGTCTGTGTGTGCTTCAGGTCCTGCACTCTTAAAGACTGAATTGCAGCATTGCAGCCACAGGTCATTGTGAGCATCACAGGGAAGGTTGAAGCCGCCCACTGCAGCTGTATGGCTAGAGTCGTGGAGACTTGCAGCCATGTCACTGCTCTTCTGTTTAATGTAGAAGCAACAGTGAGGATCTGTGGCACAAGGACTGTTACAGATGAACCTGCATACTGGGTTTTGCTGGGTAATATGACCAAGATACAGCCAGAGGTTGGCCATAAGATAGACTTCTCCTCTTCAGCTGCCCAAAAAAAAGGTTCTTGATCAAAACATAGACAGACCATCTGTAGTGACAGGTAAAAGAAGCCATCCTCAAAAAAGAAAAGTTCCACCTGCTACTGTGGAGGAGTTGGATCAACTGATGGGACAATATTTTTCCAAGCATAGTTCTGTTCTGAATAACCCATAATGTTTTAATTTAGGGGGCCATGTAAATACTTTGCATTTACTGAATATGTACTTACTAAATACCACTGTTCAAAAGTTGAATAAAGAAACAAAGAAATGTTTGCCTATTTTTAATTAAAAGCACTTTGTCGAACATCACATCAGTTACAATGTAGAAAAAATGTTATGTATAGTTTACAAATGACAAAATGTTCACATAAAATCATGACAGCATTTGTATAATATCACCCACTGCTAGCATTCTGTAATTTACTGTCTCTTTTGAAAACTTATCACTTATCACATGGAGAAACCTTTGGAATACAAGCATGCTGATCCACACAGGTATGCACACATGGGTATTCACAGATGCGGACTACAGCTATCTTGGCTGCTGCCTCAAAGCACACTGTGCTCTGTCTATCCTGCGTGCTGCACAATATCGTTTATTATTTAGTAACTATTGATATCTATGGCTAGCTAGTTTATTGTGATGGTGCTTTTTTTTCTATTATTATGTTGCTCTTTGTTGTTTGCTGTCTCCTCTGTTTGTTTGTTTTTCTCCATACAGGTGACCCAGGAGTTTTTTTTTTGTTGTTTGTTTTTTTTTCTCTCTTCCCCCCCTTCTCACCGTCTCTTCCCCCCTTTGGTTTTCTTTCTTTCTCTCCCCCTCTTTCTTTCATTCTTTCCCCCTGTCCTGTCCCACAGTTATGTCTGTCCCGTTTGCAACTGAAAATAAAATAAATTCATAATTATAATAAAGGTCAATCAAATGGACCAATATGGCAAGGCCATGATGATCCACTTGGTAAAATAAATCCGCTTGGCATCTTTCTTGGCCTCAAGACAACAATTCTGATGGCTATAGATCCAAACGGGACAAAAAAAAATAAAAAATAAAGTAGTCTCAGAATAGTGAATTAAACCAACATTTATTGTTGATTTTATTTTTTAACAAGAAAAACATTTTTCAACTGAATAAAAACAATGCCAATAACCAAAATAAATAGAAGCGTACATGAAAACTACACAGTCCTTCACCTTTCTGTCTGATTTTTTTAAGGAAAACAGTTTTTCATTCCACTAAAAACAGGACAAACCCACCAGCATGAACATTAAATAAACTATTACAATTGTAAAACAAAACTCATTTACAAAATGTAATAATTATCAGTGGGTCCCAGGAAATAGAATGTGACATGGGATTTAGATTTCCGTTACCAGGATGGTCGGGTTCAGCGTAGTCTTTATCACCACCTGTCAAAGACACATCATCAATATTCATGTTTGCTCAGGTTATTCACTTGTTCACATCTGTCTGAGATCATTCATACTGTTGTATGGATGTGTGTACAGTATGTATATAATTATCAGCTATGTAAAAGATATTATCATCTCTGTATTCTTACCTAGTTGGAAGTCCTCCATTCAAACTCAGAGAGCCGCTGGAGGAAGGTGGTGATCCGAGGGCTGATTCTTGTAACCTTCCTCTTTACGACACGACCTGTCTTGCGGCTTGTACCAAGTTTTGCAGGGCATTTTGTTCCCATGTCTGGATTGATCCTCACAAAGAACCTTTTAACGGAAAAAAGGCTGCTTTAATTTCAAAATTAAAACATACGTTACAGCAATCACCTATATGTTTCTGCAACTGTAAAAAGAGAAGGAGAAAAAAAAAAAGAAGAGAAAAAAGGAAAAAAAAAAAAAAAAAAAGAAAACTTATCACTACATAAACAGCACAAGACTTAAAAGTATTTAACAAGAGCATTTTTCCCTGGTTTTACCACCACACTGGGCCACATGTTCACCAAAACGCAGCAAACCTTTGCCATCTTATCCAGGAAGGTCACCTTTTTACCCTCACATGGAAGAAGTAATCTGATTGGCATGGTGGTATGTAGCATGTAGTTTGAAGCAGGGATTTCGTAGTGCCCCATGTGTAGTGTTGGAACCCAGTCAGGATTTGTTTCATTCATTTCATAGGCTGGTTTGTTGCAATAATGCCAAATAATTAGCAACTCTATAAATAGAAGGTAGTTCTGCATGTTTGTTCTAAGTTTGTGCTATTGAAAATAAAATTAACAGGCTATAAAGAATAATATGAACTTATTTAGAACTTACCTGAATGAAAATACTGGAGCACACCAACAGATATCTGTGGCTGGTAGAGAACTGAATATCAGCTCGTCTCGCAGCTGCTATCCAGGCTAGACGCCTTCTTTTGGTAACATCCAACACATAAGCTCCCTCATGATGTTTCCAGGTGAGGAAACAATGAAAAGAGAGCCTGTTTTCAAGCTTATTCCTTTGTCGGTAGTGCAATCTAACATTACAACCGACCACACAGCAAGCATTTGTTTGGCCTGCTAATATGGCGCCTTGACCAAAAATCCTGGCTACGCCCCATCCCGTAAGATCACGCTCCAGAGCCCTATTAACGTACGGATCTAGAAAGAAGACGCTGCATTTTTAACTCTGAGGGAGATGGAGAATGAGCCTATTTCCAAAACAGTGGAGTGTGTTCCTTTAAGTACTAAATTGTATATATTGTCAAAAACTAAAGTGTACATAGCAGTTGTTGTATCTTGTTTACTGTATCACTGACAGATAATTTCAAAGTCAATGAACGCTACATTATAGTGAGATATTGTGTAATGTGAAATACTGTAAGCAAATGAATAAACAACCTAATTCGTGATAGACCTTTGACTCTGTTTTGTTTGAATCCAACTGTTTTTTGCAGATGTGCATAAAACATGTTACTTTTAGTATTGTTATCATTATCATCATTATTGCACTAAATATATTTTAAATAAAGGATACTTTGATATACATTCTACTGTAAGGTTGGAAATGTATTTTCTTCACCCTAAAATATGTTTTGAAATGTATTTTGGTTTGAAAGAAATATATTTTCAATTTCAAAAATATATTTTTTTGGAGCATCACAAATACAAAATATATTTACCATATATTTGAAATATATTTTGGCCAGGAAAAATGTATTTTTTTACCGTATGGGTTTGCTGCTGCTGACTTTGAAAATCACACCAAACATGGAATCAAATATATCGACTCAGCTTAGACTACAGAGAAGCTCGGCACTGCTCACAAAACTCAACACAAAAGGCTTTTTAAAGACAACAATCACTTTGACAGACACACAAACACGACTGAGTACAGAGGAGCTGCTGGTTTGGAGCCACAGAAATGTTCAAATGTTTAAACACACTGCAGCGTTGCAGCCGTGATGCATTTGTGCTGCTAAGGCCACACACTTCAGCTGCCTTACATTTTAGTACCAGTTCATCTCTGACCATGGCAGCACAGTCTTTCCAGTACAGTGATGTTGGTGGGGACAGTGGGGACTGATTGTTCATTGGCTGTAAGCCGGTCACATGGACGTTTAACTGGTGCTTTGATTGCTCTGTAGTCTGTTGTG
The DNA here is from genome assembly GCF_041146795.1 of Maylandia zebra. Taxonomy (NCBI): domain Eukaryota; kingdom Metazoa; phylum Chordata; class Actinopteri; order Cichliformes; family Cichlidae; genus Maylandia; species Maylandia zebra. The sequence goes on along the minus strand of NC_135168.1, from coordinate 10,086,848 downwards.
CCTGTGAGCTGCTCCTAAAATGAGACAGATTATAATTGTCACCATTCTGTTAATGACTCTTATTATGTGCGCTCTCCTCCACTGTCACACTAAACACATTAAACCTTTATTTTGGTGTAAAGTCAGGATTTATTGGCTCTTCTTAAAAGCGTCATGAAGTGCAAAACTCAGCAAACATTATACAAAAGTAGATTTAGAAGCTGAACAGAACTGAAAACATTTAAAGTGACAGTCAGCACAAATCCAGCTGACATCTCCATCCAACCCAAGTCTTCATTTAAAGTCATTATAACTGTGACACACGTTTGTTACAGTATTAATCCTGCCTGATGCTGCAGGGCCAACATCATGAAACAGGCTCAGCATTTATTTCCATTATGAAACTTTATCATTAAAAACAAACCATTGTTCTGCAGTCGTCCCAGGACTGTCGGTCAAACGTTCTCTCCACATGTTTAAGGCTGAGCTCACTTTATCGTCTGCCTGAAGGAGGAAAGCAGATGTTACTAAACATCACAATAAAACATATGAAATGGGTGCACATGAGGAACGTCTGCACTGTTAAAGCCATGCAAACATCTTCACACATGAAGCAGCAACACCTCTCAGTTTAGCAGCAGCTGGTAAAAGCCACAGTGATCCTGGAGCCTCCCTGAAGGACTCGTTCATCAGTAACTGTCAGGAGGACGATTAAACCTGCTGCACACGTCCTGTAGTTACACACTCGGGAGGAAAGACGACGTCCTCGCTCTGCAACATGATCTGTGTTTCATCCAGGACGCTCAAACACAGATTGGTCTCCAAATATTAGACGCACTGGTTCTTCATGCGTTTCTACCTGAGCACTCAGAGTCATTTCTACAACAGGCCTCCTTCACCTGCTGGTGCCTCTGTTTCTGTGTTTGGCTGTTTCCATCAGTGCCTGATGTTTGTGATCTTTGATCTGTTCTGAAGTCTCTCTTTGTAACACAAATGTTGTTTGGCTTCTTTTGCAAACAAGGCAAAAGAACTTTAATGGATTCATTTGCTGATCTTACTTTTCTGATGCAAAGCCGTCCTTTCAACGCTTTAGAAAGAAAACCAAACAATGTTTTTAAAACTTTCCCAAAATGTAAAAGCTATTAAAACCATAAACTTCTGCTCCTTGATCATGTGATTCTTCTTCTAGACTGTCTGTAATTGTTATTGCTGATTGTCAATAAAGTTGTTTTTTATAAGTTATGTTGTAAAGGAAGCTTGTGGCGAGGGAGGAGGGGCGACTAAAAGCAGGTTCATATAGTGGGAAAGTCCTCAGGTCATGTGAGGATATTTACTGATGCGTCAACACTGTCAGATAAAAGAACGGCTGCTGCATTTGTTCTCCCACAAATGCAGCAGCAGTGATGAGTAAAAGAATTACAGATGATGTGGCAGTTTATACTGGGAGCTGGTAGTGATGTTACTGGCTTGAACTGGGTGGAGGACGCACTAATATGGAGGTATGTGGTTTGCTGGGACTCTAGCAGCGTGCTAGTGAGCACAGGTGATATGTCTTCAGACTCTAGGCAACATATTGTTTTTGATATACTTCATTTACTGTATAGAATCAAACACAGAGGGATAGAAGTGGATTTCTTATGGCTCCCTGTGAATATCGGTGTTGATGCAATGAACAGGACGATAAGTTTAAAAAGGTGCAGCAAGAAGAAGTCGTGCAGGTTTGACTATAAAATACAGTGAAAGTGAGGTGAAGAGTATAATGAAGGTAAAGATGAAGGACGAGTGGCAGGCACACTGGGACAGAGACGGGAAAGGCAGATATTATTATACAGAAAACAGTCGTGTAGAAGAAGCTGCAGCAGAGACCAGGATGGAATCTGGAGAGTCAGAGTTGGTCACACAGGCTTGAATAGCACACTTAAAAAGGTAAACATGACACAGGAAGTGTGACTTCTGTGGACCAGAGGAGACGTTTGATGGGTTGTTAGCGTCGTCAGGATGCTGGATGGAAACGCTGTGCCTGATAGGATGATTACAGGCTGGACTTTGTCTTCCTGTTACAGATGGATCCAGGCCCTGGATGACTGCTGGACACACATGACCCACACTAGGCTGCCTTCATCCATCCTTTCCTCCTTCACTGAGACTCAGAGTCAGCATGTATGTATTTATCAGTGATTTGAATCCTTTCATTACAGAGTGAAGTTAAAGTAGACGTGTGAACACACTAATAAACACAAAGGGACACAACTACTACTCCATGATGGAAAGCTGAAGTATTACACAGCTTTATGAACCTCCTGTTATCCTGGTAGACGAGTACAGCAATAAATCTTTTACTTGAACATCTTCTGGCTCCAATAAGCTTTGAAATGTGACCATGAAGTTAGAGACACACTGACTGAAACCCACAGCTGTGACTGTGGATCACATCCACACACAGTGTAGCTGCTGTCTCTGTGTGAGCCTTTGCACTGCTGCTCGCAGCACCGTTATATCACTCAGCGCTCGCTGCTGTTATTGAATCCACTTTTTACTGTCCGTGCAATCAAGCTCCTCTGCAGAGCTAGAAAATATCTTCGAACCAGTTTATGTGTTAGGGGATCCTTTGCAGTTGTGACTGTTGCCTCTGTTTTTGTCCTTTGGTTCCTGGGAGCCTTTTACATTTCCATCAGCAACAAATATCTGAACAGGCTTTATTGTAGGAAATACAGGATTAAATAGTTGTCATTATTTATTAGATGTTGTTAAAGATGATCAGATGTTTGTTTAGTTTAATGCTGTGGCTTCAGTCAGCATCACTGTGCTGTATAGTTTTATTTTTCTGATCCTTCTGTTAAAGTTGCTGAATAAAAGCTGGTTGGTCTGCACCTCACCTCTGCCTCGAGCCTCCTTCTTTAAAGCAGCAGAGGCTCTTCATTCAGGTATCACAGCTCGAGTTGTTCTGCAGGAGACCCAGAGTACTGTCCTTGGTCCATAATGACATTAACTTTGATTCATGTCAGCCTGAACGTCTGTGATGAACACACTATCAGCATCACTGACATGTTTCATCATTTAAAAACACTTCCTGTCACCGTGGTGGTTACAGTGACATCATGCAGTTTGTGCTTTGACCTCCAGAGGGCGACAAATCAGCACAGACAGAGAGCTCCATTCAAACTTTGCTGCCATCAGGAATAATTCTTCAAATATAATCATCAGTGTTTGAGCAGCTATGATATCAGGGACAATCTAGACATGTGTGACAATACTGAACATGTCACATGACACACCTCAAACATCATGTGATCCACTCTCAGTCTGCACTTTCAGTCATGACTTCATGAATTTATGATCAGTTTACTCCTGAAATATTCAAATGCTGCAGGGTGAAGAACAACAAAGTGCTGACACATGTTTGTGTTTCAAACAAGAAAACCAGCAGAAATAAATCATCTTTGGACAACATGACAGAGATTAGTGAGTTTCCAACTTGCACTTGAATGCAGCACAGACAGATTCTGATGTTCGTGGTTGTAAACGTGTCCTCAAACGCCGCTCTGACTCTTTCCTTCCTGCTCAAAGTTCCTCTTTTCTGAACTTGGTGTTTGTGCCTGACGCTGATCGTCTCCGTGTGGAGCTCCGTGTGAAGGTAACGTTAGCAGTGTGTAATGTTTCCTGGCTAACATCAGCTGTGTGCAGCTCAGTTCCAGCACAAATCTGCCGCTCCATAGTTCACGGTAACGGACTCATGAGGTCGACCGTTAAACGCTCTCCCGCCATTTTGTCTGTGTGCGCGGATGTGTGCGTTTTTGTTACCACTGTCATCTCATCAATAGCCTATTTGTAAAAGATCTCTGTTCATAGTTTAGTTGGATTTTAAAACTCTGTAGTTGGACAGTTTTATTTTGGACTGATGCTAAAATTCTTGCTGATTGTTTCTGTCGAGGTTTTGTACTTGACATCCGTCATTTTGGATGTGATAAGCTGTAGAGAGTGCGTCCAAAAAGAGAAACCAGAAAGAGAACCTGTTTTATTAATAACCTCTTGCAAATAGAAGAATATGAAAAAAACAACAACAAATAGGATAAAACCTTTAAATTACTTGAATTTTTAAAGTCACCATCATCTGTTAACACAAATTTGATCATTTAAAATTTTTGTTTTCATTTTCTCTTCCCAGTTACTTCTTTCTCATTCTCTTCATTCTCCTTGTCACCTTACGTCTCACTCCTTAACTGAAGTTATAGTTCTAACATAAGAAGTCCCACCAACGTCCTTTATTTAATCTCTGTGTTGTCACAGTTATTATCATCAGATCAGACATGAGACCCAGACAACAACATAAGTTTACAAGCTAACATCATGTCAGCTAACATTAGACGATAGCATCATAAACTTTAAATTACTTTGCCTCTGATCAACAGTTTGATTACATTCTCACATCACAGGTTTATTTGCTAAGTGTGAGTCCGCCCACATTAGATCCACTTTTCAGCAGGTGGAATAATTTGTAGTATATAGGTAATACATCAACAATGCTGCCGTGGCTAAGTTAGGAATATTTATAAAGTCATTTCCAAAACTTGCATATGATCTGCAATTTGTAGCAGATCTACTGACTGTCACAGAGCAGCTGGAGCAGTCTCGAATGCAGGTCAGTCCACTGCTGCCCCCTGTGGCCAAGTGCCATAGCTACTGCTGGATGAACTCGTGACACATGTGCACCTGTTTCTATGAACACATTGAGTCTGAGTGGCTGCACTTACACTGGTGCATTCAACATATTGAAAGATGCCAGCAATGTGGATTGTCAAGACTCAAACCAATCCACATTGCTGGCGTTGCATCTTTCAATGCCAGCAATGGGAGGTATCAGTGCTCAAACCTTTTGTGTTTGTTTCCAACAAGTTGCCCACCTCGGGAAACAAAAATGTGTTCTTTTACTTGTCAGATGAACATATGAGACACTTTGACTCTTCAGTGCAGTGTGGAGCCTAACAAAGATCTGTTTTGTGTCCCAGCTGATCAGCAGGAGGAGGAGAGTCTGACGGAGCAGCAGAGGAACATTTTCAGCTACTTGGACTCAGCTCAGCCACTACAGAGGAAACAATGAGCTCAACACAGAAGGTGACAGACAGAGCAGGACCATATGACCAAAGATATTTATCACCATATACATTTGAACATTTGCCATAACGATGTAGCTGACGATAGAATTGACACCAGACAAAATACTTTACAGCTGCACAACTTTATTAAAAACCCATCAATGTATTTTCACTGAAACAAGCAGCTGTTGTTTATGTGCATTAAAGTTATATAAAAATGTAACAGTGCAAATGCAAATTCCTCGCTGACAGTTTAACCAAAAGGCGTTTCCAGTGGAAACTGGCCGACACATCCTGAGCATAACCATGTATAATATCCACTAAACTTCAGAAGAGGTTATACAGTCGTGGCCAAAAGGTTTGAGAATTGCATAAATATTGGAAGCTGGAGAAGTTGCTGCTTAAGTTTTTATAATAGCATTTTGCCTGCACTCCAGAATGTTATGAGGAGTGATCAGATGAACTGCATCGTCCTTCTTTGCCATGAAAACGAACTTAATCCCCAAAAAGCCTTACCACTGCATTTCATTGCTGTCATCAAAGGACCTGCTGAGACCATTTCAATGATCGTCTTCTTAACTCAGGTGAGAATGTTGGCGAGCACGAGGCTGGAGATCATCATGGCTGTATCCCGATTCAGGTTCTGCAGCTTTAAAGTCCTCAAGGGCCGCGTACTCAAAGACCGCTAAGGCCGAAGTGCGAGGCTCGTAGGCTCGTGAAATGGGATGTCTAGCCTCCGTCGCGCTGCCCAGGTTGCCTAGCAACCATGATACTAACAGCTGGAAACGTTTCATACAGCTTTGTTTGACAGAAATGAAGGAGAACATATTTAGTTCATTTGTTTCTACATGAGCTCTGTGTGATTTGATGAGTATCTGAGGCTGAGACCACAGGACTGTGAAACATGATTGTTGGGCTTCATTTCTGTGCTGAACAGTCGTTTAAGATTAGCTGTAAATAACAATTAGCTGATGTTGTTCATGAGACTAAAGTCATCTCACTGTGGTAATGTAAATATAATATGGCCAATATTATAGTTATTATATTAATCACTTCACTCACAGACAAGTATCTGTGACAGTGTGTATACAGATGTATCATATATAAGAGACAAATGTTGTTCATTTAATATGTTGGTACTAAATTTGGCTCAATGCTTACATATATGTGTAAAAAGCAAATGTAGGAGCTGTGATAACTGTGTCTGATAGAATGAAGAGTCGACTGATATATGAAATATTCCTTTATTGTGTGAGAAAATCAGACCATGTCATAACTGCTTTAAGTCACACAGAATAGATATCAGAGCCTTAAACAGGCTGACTTCTGCTAAATGGGTCAAACTGGGCAGAAAGTCTACAAACACATAACATCCTTATAGAATATGATGTAACACTATAGATCAACTTACCTCAGAATATATTAAATTCAATTTTATTTATAAGGTTATAGGTTTTATAGGTTTTATGGAGATGCCATCCTTGTGTTTTAGTGGCAAATAAATTTGGCAGTCATCGGCATAACAATGAAATGAGATCCCATGCCTTCTAAGGATAGAACCCAGAGGCAATAGATACAGTGAAAAGAGCAGTGGCCCTAAAATTGAGCCCTGTGGGACGCCGCATGACAGAGGAGCAGAAGACGATTCGTAACCGAGAAGGCTGACAGAGAAATATTATTATTATTATTATTGATTGCTTATATTTGAACAATTGTGAAACCTCACTGTGGATGTAAGAGTGAAATTATGTGGATATCTTGAATCCACTTTATTGTGTAATATTTTATGTGAGTATTTGACGGAAGACGAGGAACATCTGTTGTGGAAGCTAACGGGGTTCCTTTAGAATAAACAAACATAGGATTTATTATCACTGAATAATTCTGTATAAATCTATACAAATTATAGAAATATGTAATAGGAACCAACAAAATAATCTAAATTATAAAACTGTGTGTGTGTGTGTGTGTGTGTGTGTGTGTGTGTGTGTGTGTGTGTGTGTGTGTGTGTGTGTGTGTGTGTGTGTGTGTACAATCAGGAGGGATGGGCATGATTTTAGTGTTTGAACAGTCATGAATAGGGATGGGTATCGTTTAGGTTTTATCCGATACCGGTGCCAAATCGGTACTTTTGAAACGGTGCCGGTGCTCAAACGGTGCTCAAACCGGTACTTAAAGAATGGAGAACACAAAATTGGTCCAAAAACCTCTCATGTTCAGCTGGTTTTGTGTAAAAATATAACAATGTTAGCCTTTTCTGCAGCTATGGGGCATATATGGTATCACTCTTAGCTGGAAGCAGTGCTTAAACAATGGAAAAAACACAAACTTTGTCCAAAAACCTCTCATGTTTAGCTGTTTCCCTCTTTTTCTTTGGTCATTTTAGCCTTTTTGGCCAGGGTGAAGGGAGCATCTGCCATCAAACAAGAAGACAGCCGCATGTAGCTATGATGATGTTTGCTAGTTCACCTTACATGCATTAATGTAATAACGTGGTTAGCCTACTCAACGTAAATTACACACGAACAACAGAGAAGAACGGCTGCTGCTGCCATCAAATAATATCAAATATCAAATACGGCGCATTTCTCGGCTTTTAAAAAAAAAAACGCTATGCATCGCCAGGTGTTTCATCGGATTTGAGGTGTTACCTCCTTTGCACAGTATCAGCTTAAAGCACTTGTTGCTGCTGAGTTTGCATATTTTGCTGTGAAGTACAGCCAGACTTTTGACCGCTTCGCCTTGGGCATTTTTAATCTGTAGCTCTGCTCTAACAGAACGTACGTACCTGGCCCCGCCTACTATCCTCGGAAACGTAAAATGATTGGCTAGAAGTGTATCACAGCTCAGGAAAAAAAAAGCACCGAAATAAAGCACCGAAATGTGCGCTGCTTTTCGGTCTGGTTACTACCATTTATGTCAGAACCGGTGCCATCATGGCACCGGACACCGGTACCCATCCCTAGTCATGAATTATCTTTAACAGCAGGTTGGATGTAATGTGTTAGAACTACCAGCAGGTGGGGATAAGAGACCTTTAAGGTGTTTGGTGCCACGCTCCACCTTCAGGTTTAAAACTAGTGTTAATGGAGTTTGAAGGTTGAGTTTGTTCCACGACTGCATTTCACTCACTGCCTCTGTTTGTATCTCTGTCACTGCAGGACCAACATGGAGCCAGAAGTCAGCGCTCTCAGGAGGCCGACAAACCTCACAGAAGAAAGGGAGAGAAAAAACACACCTGTGACGAGTGTGGGAAGGGTTTTACTGTGAGGGCTAAACTAAAACAGCATCAGGTCATCCACACTGGAGAGAGACCGTTCAGCTGTGACTTGTGTGGAAAGTCTTTTTCCTTGAAGGGTTCCCTAAAAAGACACCAACTCATCCACAGTGGAGTTAAAGCGTACAGCTGTGATCAATGTGGCAGAGCTTTTACTCACAGTAGCCACTTACAGAGGCATCTAGTTACCCACTCTGGAATTAAGGCATACAGCTGTGACATCTGTGGAAAAACTTTCAGCCGGAGAGAGAGCCGAAATATACACCTACGCATTCACACCAGACATGATGTGTACTGCTGTGAACAGTGTGGCAAACAGTTTACAACAGACACACACTTAGAACAACACATATTTACCCACACTGTGGAGAGACCTTATCGATGTGACCTGTGTGAGAAGACTTTTAAAACTCCACGTCACCTGAGACGACACCAACAGATCCACACCAGAAAGAGACTCTACAAGTGCAGCTACTGTGAGGTATGTATTTATATTGTTATCTTGTCATTTTAGCCTGACTGTTTGGAACAACTCTGCTCATTAAACTGTGTTAGCATGTTAGCAATTCTACTGCATGGAAAAGCAGCTCTGAGTGATTATTCAGATTTTCCTTTCAGTTATGATTTTAGTATTACTGTAGTATTATGGTGGTAGTATTGTAGTTATTGCAGCCCAGTAAACTGAGTGTGTTAACTGAAACAGTCAAATGTAGTTGGACGTCTGCAGAGATGCTCTTTATTTCAGGCGACGTTCAGGATACAAATGTTGAAGGACTGACTTACACTGTCTTTGTGTCTTTGTTTAGAAGCAGAGCGACACAGATGGATCCAGTTCTCAACCCTGTCATCACCGTGGTGGTGGGAAAGACTTTCATTGTGACCTCTGTGGAAAAACTTTCAGTCAGCAAAAGACCCTAAAAGTACATCAACGTAGACACACTGGAGACAAACTGAAATACTGCAAAGAATGTGGGAGAAGCTTCACCACAACAAATCACTTAAAACAACATGAACTGATTCACAGTGGGGTTAAAAAGCACCTCTGTGATCAGTGTGGGTCATCCTTCACCACTGCAGGTCAGCTTAAATCACACAAACGAGTCCACACAGGAGAGAAACCACACAAGTGCAGACACTGTGAGAGAAGCTTCTCACAGTCAGGTCATCGTAACATTCATGAACGTACACACATGGAAGGAAACTACAGCTGTGACCAGTGTGACAAGAGCTTCAGGAATCTCAGTTCATACTCTGCACACAAACGATCCCACGTTACTAATAAACTGTTTCACTGTTACCAATGTGCCCAAACATTCACCTCATTGTCTGCTCTGTGCAAACATCAGCGCGATCACTCAGGGCTGAAATCACTCCCATCACTGGATCACAGTGAATCTGAAGACACAGAAAGATCCTCTGGTTTCTGTGTCAGACTCAAAAAGCTTGAGATCAGGCTCCACAGAGTTCAGATAGAATCATTTAAACTTGTGTTGAACTGAACTGGTTGCTGGGCTGAACTTCTACATAATACAGATCTACATGGGATCTTCTTTTCTGTTTTTTACTGAGTCAGTTTTGTCCTTTTTTCTCTGTCCTGGTTTTGCTCGTCTGTAAATGATTGAAACTCAGTCAAATAGTTCATTGTTCTCCAGCAAAACGTTTTGGAAACTCATGTCTAACCTTTAAAACTCTGACATGTTTTAGCACACAAGGCTTCATCGGGGAGTTCACTCATGATTGGACCATGAGAACAAAGGTTTTTAGTTCTTTCAAAGAGAGTCTTGGAGATGTTTGATGTTTCTGTTTTTCTGAAACCACCTGAAAGAAAAACTATTTTTCTTGCTTTATGTAGTGTGGAAGTTTTTAATGTTTCTTCATCTGTGATGTTCTTGAATGTGTTCACGTGAAGATGGTACAAATAAACTGTCCTTTCAGCTTTAGCTCCTAATTTATTCATTATTTATGGATGTAGCACAGCAGCCGTCTCTTGATTAACACATGGAGGGCTCGGGATCTGATGGTGTCGTCTCCCTAATTTGCCCACTCAGTAAATCTCACTCATGGCCAAGAAATTGAAATAAACCTTGTTTCCCTGCTGGATAGTGATCCACTGTAACTCTGCTCCTCCTTCCTGTTTAGGATTTCTGTGGCTGAAGTAAAATTCCCTCCATCCATCACTTATCCCAGCTAACCCAAAGTGAAATAAAGTTTTGCTCGTCTTAAAAAAGCATTACAATAATGGGCATTACCAATGCAAACTGAATGATACAGAAGATGAAAGAAGAGACTTTGATCAGTTAATAAAGCTCATGATCTGGATTCATTGTGGCTGCTACACAGATACTTCTGGGTCACTTCTCTCAGTTAGGAACCTTCCTCACCAAACTGACTGTTGGACCACACCCCTGGTTTCATGAGAAATTGTTTCAGCCATGATTTCTCTTCCTGTATTTCAGAGTAAAGACTGAAGTGACAAATGGAAGCATGTTTAAAAAACACAATGTGAGAGAGACGTTGAGGTCCTTAGAAGTTACCCTGGGTTTTTCTGTCACCCTGCTAGATGTTACACACCTTGTTATTGGACTGATTTCTACTGCTGGACTACTCCTGCGGAGAGTAACAATACTCTTACTAATTAGCTCCCTTTCACACCTTTGGGGATATTTATTTCTGTGTTTGCAGCGCTGTGAGCCAGAACAGCGAGAGAAAAATCTGCAACAGCGACGAGCCGAATGCTTACGTGAATCGCAGCAGCTGCACATGTGCTACGCTGAATTAGAGGATATCTTTGCTCTGGATTTCTATTTCTACTTTTTCATTTCTATATGATTCTTCTTGCATCTAAACAAAGATGATTCAATTTGCTAAATGTTGATGGCTCTTCGTGCTCAGGTGTAAATGAGACGTAATATTTGCTCTTGGTTTGGTTCTCCTGTACAGAACCTTGCAGTACAACAGAAACCTAAAAACATTATTTGTAGTTGTTATTCTTAGTTGTTCTGCTGCCTAAATACCACAGGGTCTGATTATGAAGTTATTGAGCTGCACATACGTTACGACCTGCTTAAGTTCGAGGTCACAGCGTCTGTAGAGCAGCTGGAACATAATGAAGTCTACAAGGTTAAAGTTTTCTGTTGGGTCTGTGTTTCCACAAACCCCGCTAATTCTAGAGACTTATTCATCATGAAGAAAACAAGACAGTTGATCGATCGATTACTTGCGCAAGGGAGGCCTCTCATCTGTGTCCAGCACGACAATGACCCCGATGATGGCCTCCTCTCGCTTCCTTTTATTGACAAACTTCAAACAATAGTTTACAAGACACCTCCCCTTGCAACCCCCTTTGGTTACAAAGACAAGTCACTGTATGTAAATGTATACCGTATTTTCACGACCATAAGGCGCACTTAAAAGTCTTAGATTTTCTTCAAAAAGTACGGCGCGCCCTATAGCGCAGTGCGCCCTGTGTGTTGTAAGGAGGACGTAGTAGAGAACACCATGAGAACACTAAAGGGTGAAGTGTGTGCGTTGACTTTATCGCACATACCTGTATAAAAGAACAGGTATGCAGAGCATCGTTGTTTTAACAACCCTGAAAATGGCAAAGAGACACGCTTACGAAGCACAGTTTAAACTGAAGGCCATCAGCTACGCGGAGGAACATGGAAATCGAGCAGCGGCGAGAGAATTTAAGGTTAATGAATCGATGGTTCGCAAGTAGAGGAAGCTGGAAAACAAGCTCCGACAGGTCAAGAATACGCAGCTGAGTTTCCGCGGACATAAGGCGAGGTGGCCCGAGTTGGAGGAAAGACTCGAGCGGTGGATCATCGAGCAAAGAACGAGCGGGAGAAGCGTTTCGACGGTCACCATTCGGCTAAAAGCAGTTTCACTAGCTGAAGAGATGAACATTGAACATTTCCAAGGAGGCCCGTCTTGGTGCTTTCGTTTTATGAAACGGTGCCATTTTTCCATCCGGACCAGGACTACGGTAGCGCAGCAACTTCCAGCGGATTATAAGGAAAAGCTGGCCATCTTCCGCTCCTACTGCAGCAAACACATCGGCGACAAACACATCCAGCCCAGCCACATCACAAACATGGACGAGGTCCCGCTCACTTTCGACATCCCGGTGAGTCACACTGTGGAGAAGAAGGGGACCAGCACGGTAGCGATACGCACAACGGGTATGAAAAGTCTTCTTTTACTGTTGTGCTTTGCTGCCATGCTAATGGACAGAAACTGCCGCCTATGGTGATTTTTAAGCGAAAGACTTTGCCTAAAGAGAAGTTTCCAGCAGGAATCATCATTAAGGCAAATGAAAAGGGCTGGATGGATGAGGAAATGATGAAAGACTGGCTGGGGGAGGTGTATGTAAGGAGACCAGGTGGTTTTTTCCACGCATCACCATCGCTCTTAATCTGTGACTCTATGCGTGCCCACCTCACAGCCGATGTGAAAAAACTAGTGAAACAAATGAACTGTGAGCTTGCTGTCATTCCGGGAGGCCTGACAAAGGAACTCCAACCGCTGGACATCGGTGTTCAAAGTAAGGCTGCGAGCGGCCTGGGAGCAATGGATGACCGATGGAGACCACAGTTCCACCAAGAGTGGAAGGCAGCGCCGGGCGAGTTACGCCACAATTTGCCAATGGATTGTAGATGCTTGGGCTAACATGTCTGCTGGCACTGTTGTAGGAGCTTTCGCAAAAGCCGGCATCATTTCCGAGGAGCCGCACGGCACGGAAAGTGACTCTGACAGTGAAGAAAGTGAACCTGGCATGTTTGATGGAGATTTAGCGCAGCTGTTCAATTCAGACACAGAGGATGAGGACTTCGATGGGTTTGATTGATGATAAAAATGTGAGTACCAAACTTTGTTTTGCTCCTGCTTTATTTTTAAATACGCACACTTGTATGCTTGTGTGTTGTTGATGATGACGATTACCGGTAATAGAAATGTGAGTAAGGTACCGAACTCAGGTTTGCTCCCGCTTTATTTTTAAATACGCATATGGTACTTGTATGCGCCCTATAATCCAGTGCGCCTTATGTGTGTGTTAAATACAGTAAAGGCACACATAACTGAGACTGCGCCTTTTAGTACAGTGCGTCTTATGGTCGTGAAAATACGGTATATGTGTGAACTTCTGTAAGAATGTGTGTGTGTGTGTTATGTGAGAATTTGTGTGTGTGTGTGTGTGTGTGTGTGTGTGTGTGTGTCAGACCTCCTGCTGACCAAAGGGTCGTAAACCCAGGAAGCTTACATCAAAAGAAACAGATCTTTCAGAGAGGATGTATCTACAATAAAACCTCCCCCAGAACAGAGTGGTTGGAGAGGTGGTCAGGATCAAAGGAATGGCTTTGATCCTACTGCTTGAACTAAGACTGTACAAATTTAAGAAACACAATGGCAACATTCAACAATTAGACTTAACATTTCCCTCCTTTTTGTCATTGTTCTTAAATTTCAACTTATGCACCCTTTGTTTGGACAGTGTCAGTGTAGATTTCATTCATACACAGTAAACTACATCCTATACATAAGCAAATCAGTCTCAACAGTTCAAAAACAGGAATTAATATTTTCAAAAGAAGATGCCACCAAGGACCAGACAGTAACCAAGCTATCCAGCCTTGTGGCGGATCTACTCCTGTCGTGCAATTCATTATGTATTTCTGCAAGTAAACAACTGAATGTCAAAGGTCAAACAAGAAGAATCATCATTCTCAAAAATCATATGTCTCTACAATCCAACTGTATACAGACATAGGTATTTAAACGCATCAGTCGACTTTATTGTTTGTCCATGTGGCTCTCAGCTAACTTGTAAGCTGCAGCCTGGTCAACACCCGTCTTTATGACTCCTATCGACCCCCCAAATCTTCTCACTGTAGGCATCCTGTGGGGGTTAGAGTCAACTTGTGAATTATCTGCATTTACAACTCTTCTCCTGTCCTGTTGTCACCACAGAAAAAGCTTTGTAAAGGAAATTGGATCAAGCTGTTTTGATCTTCTTGGCTCAAAACCTCAAGTGTTCATGATGTGAATGTAGACAAAAGGCTTCTCTGTTTACATCCTTCTTGCAAAAGACAAAAGAATAGGTGATATTGCCATGTTCCATGGTTGATCTCCAACTTGGGCTAATCCATTGTCCTTCATACACATAGGCAATTGGCCTGTTTCCAGTTCGTTTAACTGTATAATGTCCTGCAACAAGTCATATTCTTTGATTCAGACGAGCAGGTCTGTCCTACCAGAGCAGTTCACCTTCCCAGCTACTGGTGAATCAACCTTCCATTCAGGTTCAGAGCAGTTGAAAAGTTGGCAGTGTTCCCGGATGTGTTGCTAAGGCAACCAAACAAACTGTCTCGCTCTCAGTGATGCTATAGGGCCACAGTCCAGAAGAATGTGTAGCCAGTGGCATCACAAGCATAACCATTGGTCTCGTTCTTTATGTGAGCGGTTGTGTTCTTAAACTGCCACCAGTAGTTGTTGAAAACCGATGCTGGTACTGGGTGTGGTTTGCTCTGTTCCAGTGCGCTCCCTGTCATCCCACTCAGGGTCCACAGGCACAAGAAGATGCACTACACATTCCCAGCCATTCTGATGAGTACCTGTGGCTCAGTTGGTTTCTTCACCGGATTGAGACGAGGGGCCCTGGAGGCTCCCCCCCCCCCCCCCCTTTGTACCCTGTCTTCCTGGCACTTACTCCGAGCTGGCCTGGATGTGTGTCACCTTCTTGCAGTGCTCTTGATGTATCCAAATGTTTCTTCCGGCAATCTTCACTGCTGTGGTCGTCGTCAGCAGCACCCGATAGGGACCTTTCCATCGTGGACTGGACCAGCACTTCCTCTCCATGGCCTTATCAACATCCAATCTCCAGACTTCAGACTCTGCTCCTGCAGAGAAACAGAATCATCTGGCAGATCATTTGTTCTCATGACTACTTTACTTTTAAACATTTCAAGCATCTAATCTGCTAATATGCTCTCTCTTCTGCTTTTCTATCATCACTACAGAAGACTGGAACTCTAAATGCTCTAACATATATAATCTCAAAGAGTCAGACCATTCTCTGTTGGAGTAATCCTCATGTACTTATTCTATACAGTCTAACCATGTCCTGCCTGTCTTCCTAAATCTTAACTTTACTGTTCCATTAGTTCTCTCTGCCTGCAAAAAGTTTTTTTTTTTTAAGTATTTAATAATCCTAAAGTATAAACTAATTCTAGAGTGAGTATAACGACTGCTCATCTCCCTCCTGTTGAGACATGGTATAGCCCATGGCTCAAAATAGCAGCAGTCTTATACAAATTATTAGGCAGTATTGGTTTATCACACAGATAATAAACACCATCCTGCAAGCTCGCCTGCATGTCTGCTGATGTTGTACTGCTAAAATGTTAACACCATGTTTAACTACTGCTGCCTCCTTTGTGATCATATCTGCAAAAACTTTCCCTAATGCAACTGGATCTTTCCCTCACATGTGTGCTGCACATTTACAAACGGCAATTCTACTGGGAAATAACACTGCCTCCAGCAGATTTTGCAAGAGTTTGGTGTGTTCTGCAGGTTTCCCTGTAGAAGTTATCTCACCTCGTCTCACTCACTGCACTACAAAGAAATGTACAGTAGCAAATGCATACTGCCTATCAGTGTATATTGTCTCTCTACAGCTTTACACGCTTCCGTTAAAGCTAGCATCTCTGCTGCTCAAGCAAACATGAAACATGCTAGTTGTCCTACACAGATAACTCTCTCTCACTGTCTGCTACAGTAAAACCTGTTCTAGTCTGTCCCTCTGCTGTTGTAAAACTCAAACCATCAACAAACCAAACCTTTCCCTCAACGAGTGGCACATCTATTAAGTCATCCCTCAGCTTACACTTCTTCTCCTCGCGCTCCCTACTCTCATGAGAAGTGCCCTCCTCCGTTGGCAAAAAGGGTTGGACAGATTCAGAATTCTGCACCACTTTATGGTAATATGTGTGGTTGTGAGAGTAACAGTAACATTAAAGACAAGTGTCTTGTAGATGATAGAAATGTAAGTTTAGTCTGCAGTAGTAAACATCTACCTTGTGTGGAACTAACAATGTCAAAAGGTGAAATAAACTATTGAAACATTGTACAGCTTAAGCTGCTGCACATACTGATCTCACGCATGGAGGTAAAGCACGAGCAACTAGAGCTAATCTTTTAGGATAGTAAGTTACTGGCTTCACTTGTGGAAAAAGTGCTGTTAGTTATTTTACAGTCACCTGGCATTTGTGCTGTTCACAGAACCACAAGTCCATCGTTGGACCTCCTCTGCGCTGTCACTTTTTGGAGCTT
This sequence comes from Maylandia zebra, assembly GCF_041146795.1. Taxonomy (NCBI): domain Eukaryota; kingdom Metazoa; phylum Chordata; class Actinopteri; order Cichliformes; family Cichlidae; genus Maylandia; species Maylandia zebra. The sequence goes on along the minus strand of NC_135168.1, from coordinate 10,070,165 downwards.
GGCACGCTCCCTCAGGTTCCATTTTCCAACGCTGCTGAAGATTTAAGGCAGAGCACGTCGTACACCTTAGTTGTCTTCCTTAACGTCAACGTCGAAACTCTTTCATCTTATTTAAGATTTGCTGTGCAAAGTCTCCTCGTGACGATCCTTTGGAAGCCCAGTAGCACAGCTCTCTGTGCTGAAGGTGATCTCTGATCCTCCTGAAGACTCTCTCCAGGCCTCAGCTTCCATCTTATGGGCGATCCTCTCAGTCACTCCTTCTCGTCATGGCACCTCACAACATCTACAAATTGAAAAATGACACTGCTCTCGCCACACGGCTTTTGCCACGTGTCAACTCCCCAATGAGACATGTACAAGAATGTTGCACAGTCTCCCTAAAACAATCTCCAGGGTTTGTCCCTTGGAGCAGCTTCACTCGCTGTAACCCTGTGTAAAAACATTAGTCAGCACTTAAATGTTCAGCTTGTTTAGCTCCCAGCTCCTGTATCACAGAAGACAAAGTCTTAAATTTAAAACAACTTCACATTTGCAACCAACTGTAGATCATAAGAGTAGTAAAGTATTCAGCATCACAGAGACAAGTATCATTGCAGGTTTATTTGAAACTCATTAAACTCCTACTTTTCCCATAATTTGTTCCAAATTATTTAACATCTCAACGTCATTCCACATTGTAATCAGTGACTTCCCTTAAGTTTGTCACTCACCATGAGCCCAACAGTGTGGTCAGATAATGAGCTCTATGTAACTATTCTGTAACCACTGCACATCTGTTCAATTGTCACTTGTCAGTGCTGAATCCTTTACAAGCACTCTTAAAGAAAAACAAACATCAGCCAAACACACGGTTCATCCTGGTTGTCAGGTGTCGGCCATCCAGATTCCAGAGGAGCTGTGAAAAGTCGTAAAGTTAACACTCGCTGTGGAAAAAGTAACAATGGTCTCATCACAGTATGTCTCACACTGCATTAATTTCTCCCCTGTAACATTCACATTCTCTCCAACATTCTCTCAACAACACAGTGCAATTTCATCATCAACATATAGCCTGTAACTACAGTTTCCTTCATACAAAATCTCAGTAATCCTGTGGTAGAGAAACATCATTAAGTTGTGTCCTGCTATAAATCACATGATCAAATCACATGATTAACCATCGGCTGTAAAAAGAAATGTAAATGTTAGCGCTGCGCAGGTGTATACACTCTTTCTCACAGTAATCTCTGTGAGCAACACAAGGTAGTGAATGGTACCTGGTAAATTCACAGACAGAGAATTGAAACTAAAAAGGTTAAATTTTCAGAGTTCACATAGTCATGTGACCCAAGTTTCCTCCTGTGGTCTCCTTCTGCTCCTGCAACAGAGACACACACAGAGATACATCCACACCTTTGTCAGGTGGGGGTTGACTTCACACAATGGTGTTAAGTCAGTCAGTCAGTTTACCATTTATTTTAAAATTCTTACTCATTCACTCAGTGATTCCTTCTTTTGCTGATTGTGGAAATTATCGTCGCATTCGTTTCCACGCTCAGCAAAATGACATCATTTCAAAAAGAAAAATAATTTAGACTGGATTTCCTCGTTGAATCCTTTTGGACAGGAACTTGTTTCCTGATTGTCCCAAATAAGTGGCTTTCTCCTGAGCCCATTTTAATTTTGGAGAAGCTCACTTTGCAACAGTTTTCTCGACGACGCTTCGATTCTAATCGTGCAGATCTGCTCAAACAGAGATCATCAAACAAAACTTTCAGTGCACCATGAAAGTAACAAAATAAAAGAAAGAAAATAAAGGAAATCAAGGGAAAGAAAGGCCTTGTTTAAGTCATGACACGTGTTCTTCATGCCAGGGGGATAAATCGTAACAACCCAATTGGCAGGTTCAACTTTAGTAATAAAAGACAAATCAACAGCCAGTTTAATCTCAAACATTCATCCAATCAGCCATACACACAACATACAGCATAACCCTGTTGTCTTAGCACATAATAAGTTTCTTCTCATGTAACTAATATGCATGTAGGGTTAGTATAGTTAATGCATTTTCTGTATGTTTTTGTGTTCCTCTCTCATCACACTTCCATTATTCTCATCACTGCTTAAACAACACACATCTCTCTCTCTCTCTGTTTTTTTGTTTTTTTTAAACTGTACTTTTCTCCAAAACAGAAAGTAGCATTACAGCTGTTTCAGACTGAGAAACACCAAACACTCTTCATGCTATCATTCATCCACACAACTATTTTATTTCTCTTCGTCCACTGGGCAGGTGACCTGCAGAATCACGTCTGCCCCAGCTGGATACCTTTTCACACACCATGACGTCAAACACGCTCACACTCACGGAATTGATCAGGAGAAAAATTTTCTTCATCTTCACACTCTGTTACAGAAACACCATATGTTTGTTTTTGGGTTTTTTTGTGTTGTGTCAGGGATGGATATGTGGTTGTAACGTTTGTGTTCACTAACTTTACTTTCTGTTTCCTACCCTGCCTAGTCTGTAATGGACTCAATGCTGCTCCTAATATGCCTTTAATCTCTCCTCCACCTCTGCCTCTGCTCTCTCACACTCTTCTCTGGCTCTACTTTCTGCTAACATTCTTGCTCTTCCTAATGCTTTTCTACGGTGTTGTTCTAGAGTAGTTGCAGTGGATTGAGCTGTAGTTTCATCCTCAGGTTTCACAAGAACTTCTTGCAATATTGCTCTTTTAACATTCTGTGCTTCTCTCCTCTTCTGAGTCTGCTCCAGCCACAACTTAGCTAACTGCTAACTGCAATTCCTTCCTCTGCTTCGCTTTCCCTGTTTTACCTGCTACACTTACAGCTATTCTTTCTACCAGCATTTTACACTTAACTTCCACTAATGTCCCTTCAAATCCATATTTCTCACACCAACAACCTACATACTGCGTGCTGCCGGGTAAAAATTTCTCCATAAATTTTACATCCCCTTCTAAGGCAGACTTACACATTTTATTCTCCATTACAAGACAACAATCAGCCACACTCACGCAGACCACGTCTGGCCCGCACACACACACAACATAGGCCTATCGCTTGCATCTGCACGCACAGCTAGCGCCTGCACGCACAGCTAGCGCTCTCTGTTGAAAACTCTCAAACTCCCCATGTGGCGGAGAATTCAACCTTCGGACACTCTCTAACACCCCAAATGGCGGAGATTCCGGACTCCTCATGGCGGAGCTACCGAACCTAGGTTATCTCCACTCCCCACACGGCGGAGAAGCCTGCGTCTCTGTCACGCGGCTAGCGCGCTCCCGTACCTGCGGTCAACGCAGGGTCACGTAGCCGCTCTTTAAGGCCTTCTGTACTCACTGTTTGTTTACGTTCATGGGAAGAGTCTCTGGATCCCGTCAATCGTCATCCATCCCGAGGGGAGTTCAGGCGCAAACTTCCCGGCCTGGTGACAAAGCAAAGTGAAACACCAGGGCTTTACGTCAATCATCCCAGACGTTGCGGTGGCGTCCTCTCCCTCTCCTCGGTGGATGTAATGTGTTAGGCTCCGGCTCGGAGGACCAAATAAATGTTGGGTCTGTGTTTCCACAAACCCCGCTAATTCTAGAGACTTATTCATCATGAAGAAAACAAGACAGTCGATCGATCGATTACTTGCGCAAGGGAGGCCTCGTCTGTGTCCAGCACCACAAATGACCCCATGATGGCCTCCTCTCGCTGCCTTTTATTGACAAACTTCAAACAATAGTTTACAAAACACCTCCCCTTGCAACCCCCTTTGGTTACAAAGACAAGGCACTGTATGTAAATGTATACACTGAGTGTGTGTGTGTGTGTGTGTGTGTGTGTGTGTGTGTGTGTGTGTGTGTGTGTCAGACCTCCTGCTGACCAAAGGGTCGTAAACCCAGGAAGTTTACATCAAAAGAAACAGATCTTTCAGATAGGATGTATCTACAATAAAACCTCCCCCAGCACAGAGTGGCTGGAGAGGTGGTCAGGATCAAAGGAATGGCTTTGATCCTACTGCTTGAACTAATGCTGTACAAATTTAAGAAACACAATGGCAACATTCAACAATTAGACTTAACAAGACGTTTTCAAAAATCTCAGTTTTCAGTGAAAACGCCGTTTACGTGTGGACCAAAGGCGCAAACGCTCAGAAAAATCTGCGTTTTCAAAAATCCCGGTGTAAGTGTGGGCGTGGCCTTACTCAGCTTTGATGCTGCCAACGTGGTCACTGGATAAAATGAAGTAACCGGTCAAGGCAGCAGTGGCAGAGCAACCCTTATATTCGGTTTCTCATGTTTAAAAAATACTCAGTTACAGCGCACGTTTAAACAGATGATCTTTGTAGGTGGGATAAACCTGCTCTCAGCAAGAAGGTCCTGGGTTTGAATCCATGTCTGATTCTCTCCTGGTACCCTGACATCCTCCCACAGTTTAACTGCTTCTTGCCTAATAACAGCTGGGATAGGGTTACACACACACAGTCCTGTTTTCATATCTCCGTGGGGACATTGATGTAATGCTTTACCTAACCCTAAAAACTGAATGCCTAACCCTAACCTTCAGCCCTAAACCTAACCACAACCTAATCGTACCCCTGACACTAAAACACCATGTTTAGTCTCAAAAACGTCTTCAAACTCTTGGCGACGCTCATTTTGTCCACAAGTGGAGTCACGTTCCAGTTTCTGTAAACATGGTGCAAACACACACGACCCTGAGCTGAAAAGATGGATGGATGTGTAAAATCCATATTGCTGCTGTTCACAGCAGGACTTTGTTTAGCTTCTGTTCCAGTATTCCTGAACTGGCTTCTCCAAACCGGCAGCCTGCTGTTACGATCAGCTGTGGGAAATCTACAAACTCATTACAAAATATCAGAACTAAGACTTTTATTTTGACGGGTGGCTTCTCAGCTGGAGTTGGTATACGGCGAGCTGTGAGAGGACAGAGATGGAGAACGCACATTTAACTCTTTAACAGGAGATACGTTACGACTAACAGACGACTGCTGTCTACATGATGTCTTTGCAGCCCTTATGCTACATGTTACACAACTTTTCTTCATGCCAACAAGACTGAGGTGCCACATAGTTGACACATACAGCTGATTATGATGCATGTTTTACTATTGCTATGTTCACATCATCTGCTTGGCTTTATTACTGAAAGCCTGGAGATCCTCTGACGTGTGCATGGCTGATGTGAAGTATGATTAGTCCTACATGACATCAACAACAGAGGCAATGAAAGCTTTGTTGTTAACAGGTTGTAGGTAAAGTCAAATGTCTACTTCTACACTTGTGTTGGGTAAAGTTCTTCTCACTGCAGCAGATTTATATCTGTGCTTTCACAGGGCGTGATGTGGAGCTCAGCGCTGAGGTGCAGGTCTCCTTGGAGACGGCATCCTGGCTGAAAGTATTATCATGCTTCCAAAACATTTCAGCTTTTATTTTGAAAGAAACAAGACTTGAAAACGAATCCCCTTCTTCCTCTTTGTCTTTGTTCTTCAGAGGAGTGTCACCTGGACAAACTCAGGGCTGTTCTAGAGCCTTTGTTATTATTTGACTCCATAGAAATAAAACTGAATGGAATCAAACAAAAACTCCCAAACAGCTAAAACACTTTGCTTTATTCTCTTTTTTAACAAATACGTTGAAGTCCATCCACAACAACACAGCTGAGATCTCCTTTGTAATCAAGTGTTTACATCCTTTGTACAGATCTGCATACAAAACAATCATTTACGTCCCACAGAAGTCTAGTTACACGTAACTATACAAGAACTGGTGAATGACAGAAACATGAGACACATGATCACAGGTGATAACAAAAAGAGAAAGAATTCATGTGTTAGTGATGTTTTTCAGCCCTGATGGCTCATGTTGGAGAAACAAGCTGAGGTACGTGGAAAGTTCACACACACAAGTGGGCGTGAGCGCACACACACAGAGAGAAACACAACTGAAGCATCTGTTTGCTGTTTCTGCTTTCATCATCTCTGCTGCTGTGTCAGGCTGGGGTCTCTCAGTGACGTGGTTGAGGTGAAGTATGACGAGTATCCCTGATTCAGTCCATCGAGACAAAGGGCAAAGAAAGCTGTTGTTAACAAACTCTATGGTGATGTGGCATTTAGCTCTGACTCTACGCGCTGCTGAATCCTTTGAACCTGCTGATCAGTAAAGCTCTACGTGCTGCAGCAGATTGACCTCATCTGTGTTCACAGGTGTGGACCTCAGCGCTGAGGTGCAGGAGACTTTCATTCAGTTCTCCCTGCAAACAGCATCCAGCCTGGAAATACTGTCATCTTTCCCACAAATGGTGCTCTTATCTCAGAGAAGAAGTCTGATGTAAATAACTGCAATCAACAGTGATGTTCTGCACAGATCACTTTTCCATTTTGCTCTCTAGATGAGTCCCAGCTGCCTGACCTTGTGTCCAGGTGATCGTCTCACTGAGGAGCTTTTGTTCTGAAAATCTCACGTCCATCACCTGTTTCCTTTTTACTATCTCTGCTCTTTCTTTATTCACAATGCTCATAATATCACACAATTATATTCATCACCTGCATGTTTTTATCCAGCTGCTGTTAGAACCAAACAAATAAAAAGGATGAAAAGCCTGAAATCCTTTGATTTATTACATTTGAAACAAATATGAGAGCATCCCTAACAGCACAGCTGAGACCTTTGTTTTAATCAAGCCTTTGTATCGACACACTTGTAAAGATTCATATACAAAACATAATAGAATAAATCAATATAAAATACACATAATCACAAAAATGCAGCCATGTTGTGAGTTTGCATCTAAAACATGCATGTTTCCCTTTGTACAGGCAGATTTACAGCAGACAAAGCAACACGCTGATCGACTTTGACCGCTGCAAAAACAAAATACCCACCAAGTCTGAAGTCGATCAGAGGAACTGTTGACAGACTGACAGACAAACATACAGATGCTTGATTCATTAGTGCGATTAAATGTTCTTCTTTAGCAGCATCACTTCATGTGTTTGTGTTCCAGGAATAAAGGTCTGTTTAAACTGGACGTCTCCTCAGCATCACTCGTGCTGTCATGGTTTCAAAGCTGTGCAGAAAGAATCTGAGGGATGATACAGAGGTGACCAAAGTTACAAACATCCAGCTGTGCTGCAAATGTTTGCAGAGCTCCAAACTCTTTGGCTTTCTGCAGAGCAAGTATGGAAGAAGCACCTGAGCTAACTTCAGTTTAGACGATATGAGGAAAAATGCTGCTTCCCAAAGTTTCCTACAAGTATCCAGTTTATATTTAGAGAAGCGAAGGCTCTTTATCCTGACAACTACTCCCTGGTGGATCCCTGTCCTGTGACAGCAGCAAAGACTGTGTATCAGTATCATCAAAGCCACTTCAATAACCAGTGTTTAAAGCTCTCTAGCAGATGGACTTCAGTGGCAGCAGCCTCTGTCTGCTGTGTACAGAAGGTTCTCTGATGAAGCACACAGCAGATGCTGCACTACAACAGCAGCAGCAGCTCAGCTTCAGTTTGGTTCGACGCCCTTTTTGACCTGTGAAACAGCAGAAAATGAAACATTTCAACACCCGTTTGTTAGCGTGAGCTATTCTGCTGTTTTTCATCATTTCACAGGTGAAATAAAATCACAGTAATTTACTTCCTGTAGGAGTGATCGTGTCCAGCCTGACTGAGACCATGTGCTCCATCCTGCACAGATAATAAGCCTCTGACATGAAGGGCTGTCAAGTAGTTTTAGACAAATGGGGGTAAAAGAGACGTTAAAAGCTTAAAGAGAAACTACATTTTCTAAGAACTGTCTGACGTTCACCTCTCACTCTCAGAAAGTATACAGACTTTCTTTGATTCACTGGTGAGATAAAATGCATTTCTTGGACAACATGACTTTGATATATTTGTTTTCCAGGAGCAAAGGTCTGTTTATACTGGCGAGCGATGCAGGCAGGAGGACTCTTTACACTGTGACTGACTAATCAATCTCTTCATCATGCTTGAAATGACTTGTCATGACATGAACAGGAAACATTCAAACATGTTTACTGTAAGAACTGCACAAAGGAAGGAAACACAATCCTACACACGAGCACTTTAAAATGGACATTTAGCTTTTCAAACATCAGGGAGCTGCAATAACAACACTGTGCCCATTCTGATCAGACTGAAAGATTTATAGAGATTTATCCATGTGCTGGAAAAGGATTTGATATCAACATAGATGCAGATTAGCAGGAGCATTTTCTTCATATTGATTTAGAGTTCAGTACCAGGAATATGTAGAATTAACATCTGTGTGCATGACGAGTGATGACAATTCAAAGTCAGGCTTTCAAAGGACGTCAGAATTGGTGTCTCTATCTGTGACTGTCCCAGAGGAACCTACCTGAGGGATTATTACAGATCTGTCTATATAGAAAGACTTGCATTGATTCACAGTGTACAATTCTTTCTAATCTATTAACATCTTCCTCCAAATCCTGTTTCTGCTGTTTAATGACATATGTCTGAATACAGACAGTGGAAAAATGTCAGTTTTAGTTTTACTGGATCTCAGTGCAGCATTTGATACAGTTGACCACAACATATTACTCAAACGACTGGAGAACTGGACAGGTCTTTCAGGAACTGTACTAAACTGGTTCAAAACATACTTAGAAAACAGGAAATACTTTGTATCAACAGGTAACTTCACATCTGAGCAGACAAGTATCACATGTGGAGTTCCCCAAGGTTCCATCTTGGGACCCTTTCTGTTTAACATTTACATGCTCCCACTGGCACAGATTATAAAGAACAACAAAATAAACTGTCATAGCTATGCAGATGACACACAAATATATATCACAATGTCACCAGGAGACCAAGGCCCCGTACAATTTTCTCCAGCTAAACAAAACAAAACTGAGGTAATAGTCTTTGGCGCCAAAGAAAAACGATTACAGGTCACCAGAGAACTTCAATCTATACATCTAAAAACCACAAACCAGGCGAGAAATGTGGGTGTAGTGATGGATGCAGACCTAAACTTAGAAAAACACATTAAGACAATAACAAAATCAGCTTACTATCGCCTCAAGAATATTTCAAGGATAAAGATCTGATGTCTCAACAGGACCTGGAAAAACTAGTCCATGCATTCATCTTTAGTAGGCTTGACTACTGTAACAGCATCTTTACAGGTCTACCTAAAACATCAGTCAGACAACTACAGCTCATTCAGAACTCTGCTGCTCGAGTCCTCACTAAGACCAAAAAAGTGGACCACATCAGTCCAGCTCTGAGGTCTTTACACTGGCTGCCTGTCCGTCAGAAGATAGACTTTAAAGTTCTGATGCTGGTCTATAAAGCTCTGAATGGTTTAGGACCAAAATACATCAATGACCTCCTGACCCAGTATGAACCTTCCAGATCCCTCAGGTCATCTGGATCCGGTCTTCTATCAGTTCCCAGAGTCAGAACCAGACACGGAGAAGCTGCATTCAGCTTTTATGCTCCTTATATCTGGAACAAACTCCCAGAAAGCCTCAGATCAGCTGAAACACTCAGTTTATTTAAATCCAGGTTGAAGACTCACCTGTTCTCAGCTGCATTTGAATAAAGCACCAAATCCACACTTTTAAGCTTAAATTTCAAAACTTACATTTAACTACTGATTTTATCTACTGTTCTGATTTGTTTTGATTTTATATACTGTTTTGTTTGTTTGTTTGTTAATTAGTTAGTTTGTTTGCTTGTTTTAATCAATTTTAAATCATGCTTTTTATTTGTTTTTGTTTCTAATGTCTCTGTAAAGCACTTTGAATCACCTTGTTGTTGAATTGTGCTATACAAATAAACTTGCCTTGCCTTGCCATCAGAAGGGCTCAAACCTCCTGCTGTTTCTACTGGACCATAAATTCTACTTTATGATCATCTTCAAAAATAAAAACGTGAGTTTATTTGTGAACTCTGTGAAATGTGTCTGATGTTTAGTTTGAACCAATCCTGTGTCAGCTGCAGCCACATCATTGCCACACATACAAATGGGTGCGTTCCTGTTTAGACCTGCTGGCTGTCAATGGGCTTCATTCCATTTCAGACTGCCGGTGGTCGGCTGTGATCTAAACTCAACATGGCTCCTGTGTTAGAAGAGCCTCTGATTTTAAACTTTGCACATTTAATAGTTTCTTTCCAACACTGTGGAGCTACCAGCCCAGTATATGTAGCCACAGTAGATGGAGTTATCAAGCTGGACTGACAAACATCAGGACTCATGTGATCCCTACATGTGGACCTTTCACAGATGGATCCAAGTGCAGATTCAACTCTGCATCACATTTGACTTCAGCTGTTACACACTTTCTAGCTGTGTCACTTCCTGCTTTTTGGATCAGATAGTTTATTCATGTCCACAAATGTTTGGCTGCATGTTTTTATCATCTATATTTCCAGTCTTCATACAGCCGATATTTCATGTGAACTCCAACCTGCCAGCTGCCATCATGTTTTCAGGGTTCATTCAGTGTTGAAATGTAGGACAAACAGCAGCACATGTTCTCTAAATGTTTGCAGTCATTTTAAATGAAGCTGATACTACATGAGACATTTTCCACATTTACTGTCTTTGAACAGAGAATAATAAAGCCATCAAACATATACAGGCTGTGCAAATACAAACTTCTGTGGTGCATTTGATGACCTGCAGAGGAGAACAAGTCGGGCTTTTCAGCCCTAACACAACCTCTTTGTTCTCAATACTACAAAACCTTCAAAGGCTGATATGCAAGTTTGCATGAATCAGTTGTGTTTGTTTCTAGTATAGTTATAAATAAGCTGATCAAATATCTGCTCACTGATTAGATCCAGTATCTATTACAGATGAACTGGATATCACAGCGCATGTTGTTGATCCGTCATATCAAACTAAACCGTGTTGCTGGTGTAAATATCCTCCAATAAAGTCAGATGAGGGCTACTGTTGCCAGGTAACGATGATGTCACACTGGATCTTCTGATCTTTAGCATCGTAGCGCTCGGAGTCTGATGTTGGCTCATGTGTTGTTAAACACCAACATGACGTTCTACTAGTCAAGGCCTCACCTTAACCCACTGATGCTGATCACACAGACCCACTAATAGAACTGTTTTATCAGGTTTATGCAGCGTCAGCATTAATGTCACATTTAATCAGACCACATTTACATTACAAGCCCACTACAACCATATGGAACTCCAAAGTGTTCAAAATTAAATAAATAAATAACTCATGATGAAATAAATAACTATGTGAATAAATAAGACACAGATATGTAATGTGAGAATGATATTGTGAAATAATTGAACACATTTTGAAAAAAAGCTCATTATTGTGAAATATATTGCATTCTGCTATTTACCGTATTTTCACGACCATAAGGCGCACTTAAAAGTCTTAGATTTTCTTCAAAAAGTATGGCGCGCCCTATAGCGCAGTGCGCCCTTTGTGTTGTAAGGAGGACGTAGTAGAGAACACCATGAGAACGCTAAAGGGTGAAGTGTGTGCGTTGACTTTATTGCACATACCTGTATAAAAGAACAGGTATGTGCGTTATGCAGGACACCGTTGTTTTAACAACCCTGAAAATGGCAAAGAGACACGCTTACGAAGCACAGTTTAAACTGAAGGCCATCAGCTACGCGGAGGAACATGGAAATCGAGCAGCGGCGAGAGAATTTAAGATTAATGAATCGATGGTTCGCAAGTGGAGGAAGCTGGAAAACACGCTCCGACAGGTCAAGAATACGCAGCTGAGTTTCCGCGGACATAAGGCGATCATCGAGCAAAGAACGAGCGGGAGAAGCGTTTCGACGGTCACCATTCGGCTAAAAGCAGTTTCACTTTCACTTTTTATGAAACGGTGCCATTTTTCCATCCGGACCAGGACTACGGTAGCGCAGCAACTTCCAGCGGATTATAAGGAAAAGCTGGCCATCTTCCGCTCCTACTGCAGCAAACACATCGGCGACAAACACATCCAGCGATGGATGACCGATGGAGACCACAGTTCCACCAAGAGTGGAAGGCAGCGCCGGGCGAGTTACGCCACAATTTGCCAATGGATTGTAGATGCTTGGGCTAACATGTCTGCTGGCACTGTTGTAGGAGCTTTCGCAAAAGCCGGCATCATTTCCGAGGAGCCGCACGGCACGGAAAGTGACTCTGACAGTGAAGAAAGTGAACCTGGCATGTTTGATGGAGATTTAGCGCAGCTGTTCAATTCAGACACAGAAGATGAGGACTTCGATGGGTTTGATTGATGATAAAAATGTGAGTACCAAACTTTGTTTTGCTCCTGCTTTATTTTTAAATACGCACACTTGTATGCTTGTGTGTTGTTGATGATGACGATTACTGGTAATAAAAATGTGAGTAAGGTACCGAACTCAGGTTTGCTCCCGCTTTATTTTTAAATACGCATACGGTACTTGTATGCGCCCTATGATCCAATGCGCCTTATGTGTGTGTTAAATACAGTAATGGCACACATAACTGAGACTGCGCCTTTTAGCACAGTGCGTCTTATGGTCGTGAAAATACGGTAAATTTACTTATTATTGTGAAATATTATTTCATGATCATTATTTTTCACAATAACAGAGATTATTCCTGAGGCATTTTATTTATTCCCAGCCATTTTTAATCCAAAATGTCCTTTTTTTCAAAGTCAGTCTTTATTTCAAAATCCCGTTTTTCCCAATGGCCTATTTATTTCATTATTATTACACATTATTTGACCACAAGCAATCTTTTCTGGTTTGACGCCGTCTTTGTAGCCAGAAACCAGCTCTCTCCTCGGCTTCCTCCACTACACGCTTCCCCCACGCCAGTCTCCTCCGTCACTATAAAGGGGAGAGTCATGAGCTCCATCACCCTCACCTGTGCCGTCCAACGTCCCGCCACCAGCCTCCACTGCAGCAGGCCAGAGACCACACCCCTGCCACAATAAGTAAAAGTATATCCTTGCTGTACCCTTAATGCTAAATATGCTAAATTAACCGCTGCCTTTGCCCCTTTGGGATTATTCTTATGTCACTGGGATGTTGACCTTTGACCTTCACATTAGAGAGATGGGCAGACATAATTAGTGTATGAATTTTAAAGTAACAGGTAATAAAGAGAGTGTAGCAAATGTAGTCAGGTTTATTACTCTGTATCACACATGAGTGCCCGAGGGAGGCGGGGCTGACTGGGGAGACACAGGAAACAGAGAGACAGGGCTGACTCGACATGAAACGATGAAACGTGGGACACGGGAACAGAAACTAAACACAGGCTGAAATGAACACTGAGGGAGGGAGAACTAAGATTACTGAGAGCCTGATAAATAAGAAGAACAAAAACCAAGAAAAACAAGAGTCAAAGAAAACCAAAAACACAAAGCATTGGGCCAGGACCCACTGCTGTGACATTTATATGTGATAAAAACATTAAAAACTGCTCACATGTTGAAATCTTTCTACGTATACTTTAGGTTCAGCTCTCCAGCCTGGCATTTGGTTAAGCATGATTCAAACATTTGATTTTGTTTAACTGGTTTTAATTATAGTTACTTTTTGTGAACATTTGTTGCAGCATTTAAAAATACATCATTTATTTTCAAACTTTTATTTGATTTAGAGCATCATATTTGACCAACGTAAATGTTTTAATTTCATATAAAATAACTGAAGCAGTGAACTAAATATCTGAAATCTTTCCTTCCTTAAAAGTTATAATCCTACTTAAGTTATAGTGCAAACGCTTAAGCAACAAATATACTTGATGCTAATTAATTAATATTTCCCTTTGATGTTGCAACTATGCGGTCACTTCTGTCTTTAAACAAAATAATATTTTCCAGTTACAGAAATCATAAAGTCCAAACTACACTGAAAAAAATATGTTGTTGGATTTACTTAATTCAATGGTGGACATTTGTTGCACACAGATGTTTTGCTTTGGCAGCAACTTAAACAATTGAGTTAAATTAACACAATTTATTCAAGTTCAATAAGCCTGTGAAATTTGTGTTGATAAAATGTGACTTAAACATGTTTTGATGAAGTAATTTGAGCTCTTGGAATATTTTAATCCTTCACAATTTTCTCACTTTATCCCAACACCATTCAATAACTTTTACCCAATACTACTTGGTCACTTAAATACTACATGTTATCTTCAAATTACATTTTGCTATTATATTCTAGTATCAAATACACAATTTTCAAATGGAGGCCTTATAACAGATTATATTGTTCTCTTCCAAGATGGTTGCTGGCATCCACCAGTAACCTTTCAAAACAAAATGTCTAATTTCACTGCATTGACAGTAGGTAAAGAATTAAACTGACATTACTCCTCCACTGAATCTACATAAATCAACAGTTAAATAATGTCAGTTCTTCCGTGTTCTCTGGAATCAATCACAGCAAAGAAATTAGACTGTTTCTTTTGAAAAATGTTGGGAAAGAACAAATCAAGATCAAAAATCAAGATTCAGTTAAACAACAATTATAACTAAACAATTTGAGATAATGTTAGTTTCCATTAACATTAAATTAGGTTACTGAATTGGCAAACACCTTCCTATTAACATTACCCATTTTACCCCAATAACTAAAGAAATTAGCACTTGCAGGTCAAAACCTTTATTCAAGAGATGCAAAAATAACATTGATACAGTGACTGTCAAAAATTACAGCACTGATCATACTGTGACATGTTGGTTCAAAACAGCACACTTAGAAATATTCAACGTTCTTTACTTCAACTGAATGAAACTGAAAACACCATTTCACACGACCCATATGGGATATTTAGACTGTATAACTGTTCACGCTACATCTCTTCACTAGTAAAAGAAAGAAAAAATACAAAGAGAAATTTAAAAATGCTGCCAAAATGCTGCACAGAGCAAAAGGAAAAACAAACAACAACCAAAAAATGGCCCTGTCCTCATGGCAGTTGCAGTGTATATAAAAATGAACCCTGCGATCTGTTCCTGGAATTGAGCTTCAAAAATGCAGCAGAAAAAGTGTGAGATTTAAATGTCTTCTCATCTAGAGCTGATCACCTTGCATGCATAACAGTGAGCTTTCCTTGCAGGAGCAGTTTTGTCTTAGTTGTGAGCTTTTCTTGTACCGGACTCTGCGCCCCAATTTTAGTGTCAGACCACACCTTCAGAGTATTCCATCAACAACAACAACAACAACAATCTTTATTTATAGAGCACATTAAAAGCCAGGGGCATACCAAAGTGCTTTACATGAAACAATAAAACAATAAAATGATTTACACTAAAACATCAGAGTCATATAAGTGTGGGATTATGTTCACAGGTAAAAACCACTAATAGGAATAATCTATAGCACACAGCTATAGCAAAGTAGAACTGTACCATCATACACAGTGATAGAGGACATAGGCTACGCAACAATAAAATAATAAAATAATTAGCACTATAACGTCAGAGTCATATAAGTGAGAGATTATGTTCACAGGTAAAACCACTAATAAAATAAACTATAGCACACAGCTATAGCAGAGTAAAGCTGTAAAGCTGTACCATCAAACACAGTGATAGAAAACATTGACAGCGCAGGACAACGCAAAACAACCAGACACATTAATAGAACAACTCACTAGAAGCAAGGCGAGAATTTAACTAGTAGAAAAAGCAAGTTCAAACAGATATGTTTTAAGCCGTGATTTAAAAGATTGAATAGAATCAGACGCCCGGATGCCAATCGGGAGACTGTTCCACAGCTCAGGTGCAGCTAGAGCGAACGCTCGATCACCTCTAGACTTCAAGCGAGATCTGGGCTGAACCAACAATGACTGTGAGGAAGATCTTAAGGCCCTCGTAGGAAGATATGAATTTAAGAGTTCCTTAAGATAACTTGGCCCTGTGTTATTAGTAATTTTAAAAGTAAACAACAGAATTTTAAATTGAATACGAAATTTCACAGGCAACCAGTGCAGATCAGCAAGGACGGGAGTGATGTGAGCAAACTTCTTAGTTTTAGTTAGAATGCGTGCAGCGGCATTCTGGACTGTCTGTAATCTATGTAAAAGGGTAGAGTGGAGACCATAATAAAGTGAATTACAGTAATCTAGTCTTGACGTAACAAAGGCATGGATAAGCTTTTCCAAGTCATTGTGCGGGATGTAGTGTTTGGCCCTGGAAATAAGGCGAAGTTGGTAGAAACTAGATCTGACGACAGCAGATACTTGTTTATCAAGTTTAAATGAGCTGTCAAGTAGCACACCCAGATTCCTAACAGTGTCAGGGAAAGAACTAGTGAGAAAACCAAAAGCATCATGAAGTTTGGCACAAAGAGCGTCACTGCCAAAGATCATAATTTCAGTTTTCTTATCGTTAAGGATAAGAAAATTTGCCAGAAGCCATTGCTTGACCTCACACATGCACTCTCGAAAGTTACTCACGGACATAGCTAGATCATCATTCAGCTCAAAATAGATCTGGATGTCATCGGCATAATAGTGAAAGGCAATGTGGTATTTCTCAAAAATGACACTTAAAGGAAGCATATACAGTGAGAACAGGGTAGGGCCTAGCACAGATCCCTGGGGGACACCACAGCAAACAGGTACAGCGGAGGAGGAGGAGGTGGCCAAGTGAACCGAAGAGAGCCGATCGGAGAGGTAAGATTTAAACCAATCCAAGGCAGCGCCCTTGATGCCTACAGTGTGCTCTAGTCTCGCCAATAGTATGTTATGGTCAACCATGTCATCAGAACCAACCACGACGCAAGAGGAACACTGATGACGTGCAACCCTATGACCCAATCTGGGGCAGTGATGTACCAGCGGAGTTCAAGTTGTGGACCACCGGACAGAAGGTCCTGCACTCACTGTTCCCATGGGTTGGAACTGGAAAAAACACGTTAAGAATTGAGACTCTTGACTACCGATTTGGACTTTTCCTGAACAGCTCAACAAAGATAAATAAGGCTCAGAATGAGGAAATCGACGTGATCAGAATAGTGGTCATGCAACACAGGGTCGCCCTGGACATGATTCTCGCTGAGAGAGGGGGCCTCTGTGTCTTATTCAACACCACTTGTTGCACCTATATCCCGGACAACGTGCACTCCTTGACCATGACCACCGCCCTAGACAAGTTGCGACAACTGAGTAATGCGCAGCAACAAGACTATGTCACGAACAATGAGGACTGGCTGACCTGGCTGCTGAGTGGCAGCTGGAAGACCCTCGTGATAAAAGGACTCGTACTGATAGGAGTTCTGCTTCTATTATTGTGCTTGTTTTCTACATGTATCCTACCATGCATAAGATCCATGATTGACAAAATGGTACAGGCCACAGTAATTACCTATGTTGGACTGCCACTAGAAGATGAACCGGATGAAGAAGATTTAGTATAGAAACACACACACACACATACTGAATGATGCTACAATTGAAAATGTTATAAGCAAGTGATTGTTGGCTGATAATAAAGTATGATTAAGTGAAAAATATTAACATCAGGAGGGGATGTTAAAGAAGAAACGCTTTAATGAGTTTTATGTTGCATTAAAGTACATGTTCATATTTTACTCTTAATAGGAAAAGAACAAAATGTACTACTCGCTCTGTTTATAGAAAGAGGAAGTTCACCCTATGACATTTATACGAACTTAGACACACACACACACACATATATGCAAAATTAGAGGAAACTGCTATGCTTGTTTCACCCTGCTATAAATAATAAACGACTACTGCAGCTCGGTGTGAGTCCTCTCTGAGCCCTCACCCGTGCAGCACGTTAACCGTCTCCAAGTGTCTCAGTGTTGTTTATTCACCTGTTTGATAACTGTAAATCTCTGACAAGAGTTTATTTATATCATCTTCACGTGAACACATTCAAGAACATAACAGATGAAGAAACATTAAAAACTTCCACACTACATGAAGCAAGAAAAATAGTTTATTCCTTTATGTAGAAAAAACAGAAACATCAAACATCTCCAAGACTCTCTTTGAAAGAACTAAAAACCTTTGTTCTCATGGTCCAATCATGAGTGAACTCCCCGATGAAGCCTTGTGTGCTAAAACATGTCAGAGTTTTAAAGGTTAAACATGAGTTTCCAAAACGTTTTGCTGGAGAACAATGAACTATTTGACTGAGTTTCAATCATTTACAGACGAGCAAAACCAGGACAGAGAAAAAAGGACAAAACTGACTCAGTAAAACAACAGAAAAGAAGATCCCATGTAGATCTGTATTATGTAGAAGTTCAGCCCAGCAACCAGTTCAGTTCAACACAAGTTTAAATGATTCTATCTGAACTCTGTGGAGCCTGATCTCAAGCTTTTTGAGTCTGACACAGAAACCAGAGGATCTTTCTGTGTCTTCAGATTCACTGTGATCCAGTGATGGGAGTGATTTCAGCCCTGAGTGATCGCGCTGATGTTTGCACAGAGCAGACAATGAGGTGAATGTTTGGGCACACTGGTCACAGCTGTAGTTTCCTTCCATGTGTGCACGTTCATGAATGTTACGATGACCTGACTGTGAGAAGCTTCTCTCACAGTAGATGCACTTGTAGAGTCTCTTTCTGGTGTGGATCTGTTGGTGTCGTCTCAGGTGATGTGGAGCTTTAAAAGTCTTCTCACACAGGTCACATCGATAAGGTCTCTCCTCAGTGTGGGTAAACATGTGTTGTTGTAACTGTGCGTCTGTTGTAAAGTATTTGCCACACTGTTCACAGCAGTACACATCATGTCTGGTGTGAATGCGTAGGTGTGTATTTCGGCTCCCTCTCTGGCTGAAAGTTTTTCCACAGATGTCACAGCTGTATGCCTTAATTCCAGAGTGGGTAACTAGATGACTCTGTAAGTGGCTACTGCGAGTAAAAGCTCTGCCACACTGATCACAGCTGTACGCTTTAACTCCACTGTGGATGAGTTGGTGTGTTTTTAGGGAACCCTTTGAGGAAAAAGACTTTCCACACAAGTCACAGCTGAACGGACTCTCTCCAGTGTGGATGACCTGATGCTGTTTTAGTTTAGCCCTCACAGTAAAACCCTTCCCACACTCGTCACAGCTGTATGGCTTAATTCCAGAGTGGGTAACTAGATGATTCTGTAAGTGGCTACTTTGAGTAAAAGCCTTCCCACACTGTTCACAGGTGTATGGCTTAATTCCAGAGTGGGTAACTAGATGACTCTGTAAGCTGCTACTTTGAGTAAAAGCTCTGCCACACTGATCACAGCTGTACGCTTTAACTCCACTGTGGATGAGTTGGTGTCTTTTTAGGGAACCCTTCAAGGAAAAAGACTTTCCACACAAGTCACAGCTGAACGGTCTCTCTCCAGTGTGGATGACCTGATGCCGTTTTAGTTTAGCCTTCTCAGTAAAACCCTTCCCACACTCGTCACAGGTGTGTTTTTTCTCTCCCTTTCTTCTGTGAGGTTTGTCGGCCTCCTGAGAGCGCTGACTTCTGGCTCCATGTTGGTCCTGCAGTGACAGAGATACAAACAGAGGCAGTGAGTGAAATGCAGTCGTGGAACAAACTCAACCTTCAAACTCCATTAACACTAGTTTTAAACCTGAAGGTGGAGCGTGGCACCAAACACCACTTAAACCCCCGGAGAGCAGCCATTTGGCTTTTAGCTAGGCTTTAGCTTCAGACAAGTGGAAGCTAAATGGGCTAGTCATTCATATGTATATTAGGTTGTTACCTGGGAATTCTGGAGGGAGGGGAGTGGGGGTGTGTGATTGAGGGGGCGGGGGAGTGGAGTGTTTCAGTTTTCCATCTTAGGGAGAAATCAACACACATGGGTGTATGTCCTTTGTTGCTGAGATTTACTGATAAAAACAGTACAAAAAACCAACCATTTGTACACATATTTACAAATAATAATAAAAAGTGAGTGAGTACATTTCAACATTTTCAGCAATCACTCACAATCCTGGCACTGCCATGGTATCTGTAGTCTGCATTGACCACATGTGTATCTGTAGCAGTGAACACATCGCACAGTGGCATGATTGTTCTTGCATTTGTGTTTGACCTGACACGTGGCTCTTTTTCCAGGGCTAGGTGTGGAGGGTTGTGTCCAAAGCAACTGTTCTTTTCTTGCCTTCTTCGCAGCTACATGAGAGTGAGCCAACTCTGTTGCAAGCTCCACCAGGAAGTCCACCCGTCTTTCCTTCATCCCGGTGCATGCTTGATACAGCACATGTGCATTCAGTGCTGCCATGTCAATCATGTTATAAAACACGGCAACTGGCCAGCGCCGTGTTCCTCTGCGGACAGTGTACTCCCGAACCATCTGGTCCATCACATCCACGCCACACTTTGTTTTGTTGTAAAGGGTGACAGTGTTATCAGTCTGAACCACGCTGTGCATGCTGCTAAGAATATAGACTGTCTTCTTCCGTTTGGCCGCATACGCCGTCAGCGTGGCAGCAGAGGTTGAAAACACCTAAGAAATAAGATAAATTGTTTTTTCCATAGCCCTTTAGAATTCACCACTCAGGTATGTGTAAGTGTACACAGGTAAGTGTAAAAGGGCTATGGAAATAACAATTTATCTTATTTCTTAGGTGTTTTCAACCTGGCCAGTTGCCGTGTTTTATAACATGATTGACATGGCAGCACTGAATGCACATGTGCTGTATCAAGCATGCTCCGGGATGAAGGAAAGACGGGTGGACTTCCTGGTGGAGCTTGCAAGAGAGTTGGCTCACTCTCATGTAGCTGCGAAGAAGGCAAGAAAAGAACAGTTGCTTTGGACACAACCCTCCACACCTAGCCCTGGAAAAAGAGCCACGTGTCAGGTCAAACACAAATGCAAGAACAATCATGCCACTGTGCGATGTGTTCACTGCTACAGATACACATGTGGTCAATGCAGACTACAGATACCATGGCAGTGCCAGGATTGTGAGTGATTGCTGAAAATGTTGAAATGTACTCACTCACTTTTTATTATTATTTGTAAATATGTGTACAAATGGTTGGTTTTTTGTACTGTTTTTATCAGTAAATCTCAGCAACAAAGGACCTACACCCATGTGTGTTGATTTCTCCCTAAGATGGCAAACTGAAACACTCCAAGTTGGTGACTTTTGGAGATTTATTTCCCTGGATGATTGAGAATGCATCAAGATGAAACACAAAAGGGAAGTTCACAGCTTTTAGCAGCTCCCCCACCCCCTCGTTCACACACCCCCACTCCGCTTCCCTCCAGAATTCCCAGGTAACAACCTAATATACATATGAATGACTAGCCAATTTAGCTTCCACTTGGCTGAAGCTAAAGCCTAGCTAAAAGCCATTTGGCTGCACTCCGGGTTTTAAAGGTAGAAAGGTAGAAGCCTGGGACTCCTAGTGTTTTAAAGGTCTCTTAACCCCACCTGCTGGTAGTTCTAACACATTACATCCAACCTGCTGTTAAAGATAATTCATGACTCTTCAAACACTAAAATCATGCCCATCCCTCCTGATTGTACACACACACACACACACACACACACACACACACACACACACACACACACACACACACACACACACACACTTTTATAATTTAGATTATTTTGTTGTTTCCTATTACATATTTCTATAATTTGTATAGATTTATACAGAATTATTCAGTGATAATAAATCCTATGTTTGTTTATTCTAAAGGGACCCCGTTAGCTTCCACAACAGATGTTGCTCGTCTTCCGTCAAATACTCACATAAAATATTACACAATAAAGTGGATTCAAGATATCCACATAATTTCACTCTTACATCCACAGTGAGGTTTCACAATTGTTCAAATATAAGCAATCAATAATAATAATAATAATATCAATAACATTGAGGCACATTACACAAATTTCAAAAACAAATCATGTCTTACAATATTTACAACAACTAAAAGCTCTGTAAATCGGCTTTTAAGTGTTCATTGAAGTTTTGAATAATTCTCTAATTTTTTAAGGCAACTTATTCCACTTAAAAGTTGCTCTAAATGTAACAGTTTTACAAAACGTTACTTTTAACTCGAGCATTTACTAAATTGCAGCTTGTTGAAAACTGTGTAATATGATGATGTATTTCATCTGGATACTGCAGCTGAGCAGAATAAATGTGGTGTGTTTAACAGAATTGCTTTCTTTAGAACTACAAGTAAGCCATAGAATATGTTAGCCTGTACAGGAAGCCAAGAAAGGTTATTATGCATTTGATCAATATTAGTATAGTATGAACATCTTCACACTAATCTGGACGCCTTATTCTGGACTAACTGAAGTCTGTTAAGATCTGTCTTATTAGCTGCTGACCAAATGATTGAACAATACTCCAGATGAGACATTACTAGTGCATTAATGACATCTTTCATAATGAAGAAGTGATACACAAAGAGCATTTCATAGCCATAGCTATGCCTTGTCGGCAGAGTTATGTGACATTAGTGATGTTTGTACTTTCAGCGTTAACTTGGTTTTAAAGCCTTTAAAATATACGGCGTTCAATAGTCGACCTTAATCTGACAGAGAATGTGATGATTTTGTGGATAATTAAAGTCAGTCATATATCCACAAACACAACAAGCTGAAAGTCAGTGATGCTGCTCGGTTTGCAGTCCTGAACATCACGGCACAAGCAGGATCCACTGCACTGTTAATGTTAGCTGTGTTATATTGCTGCCTCTGTTCGGTGGTGTCGAGCCAAACGCACTTTAACGTGTGTTTGAACGAGCTGACGGTTCACTCGTTAAGCTGAAAGAAAGATGCTTTAATCACAGCAGTCACACATGTGTCCACTGCACCATCTGGAACTCTTCTTGTTTACACTCGTAATAACACAAACACTAAATCCTGCTTCTCTGTGCTGTTGTGTAGCAGTGTGTACACCTGAGACTGTCACCTGTCTGTCTGTCCTGCACTCTCTCTCTGTTTCTTTCTCTCTGATTGTGGAATAAAAGTATGAACATGTGTTTATAAGTTACACTTGTGTTTGAATCCTGCAGCTTATCACACATTTGATTTCCATGTGTGACGACTGCAAGTGTCCAGAGTGAGGACAGACTGAGGGAGCCACTGCTGCACATCATCTGTGAGGCTTTGCAGCCCTGATGATCCACCAGGACAAACTCAGCAGTGTGTGAGGAAGAGGAGGAGGAAGAGCCAGCAGCAGCTGACAGATGGAGAGAATAGACAGACTGTTCCCTGTTTGTGAAGGACTGCTAGGAAAGTTTAACATAACTGTCTGTGCTGAATCAGTCTTATTAGGTAATGTTCAAATAATGTGATCATCCCAGTGTTTTCAGTGTGGGAGAAAGTACTCAGGGCCTTCAAGTTACACACTATGAAAGGCAGCAATAAGTTTAATGTTCAGAAACCTAAAGTCTGTATCAGCAGCAGGATGGAGCTAAAAATAAATGTTGGTTTCAGTTCTATGAAGCTTTGAGTCTGTGAAGGTTCTCAGTCATCCAGGTCATCGTAGTCAAAGGAGCTTGCAAAGAAAAGCGTCTGGACTTCTTTAAGTTACTTGAAGACGTTTCACCTCTCATCCGAGAAGCTTCTTCAGTTCTCTCTCTTCACTTGCATACCCACCACGGAGGCCGAGGAGACTGTCAGAAAATGACTACAAGAAGACAGCTCCTTGGAGGACAGGACCAACTTCACAGCCGATCAGATTTGCACCCTGTTAGACCTCTGCCTCACCACTACATATTTCAAATACAACGAAGGCTTTTACAGACAAAAACATGGCTGTGCCATGGGCTCCCCCGTGTCACCTATTGTAGCCAACCTTTACATGGAGGAAGTGGAAAGGAAGGCTCTTGGCTCTTTCAAAGGAAGAGTACCCAGCCACTGGTACAGATATGTGGACGACACCTGGGTCAAAATCAAGACACAAGAAGTGGAATCCTTCACTGCGCACATTAACACTGTGGATAAAAACATCAAGTTCACCAGGGAAGACACAAAGGACAACTGTTTGCCCTTCCTGGACTGCACTGTGCACATTGAAGAGAACGGCAACCTCAACATCGAAGTTTACCGGAAGCCCACACACACAGACCAGTACCTCCTCTTTGACTCCCATCACCCTCTGGAACACAAACTTGGAGTAATCAGGACCCTACACCACCGGGCAGAACATGTTCCCTCTAAGCCTGAAGGAAAAAAGAAGGAACACACACATGTAAAGGAAGCACTCAAAACGTGCGGCTATCCTAAATGGGCGTTTTTAAAGTCAGCAAAGAGGCACAGAAAAGAAGACCAGACACCAGCGAAGGAGGATAAGAAGGACAGACGCAACAACATTGTCATCCCCTATGTAGCCGGTGTATCAGAGAAACTCAGGAGAGTTTTCTCCAAGCATGACATCCCAGTGCATTTCAGACCCAGCAACACGCTCAGACAAAAACTGGTTCACCCAAAAGATAAAACGCCAAAACACAGACTTAACAATGTGGTGTATGCTGTACAGTGCAGCGAGGAATGCCCAGACCTCTACATTGGAGAGACCAAACAGCCACTTCACAAGCGCATGGCACAACACAGAAGAGCCACCTCCACAGGACAAGACTCAGCAGTCCATCTGCATCTTAAGGATAAAGGTCACTCTTTCGAGGATGCCAATGTTCACATTTTGGACAGAGAGGACAGATGGTTTGAAAGCGGAGTGAAAGAATCCATCTATGTCCACTGTGAGCGACCATCATTGAACAGAGGCGGGGTTTACGACACCAACTCTCTGCCATCTATAATCCAGTTTTGAGATCCCTTCCCAGACGCCTTAACGCCCACTCACATCCTGGGCCATCTGATCTCAGGAATTCGCATGATAAGGTGGGGCCAGGTTTCACAATGAACTCACCCGAAACTCTGGCTGATTGGGACCCACACCCAGTTTCACACCTTGGCTCAGGTGATTAGAGGATCATCAGGGGGTCCTTTTGTCCCTCTGTGGGGGGTCACTCCCACTAGGTTTATATCTGGGACTCTCCACCATTTGACCTTAGAACTGAAGAAGCTTCTCGGATGAGAGGTGAAACGTCTTCAAGCAACTTAAAGAAGTCCAGACGCTTTTCTTTGCAAGCTCCTTTGACTATGAAGCTTTGAGTATTTTGGATCAGCAGCTGCTGTGTTTGTTGCATCATATTGCTGTAACTGTTTATATGCTTTATATATTCTGAGCTAAGTTGATCTATAGTGTTACATCATATTCTATAAGGATGTTATGTGTTTGTAGACCTTCTGCCCAGTTTGACCCATTTAGCAGAAGTCAGCCTGTTTAAGGCTCTGATATCTATTCTGTGTGACTTAAAGCAGTTATGACATGGTCTGAGTTTCTCACCCAATAAAGGAATATTTCATATATCAGTCTACTCTTCATTCTATCAGAAACAGTTATCACAGCTCCTACATTTGCTTTTTACACATATATGTAAGCATTGAGACAAATTTAGTAATGCCAACAATATAATAACTATAATATTGGCCATATTATATTTACATTACCACAGTGAGGTGACTTTAGTCTCATGAACAACATCAGCTAATTGTTATTTACAGCTAATCTTAAACGACTGTTCAGCACAGAAATGAAGCCCAACAATCATGTTTCACAGTCCTGTGGTCTCAGCCTCAGATACTCATCAAATCACACAGAGCTCATGTAGAAACAAATGAACTAAATATGTTCTCCTTCATTTCTGTCGAACACAGCTGTATGAAACGTTTCCAGCTGTTAGTACATAAACACATAAACAACAGCTGCTTGTTTCAGTGAAAATACATTGATGGCTTTTTAATAAAGTTGTGCAGCTGTAAAGTATTTTGTCTGGTGTCAATTCTATCGTCAGCTACATCGTTATGGCAAATGTTCAAATGTATATGGTGATAAATATCTTTGGTCATATGGTCCTGCTCTGTCTGTCACCTTCTGTGTTGAGCTCATTGTTTCCTCTGTAGTGGCTGAGCTGAGTCCAAGTAGCTGAAAATGTTCCTCTGCTGCTCCGTCAGACTCTCCTCCTCCTGCTGATCAGCTGGGACACAAAACAGATCTTTGTTAGGCTCCACACTGCACTGAAGAGTCAAAGTGTCTCATATGTTCATCTGACAAGTAAAAGAACACATTTTTGTTTCCCGAGGTGGGCAACTTGTTGGAAACAAACACAAAAGGTTTGAGCACTGATACCTGCCATTGCTGCCATTGAAAGATGCAACGCCAGCAATGTGGATTGGTTTGAGTCTTGACAATCCACATTGCTGGCATCTTTCAATATGTTTGAATGCACCAGTGTAAGTGCAGCCACTCAGACTCAATGTGTTCATAGAAACAGGTGCACATGTGTCACGAGTTCATCCAGCAGTAGCTATGGCACTTGGCCACAGGTGGCAGCAGTGGACTGACCTCCATTTGAGACTGCTCCAGCTGCTCTGTGACAGTCAGTAGATCTGCTACAAATTGCAGATCATATGCAAGTTTTGGAAATGACATTATAAATATTCCTAACTTAGCCACGGCAGCCATGTTGATGTATTACCTATATTGGCTGAAAATGTTCATTTGCAGAGAAAAGACACAGGCAGACTGTGCTTACAGGACAACAACAACAACAACAATCTTTATTTATAGAGCACATTTAAAAACCAACGGCATGCCAAAGTGCTTAACATAAAACAAATTAACACAAGTATAATCAGAGTCATAAAAATAAAAGTGTAGAATTATGTTCACAGGAAAAAGCCACCAATAGAAAAAATATAACTATAGCACATAGCTATAGCACAATATAACTGTGCCATCAACACACAATGGGGATAAGACATACACAGCGCAAATAAAAAGCAAGATAGGAAAATTAGTAAAATAAATCACTGCAGACAAGGCCAGCATTTAACCGGTAGAAAACGCAAGATTAAACAAATACGTTTTAAGCCGTGATTTAAAAGATTGAATAGAGTCAGACGCCCGAATGCCAATGGGAAGGTTGTTCCACAACTCTGGTGCGGCCAGGGCAAACGCTCGATCACCTCTAGACTTCAGCCGAGATCTAGGCTGCACCAACAGTAACTGTGAGGATGATCTTAAAGCCCTAGCAGGAACATATAAGCTTAAGAGTTCCTTAAGATAGCTCGGTGCTGTGTTATTAGTGATTTTAAAAGTAAACAGCAGAATTTTAAATTGGATACGGTATTTCACAGGCAACCAGTGCAAATCAGCTAGGACGGGAGTAATGTGGGCAAACTTCTTAGTTTTGGTTAGAATGCGTGCAGCAGCATTTTGGACTGTCTGTAATCTATGGAGGAGGGCAGAGTGGAGTCCAAAATAGAGTGAATTGCAGTAATCCAGCCTCGAAGTTACAAAGACATGGATGAGTTTTTCCAGGTCTTTATGCGGGATATACTGCCTGGCCTTAGAAATAAGGCGGAGTTGGTATAAACTGGATCTAACAACAGCAGACACTTGTCTATCAAGTTTAAATGAGCTGTCAAGTAACACGCCCAAATTCCTAACAGTGTCGGAAAAGGAGCTAGTGAGAAAACCAAAAGCATCACGAAGTTTGGCACGAAGGACGTCACTGCCAAAGACCACAATTTCAGTTTTCTTATCATAAAGGATAAGAGTATTTGCCAGGAGCCATTGCCTGACCTCACACATGCACTCTCGAAAACTATTCAAGGACAAAGCTAGGTCATCATTTAACTCAAAGTAGATCTGAATGTCATCAGCATAATAATGAAAAGCGATGTGATATTTCTCAAAGATAGCGCTTAATGGAAGCATGTACAATGAGAACAGAGTAGGGCCTAACACAGATCCCTGAGGGACACCACAACAGACAGGTACAGCGAAGGAAGAGGAAGTGGCCAAGTGAACCGAGGAGAGCCGATTGGACAAGTATGATTTAAACCAATCCAAGGCAACACCCTTGATGCCTACAGTGTGCTCAAGTCTCGCCAATAGGATTTTATGATCAACCATATCGAAAGCCGACGATAAATCCAATAGCACTAGGACCGAGGAGCGTCCATTGTCAGCTTTTAGTAGAAGGTCATTGAGAACTCGGAGCAGCGCTGACTCAGTGCTATGATGTGGTTTGAAGGCCGATTGGAATTTATCATTAATGCTATTCTCATCCAGGTAGGCCTGGAGTTGAAGCAACACTATCTTCTCAAGAATTTTGGCCAAGAACGGAAGCTTGGAAATCGGCCTATAGTTCGCATAATCATTATAATCGAGGTTCCTTTTTTTAAGAACAGGCTGAATTATAGCATGTTTAAAGGCTGATGGTATGCAACCAGAGAGCAAAGAAGAGTTCAAAAGGGACAATATACTAGGTCCAATTGCACTAAAACAGTCCTTAACTATACGAGATGGAAGAACATCATATACGAGATTAGTATTGTTCAGTTGTTCAACCAGACGCTTAAGAGTAGGGAGTGAAACGGGTTCAAACTGATAGAAGGAAGAGGAACAGTCAGGGGTAAACGCAGGGCCTGTCATTAAAGGAAGAGCAGATTTAAGAGATGAGACTTTATCTAAAAAATAATTTAAAAATTGTTCGCAAAGAACCGTGGAGCACGGCAGCGGCATAGTGGGGCAGGGGTTGACCACAGAGTTAAAAATTTTAAATAAAATTCGAGGATTGTTACCATTGGTAGAGATAATTTTTGAAAGAAAAGCTGCTTTAGCCATTTTGGCAGCAGTTTGAAACTTCAAGCGACTAGTACGTAGGATGTCGTAAGATGCCTGGAGTTTATCTTTCCTCCACCTTCTCTCATCCCGCCGACACGCACGTCGTAGAGCGCGAACAGAGTCACTTAACCAACATTGTGAGTAAGTTCTGGGGCGCTTCGTTTTAATAGGTGCCACAGTGTCGAGGATGGAGGAACATGTAGTTAACAGGGTATTGGCAAAATTCTCAACCATATGAGGGGTAAGACAATCTGACGTAATAGATGCAGAATACACAAAAGAAGCAGAGAATTTCACCACAGTATCAGCATTAACAGTACGCACATCACATAATAACGTTACATGTTATTATGTGATGTTACTGAAATCATCATGAATAACAGGAGTGGTGATTCCTGTAACTTTGTGTATATAATTTGGCATTTCTTACTGATGTAGGCCAAAAATAAATACATAAACTGAGCACCTGATGGCTTTGAACTTTTGTTGTCCATCTTCCATTGGTTTGAATTTTGCGCTCCAGTACAAACACAAATCCCCCAACCCGAGGATCAGCACAATTAACCTAACAGACCTACACCTTAGTTCACAGATTCACTTTGTCTAAGGTTGATTTCTGGGATTTCACACAACCCAGGATTCAGATCGTGAATCCATGATGGGCTTGGATTTACATCATTATAAATGAAATGTGCTCTACTTGGAAGCAGCCGGCCCCGCCCCTTTTGACGGGTTGTGTGAGACTTTAAATCATCAAACTGTAAATTATAAATTTAAATTGTTATTGATCCTTTACCCCGAGTCCTAAAGTGTAGATTTATTTTCTTACTCTTCTTATATTTATTGTTTGTTTACTTGCACCGCTGTAACTGCAGCCTCGTCGTCTCGTCTCTCTATATGCTGGACTGTCTGTAGCGGAGATGACAATAAAGTTTACTTTGACTTCAGCAGCGCGCAGGCGCACCGAGGGCTCTCGCGCTCACTTTATAGAATTTAGAAAAAACATGGGTGCAGATTATAAGTCTGTATCATAATATCTGTTTGTTGTGTTGTTTTTATTTTGTTTTGCGAGTTGGTTATTAGATGCCGCTCCAGCCAGCCAGAGACTCCCCGCCGTAATAAACTACGTATTCTCTTATTGCTGTTACCAAGTTCCTGTGAAAAGCAGATTTTTCCCACTGCTTACATTTATGGATATAAAATAGCTAAAAGTATTAACATGCCTCAGAGAAATCACTAATAACACTAAGGGCTGGACGGATTTGATTTGCATTCTTCAAGAAGAGTGTGGTGTCATCAGCTAGCTGGCTGATGATGAGCTCCTTATCAGCTGTGCTGATTCCTTGTATAACAGGTCAAATCTCGGGGTGGAGTCTTAATCATTTTAATTGAGCTATTGCCATTCGTGTACAAGGTTTTGATAGCTTTACAGAAAAATGCCAAATTTTTCCAAAGAGTGGAAAATAAATTGATGTTCAATTGTATCAAAAGCCTTTTAAAAATCCAGGAAGAGAATGAAGCTATAGTCAGATACCAAATCAGAGTAATCAAGTAGATCTAAAACCAGTCTCATGTTCTTAGAAAGGTGTCTGTTTCTCATAAAGCCTGATTGTGTCTCATCGATAATTGTGTCCAAGAACTCTTTCATTCTGTTAGCAAGTACTAAAGCCATAATCTCATAGTCATCATTGAGCAGACAGATGGGTCTCCAATTATCAATAAGAAGTAAGTCTTTGTTTGGCTTTGGAATAAGTGTTATGAGACCCTGAGTAAGAGTAGGAGGGAGGATGTTATTCTCTACACTTCCTATGAAAAGCTGCAGTAAGAACGGAGCCAGGAGATTAGAAAATGATTCATAAAACTCTGCAGTTAAACCATCTGTGCCGGGAGATTTGTTGGCCTTAAGTGCAGAAATAGGATTACAAACGTCCTCCACAGTCAGAGGGCTGTCACAGTGACTTCTATCTTCCACAACAATAGTTTTTAGGTTTTTAATATTATTGAAAAACAGCGTTGAGACATATATATATATATTCTACTTTTCTAAATGATTGACTATTTCAATGGAGAACCTAAATGACACGGACCCGTGTTTGTTATTACATATCTCTATTTTGAATGTGACAAGTCTATCATTGCCTGTTATTCATAGGTATTAACAGAGTTTTTGGCCTTTTTTCCTCTATAACAGTTAATTGACTCTTTACAGTGGCCTGCTATGGTTAATAATAACATGTTCAGTCATGAGTGAAATCAAAGCTTTTCTTCACTTTAGCATTTAACATTCCCAACAATATAATGTGATACCTTAATTAAAACACAGCTAATAAAACACAATTTTCTTAATGCAAACATCAGTGACTCAACATTAGCAACCAAAGGGTTCAGTCTGCAGCTCACACTCATGTGAAGCTACAGCCTCCCCCTTTAGTCTCTGTCATCCTTCTGCTCCTGCACAAACAAAGCAAGACAAAACCTCCACCCTTCTTCTACAGGCTGGGTGAATTGTTGTGGACATTCACTAATCCTAAAGTCGGCACCGTTTTTGTCTCAGTATCAAGTCAGTTAAACTTTTAGTCGTCAGTCCGTCACAGTCCAGTCACATGCATACATCCACACACATTCATACCAGATATTGCTGATAATGGAGTCTCACGCGCAGCCTATTCGAGCCTCCATCACCAGCAAGATGACGTCATCATTTTAAAGGAAAACAGCTCCTTGTTTTTGGACTGGATTGACTCACTGCAATCCTTTTAGGCTCAGGACTTCTCATGTGATCAATGTCACATATAAGTGAATTTCTCCCAAGCCCATTATAATCATGGAGAAAAACACTTTGCCACTGTTTCCAGTAAGAATATTTTATAGCGCTTTAAAGTTCAACCTCTCAGGTCTGGATTAAAGAGCTGATTTGTTAAATCGGGAACTCACAAAATACCAAAATATCACCAGCGGTGGATCACACCTCTCAGATGTTCTTATCTCAGTGCACTGTAACAAAAGCACAAACAAACGCAACCAATAAAATACTAATAAAGTAACAAATACTGGGGCCCATTGCAAACATGTCCAAGCATAAAACCATCTTTCTCTCTCTTAGAGAAAGAAAACAATCCAAACCTCACTGATAAAATCAACCTAGTGTCAAGCAAAACCCAAAAATCAACCAAAACTTCACCAGAAAGTTTTCCTCCCTCCCGGGACAATATTGTGCAGGAATACAGGCACCGTAACTCCTTTTGCACTGACAAAAACATGTTGGATTGACTTGATTCAATAGTGGACACTGGTTGCACACAAAGGTTTTGCTTTGGCAGAAACTTAAACAACTGAGTTAAATCAACACAACCTTTTCATATTCAGTAAAGCTGCATGTTGTGTTCATAAAACACGATTGAAACATGTTCAGATGGAGTAAGTTGAGCTCCTGGAACATTTTAATCCTTCAATTGAAATTGAATGGGTCTACAACAACTACCATCCTCCTATCTCTATCCTGGTTGCAGCAGGGCTGGGAAATAACCCTGAAGTGATAGGTTACCAGGCAGGGTACACCCTGGACAGCTCACCAGTCTATCAGATAGAAACACACAGCCGTTTACATTCATGGATAATTTAGCCCAGGACCTTCTTACTGTGGAGCAACAGCACTAACCAGCATGCCAACAATGGAGGAAATACAGGAAAGCTATGATTTCCTGTATTTGAGGCAGAATTATTTTGTTCTTGCCCTTGACAGGTTAATCCACAATAAATAGCAACAGCATGCATGTGGTGTGTGTGTCGTTGTCTGCCTCTTATAACTCCAGTGATTTTCCTGTAGTTTGAAATCTTATGCGGTGTTGACACAATAATTTGTTGTAAACCAGGAAATTCCCAACTGTGGTAGAAAGCACAGCTTAGCCTTAGCAAATGTTCAAAGAAAAGTCGTCACTTCCTGATTTCTGCTTCACTGATAAATATTGTCACACTGGGGTTTTTGCAAATGATATCAGTGAGCACTGTGTGGCAGCTGGAGTCAGACAACTGAAGCTCCCACAATCAAGACCACAAACAGCTTTCAAAGGAGATTTGAAGCTTTTCTGGCAGCAAGCTTCATGATTTATGGGACTGGAACTGGAACAGAAACTACCTGATCACCAATGGTGAGCTGGCATGGAATTATTTTTATGACATTTTATCAAAGTTATAAATAAGCATGCCCATTAACACATAGTGAGTGAGCATGTTGTCTTCCCACGCAGTGAACAGCGGATGCTAATGTTTTTGTCACTTTTTACAGAGTCAAACTCAAAGTAAGGTCAGTGCTTCCACGCTTTAAACGCTGCACGCTCACACTCTCTCCACACTCGATAGATTATCCATTGTTCATCTGCACACAGTTTTAGTTTTAGGTTTTAGTAACGCAGTAACGCAGCGTGCTTACGGGAAAGTAACAGTAATCTAATTACCTTTTTTGCAATAGTAATCCCTCACTTTACTTGTTTCTTGGAAAAAGTAATCGGATTACTTCCCGAGTAAGCCTGGTTTGAAAAGCAGCTGTTTAATGCAGCTGCTTAGAGTTCACACACAGTAGAAGAATCAGACTTGAGTCACATTTCAAACACTGGAAAAATACTCAGCAAGTAACAATGAAAACAGCACAGACTCAGTATATCCTGTTCAGTCCTGTGTTTGATATGAATGTGCTGTTCAGAGAGGATCTCATGTCCTCTTTTACAAAGCCTTTGTTTCATGATGTTTGTGTATAAATGAATGTAGGTGTGTTTCTAAGTGTGAAGGAGCCCTGGGAGAAAAGACTGAAGCTTGTGCCAAAGAACAAACAGGAAAGAAAGATCAGCATTAATGAAGACGAGCACAGAAGGAGCCCAAGCACGTGTTGCTTTTTCAGATTTCTCTAAAAGTGTGTGTTCATTTGTTCCATCCTTCACAACAAACAACAGCTGACAGACACACATGCACTCTGTGTCACTTCACAGGGGCTGATGAAAGTGGACACAGTAAAGGGAGAGCTGGACCTGCTCTACACATCCTGCACTCTGTTAACAGACTTTATTCTGCAGCATCAACAGATAAAAATATATGAAGATATAGAAACGTTTAACATTGTGACTGTTCACATTAGTGAAGCTGTTACTTTGCTGCCAGGTGGGAAAAGAAGCCTAAAGCTGAGTCTGATTAAACATCTGCTGCACCAGAGAGTTTCATGGCCCTGCTTTATCCTGTGCTTGCTGACCACCTCGTCCTGAAACCTCTTCATCATCCTCACAGTCGTGTGAAGAAAGAGGGAAGCAGGTGGAAACCATCTGTGCTGCTGTGTTCACTTGTGTGTGTGCGTCTATGGTCATATCTAATGTGTACCTACAGACAAACACAAACACCTGGCATTGCACAAGAGTCTCTATGGAGCAACCTGCAGATGTCAGAGATGTGATTAGAGGGTAAAGTGGACTAGTGAGAGCATCTATGTTGTTGTTGTCTGCTGGGGGACAGCATCAGCTCCAGAGATGCATCAGGATCAGCAAACTAATCTGCAAGGCTGCAAGTGTCACTGAAGGAGTTTGAGTCAGTGAGGGACTCAAACTCACACAGCTGGTCAAGAAGGCTCAGCAGCTGCTGTATTTCCTGAGGAGGCTGAGGAAATTTGGTATGTTGGCCAAGATCCTCAGCAGGTTCTACAGCTGCACTGTGGAGAGCAGCCTGACAGCTGCATCACTGCATGGTACGGCAGCACTACTGCAAACCGCAAACGCCTGCAGAGAGTGATAACAACTGTGGAGAAGATCATCAGGACCCCGCTGCCCTCTCTGCAGAGCAGCTACCATCACAGAGTCCAGAGGAGAGACACACCTCTGCCCTCGAGACGAAGGTTCAGAAGTGTGAAATGTAGAACATCCAGACTCAACAACTCCATCTTCCCCACTGCTATCAGACTCCTGAACAGCTGACCGACCTCAAACTGCAGTTTGCACATCAGGTCACTTTGCACACTAAGTTCATTTTGCACATTAAACTCCATGTACATCCATGTACATCGACATCTGCAGATAGATTCAGTTTAAATTCAGGGACATGGAGCCCCTGTTGATCCTCTACCTAATCACACGAGCCACGGTGTGAGAACGGGTGTGGGTCACAATCAGCCAAGGTTTTGGGTGAACCCATTGTGAGATCTAGCCCCACGCTATCATGTGATTTCCTGTGATCAAATGTCCCAGGATGTGAGTGGGCGTTAAGACGTCCATGTCCCTCTTCAAGCAACTTAAAGAAGTCCAGACGCTTTTCTTTCCAAGCTCCTTCAACAACATCATTCATAGAACAACTTAGAGCTTCTTTTGCTCGGCTACAGTTTGGATGGATTTGCAGATGCAACAAGACTAAAATGGTTAGGGTCAGGAGGTCAAAGGTCAGAGCTCCTGTGGGTCTGAGGGCGGCCTCACGCTGGAGAAGGATGAAGGAGTCTGACCTGAGCCAGTGTTTGACATGAACACATCAGCACTGCTGTCAGTGAGCCTAACGACAGCCGTTAGCATCATTTCAGTGTTTCAGTCATAAAAACACTTCCTGTCTCTGTGGTGGTTACAGTGACATCATGCAGTTTGTGCTTTGACCTCCAGAGGGCG
This sequence comes from Maylandia zebra, assembly GCF_041146795.1. Classification (NCBI taxonomy): domain Eukaryota; kingdom Metazoa; phylum Chordata; class Actinopteri; order Cichliformes; family Cichlidae; genus Maylandia; species Maylandia zebra. The sequence continues at coordinate 10,034,855 of NC_135168.1, read as the reverse complement.
ACAAATCAGCACAGACAGAGAGCTCCATTCAAACTTTGCTGCCATCAGGAATAATTCTTCAAATATAATCATCAGTGTTTGAGCAGTTATGATATCAGGGACAATCTAGACATGTGTGACAATACTGAACATGTCACATGACACACCTCAAACATCATGTGATCCACTCTCAGTCTGCACTTTCATTCATGACTTCAACAGGTTGAAATGAGCTTTGAAGAAACATTCAGTGAAATAAATCTTTCATGGATTCATGTGAGCAGCAGATGAACTTTGTACCAACAACATCTTCAATAACAGAGTCTGAATGAAGCTCAGGTGTTGATGCTGCTCACTGATTGGACGCTTGGTTTCAGCTCTGCTCTCAGTCTTTACTGCACAGGTGAAGGTAGAAAGTGTGACTGGATCTATAGACTGGAAACAGAGAAACATGCTGAACATTTGAAGCTTTGCAGCAGAAATGTTCATGTTACAAATACAGCAGAGCTGATCTGGGATCAGTGTGTTCACACCTGCAGCTTGTAACAGCAGTCTGGCGAGGAAGGAGCGGCTAGCCGGTCCAGCGGGCATGTAGTGTGGAGGTTAGCCGGATAACACGGAGCCAGTCAGTTAAATTAAACAACAGACCTTTATTCCTTGTCAGCAACATAAGACCATACAAGCCAGGTCTCCACGGCTCTACAGTGTCCGTACATACATGTGCGGGGATCGGTAGTCGCCGGTGCCAGGCCGTTACAACGGTGAGGTCTATCCTGAGAACAGAACACGAGCAGCATGTAATGGCTGCCGCTAACAACTCACACACCCCCTAGGAGACTCCCATAGCTACTACAATAGTAGGGCAACCCCCCCTAGTGGTGCTATAACCCAAAAGGGTTGTTACAAGCTACAACAAGGTTTCATGTCTCCACACGTCAGCATGTGAACTTTACTCTGACTCAGTCTGAGCAGTCAGACGGCATATTTTTAAAGTTAACACATCAGCACACACAGAGCTGAGCCCCTCCCACCTGTGCTGAGTTTCAGGTGGAGCCCCGCCTCCTTCCAGGAAGCAGCTCACCTGTGTGTCCGTGTTTAGTGTCCAGGTGTGGAGTGGAGCTTGTTGTTGGTGTGTGAAGAAACTGTAAGTTTGCTTTGTTTCCTCCTTTAACAGTTTGTCTTTAGGAACTTTACTGTTTGTTCAGCTCGTGTTTGATTTCTTCACACAACAAACTGTGTGTGTTTGTATTTCCGGTCTCTCCATTAAAGTCAGTGTGTAATGTTTCCTGGCTAACATCAGCTGTGTGCAGCTTAGTTCAGCACAAATCTGCCGCTCCATAGTTCACGGTAACGGACTCACAGCTGGACCAACGAGGCCGAGTGTGTCCGCCACTCTGAGCTACGTTCGTGTTTGTGTACTTGTAGTTTGTACTTTGAGTTCACTCAGAGCCCACAGAGGACGCAGCGTACGTGATGACGTCACAGCCCTTTACCTCCTTTACTCTCGCTGTGATTAATATTTACACACGAGACACCTGCAGAGCTCTGACGCTGAGCTAGCACACAGCATGCTAACACTAAGCTAACACTAAGCTAACGCTAAGCTAACACTAAGCTAACACTAAGAGTTCTTACAGACACGAGTTAAAAAGCTGCTTTTAGTGTGTGATCAGAGTCCAGGACTGAGAGCAGCAGCAGAGCTGATGGATGATGAATTACTGGATGGAAGAAGCTTCTCATTAGCAGTGAATCAGTGTGTGTGCAGTTCTCTGCAAACTCAGCAGCAAGAATTAGTGTGAAGCTTTAACTCTGCTGATCCTCTTTGAATCCTGGATCAGCTGAAATGTTTAAAATGTTGTTCACACGTGTTGGACTGACTGAAGCTTCCAGTCACAGTGAATCAGTGTGTGTCAGTGAATGCATCGTGTGTGCTTCAGGCTCCATCTAGTGGACTGATAGCAGAGCAGCTGATGGCAGCTTCCTCTGCCTCACACTGCTGTCTGACTGCATCCAGCTGACACTGAGATGAAGCAGGAAAGAAGCAGCTGATATTTGGACAGCACACATGATGAAAGGAGGATTTCAGCTGATGTGCACATGAATGATTTGTGTTTCCTCTGCAGGTAGAAAGTGTGTGTGAGCTGAATTGAGCAGCATGGATCAGTGTGAGGACAGAGAGGAGGGAGTCCCTCCCTCTAAAAGCACTCTGTGTGGGGAACATGAGAGCCAGACCAAAGCTCAGAGGTGAGATGACCATCTCTAACTGTCCATGACTCTTCTCCATGTCACAGCTCAGCACTCACATCACTGCTGCATCATTATTCACAGGAACCAGCCTGGACCTCCACCCAGCTCTGTGTCCTCTAAGAGCAAGCGGGTGAAGCATTTCTTTCGTAATTTAGGGCAAAAAAAGTCATCTGACGAAGAGTAAGTTCATGTCAGTATTAAAATGTTTGAAATTTTAATCAGCTTTTACTATTTAACAATTTATACTTTATTTATACTTTTTATGTATTGGACACATTGGATGTGACACATGTTTCATGTTCACTTACTTTTAGCGTCAATCAGAAACCACCCAGCTCTGTGTCCTTACAGAGTGACTGGTCTAAAGGTTGTCCCATTCATTTTAAATCCCAGCCTGTGTCTGCTGCAGAGAGGTGAGCTGTTAACAACATGAACTCTTTGATTAAACTGCTCGATGTTGTTGGATATAAACTACAAACACGTCGTTCCCTCAGTCCCATTTAAACTGTCTTTTAAAACAAGCCTTTGGTTTCTAAACAACTGAAAACCCACTTCAGCAAACAGGAAGTGATCAGAGCGTCCGTCCACTTCCTGTCAGGCCCTGCAAACATTTCATATTGAAGAAAAGTAGTTGATATCTCACATTTTTACTCCACCACATTCAACCATTTTGACATTTTACAGCATGAAACTCTTGTCACATGACTCCTGTTATGTTATAGAGTCATGTGACCACCAGGGAGGGATTTGTATGGATGAAACACATTCAAATCAATCTGATTCATCAATGGAAACATTTTTGGTGTAAATGCAGCAACACTGAAAACGCTGAAGATAAAAACACAACAGATGAAATATGAACAAATCGAGGCTTTGAATACACGTGTGTGTGTTTGAGACACAGAGATAAATGGATTGTGTGTCTGTCCTATTGCTGCGTGAGGGTTTTATTGTAGATTTTGTGCGTGTACACTTTTGACCACGAAGGTGTTGAAAGGGCGTAAAACAGTTGGAGGCACCAGAGTGAACACTAGTGCTGTCAGTAGATTAAAACATGACTAATTAATGACACAATCTTCTGTCATTAATCCTGATTAATCACAATTACTTGATCAATAGCTGCAGTTACATTTTTCCAACTTTATATTTAAGCCTGTAACAGATGTTTACACCATATAATGAAGTCAATGCAGAATAAACACAAAGAATGTTAAACGCTTCAATTCAAAGAGGCTTTGAATAGTTTTCAGTCTTTAACTCAGCTTCTCTGCTGTAAATACAACTTTGTAACAAACATATATACTAAAAGCTAAGTGTGCACTAATATATAATAATATATAATCTATATTACTGCTGTTAATGAAAATGTTTAATCAGACTCATCACAGGGTTACTGTGGATTAATTTGGATTAATCACCATTAAACATCATTTTTAATGTAAACGAATCAAAGTTCATTTCATGAGCAAACAGACTCGAGAGAAAAGGGCAAATTTACACACTTAACATGTTTATTGAACATGTAAACATTGATTAACCTCCTGAATGAGCCGACCCCCCCCAGGGACAGTCCTGCATGCTAATGATGGGCTCTGCTCTGTACCTGCAGGATTCTGTCAGCCACAAACTCCTCAGCTGATCCTGAATCTGAGCCCATCTGTCAAACAATCATTTTCTTCACAGGTGTGTGGAGGTGGCACTGATCCTGCAGCAGTCTAACACTCTCTGTCACTCTTCTTCAAGTCTTTGACACGAGGAACCAAAACTATGTTATTAACAACACTAACAGGTCTGCAGTTTGTCCACTTGGCAGTTGTGTCATCAGTGCTTTGCATTGTTGTGATATTTTAAGCTGGAAGTGCTTCGGTGAAAAGAAAATTCCTTCTGTCACGATGTGCAGAATCCTTCATGTTGGTCGGCTGGTCCGTCTTGTTATTTTTTTAATACTCAAACTTTCCATCGAGAGGTCAGTGTGTGTTTGTCATCTTCCATATTGAGCTGATTGGTTCAGCTGCCGTCACTAACAGATGTGCTGCACATCTGCACGTGTGCAAAGGTAACTCTACTCGGACAAACTGCTCGAAGTGCGTTGATAGAAACATTTCAGGGATTTTGAGTCGTTCTGCTCTCCAGATGTGTCGTGTTAAAGGTTTTTATCATGTTAATCATGATAACAGATGAACCCCTAACCCTAACCCTACATGTTAATTTTGACAGCACTGGTAAATCCTTTTTAATGTTCTTCTGTCAGATCATTGATTAGACTCGACTCCAAATACGAGACTCGGAAAACTCAAATGAAAACTCAAATCAAAGCAATGAGAAAAGGACTTCTTGTGTTAGAATGAAAACATATGGAAGTGGTCAGGTTTCAAACACTCGATGAATCTACTGCACAGTTACATTCAGGGACCTTTGGCCTCCTGAGAGCATTAGTTGATGGTTCATCACAGTTTTCTCAAAGTTTCCTCTGAGCTTCTGCAGCATCATCACTTCCATCACTGATGAAAGAAAGTTCATAGAAAACAGAAAATATATCTTCAGAATCTGAGAGTTTAAAACTTGACAGACTTGATTCAGATGAAGTTATTTGAGCAGAAACTCCTGGATCTTTATCCTGTGTTGATCTAATCCTTCATGGTTCTTCCACAGAGTGGACCAGCAGAGCTCAGAGGTTCCCAGTGGTCAGTCTGCCCAGCAGCATCAAACACAGCTGGACTCCATATTTATGGTCTGTACATGTACAACAACTACTGTTACATCTGTTCTGTTCACAGTCATCTCCATGCTGCTCTTTGTAGACCAGTGGATTGTCTGTAGGGCTGAGAACAAAGTACAAATACTTCATTACATAACCTAATTACTGTTTTCAGGTATCTGTAGTTTACTTGAGTAGTAACTATTTTTTACTTCGTACATTTTTAAACAAATATCTGAACTTTTTACTTCTTAAAAGTAGAAACGTCCTCCAAAGAGCTACTTTCTTTTTTACTATTACTTTTAAGTTTGATGAGTACTTCAACTTTTACTGGAGTAGTTTTTAATAGTAGTAGTTGTCCTTAAACACAAGTACAGACTTTGTGTACTTTGCTGATTTTTACAATGATTCAGTTCTGATTCACAAATTCAGTTTTGACTCAGTCAGAAATATTATAATCATGATTATTTATCTTGGATTTCACTGTTGAAAGAACCTCTAAACCTTGTAAAGTAAAAACATTTAATTCCAAATGATTTGAGTCTTTCTCTGCAACTACAAACTCCGTGTAAACTACTGTGGTATAAAAACAAAGCTGAGACTTCATCAGAGGTGGAAACATCAGGTTAATTATGCACACTTTGTGTTTACATGTTTTCATGATTACATGATTTCAGTCTGATTGGCTCATTCATAAATATTCTGTTCCAGCTGCTGGAGGACAACATCATCACTTTTGTGAAGAACGAGCTGAAGAAGATCCAGAAGGTTCTGAGTCCAGATTACCCAGAATGCTTAGAGAGTCAGAGGGAGGATGAGGAGGAGAGGAGGAGCAGAGAAGCACTTGTGACAATCACAGTGAACTTCCTGAGGAGACTGAAGCAGGAGGAGCTGGCTGAGCGTCTCTATTGCAGTAAGAGCATTTCTGTAAGCGTTTAAGCTGATTGATGACTACAACAGTCATTAAACAACCACTGTTGTCCTACTGGGAGACTTCAACGCTCATGTGGGCAATGACAGTGAGTCCTGGAGGGGCGTGATTGGGAGGAACGGCCTCCTGGATCTGAATCCGAGTGGTGTTTTGTTTTTGGACTTCTGTGCAAATCACAGTTTGTCCTTAATGAACGGCATGTTTGAACATAAGGGTCCATAAGTGCACGTGGCACCAGGACGCCGCAGGATGCTGGACAGACCTGGCACAACTAAACGTGCGTGTGAACGCCTCACAGAGGCCCTGGTCTGCAAGACCTTCAACATACACCTCTGGCAGAGCTTCAGCTGCAGTCTGAGGCAGACTGGTGGATGAGGGGACGACTCGCCTGTCTCCGGGGGCGAGGTCCCTAAGAGAGATAAACGACTCCTTGTTGGGTACACTGTAAACCTGAATAAGTCCAGTGAACTCAACATTTATGAGGAAACTTATTATATAATAGTTTTAAAGTTAACTTACTTAAAAACTACAAGTTCACTGTAACTTAAAAAATATGACCTGAATAAAATCAAAGAATGTAACTACCTCCAACCTGTAACTTACAAAGTTTAATTTCACTAAACTTGTATATTTTACTTTATTTGAACTTTATTTCATTACTTTACTAACTTAAATATTATAACTTATTTAATACTCTAATTACCTATTAAAGTGCACGCTAAGTCTAACCCTTCATAGACAGGGTCTTTCTGTAAAGAAAGAAAGCTGAGACAGATTTGCAATTGCAAGTTTATTTATAACCACCTGCACAAAACTTTACATGCTTCTGCATTTGGACATGTTTTTAGTGCTTATTGTACAACTTGTACAGTGAAAATGTTAAACAATATAGTGCTTCAGCCTTTTCTTTGGCTCTCTTTTAAAAATAATTCTGGAAACAACATAAAAAAAGTATCAGCCTGATGCTGTTATAATCTAATAAAAGGCATTTTTATAAACATTTAAACCAAATAAATAGTCTCAGTCTACTCTTTAGCTTTTCCCTTAAACTTCAACATAAATAGTTTTTTTTATAACAAATAATCTTTTTTCTCCAGTTGTTCCCTTTTAAAACTTTTAAAAATAGAAGCATTTAAAACAAAAAATATGTATGAGCATTTCATTATAAGACTAAGTTAAATAGAACACCCACCATATAAAAAAGCTATCTAGAGGCATGTTTGTCTCAGTCTGTCTCAGGCTGTGGGGAAAAGATAGCAGCAGATGTCCTAAACCTACAGATCTTTGTATGAAACTTTACTACAGTTTAGTGCAACTAGTCATGCGAGGCATCAACTTCAGTGGAACAGTTTGAATTTTGCCAGCAGTATAGTGCCTTCACCTGTACGTGCTACTCTGGCAGTAAAAGATTGTTTTTGAGGCGAAGAAGACATGGTTTCAACTGTTTACCATCCTCAAGGCCCATCAGGAGTTTCTGGATGAATGTGTTAACCAGGCTTTTTGGATAGTCCAGATGTAAGACGTAAAACAATCGGAACAACAAGACAAATGCATCAGCCCACTTGGGAATGTCGCCAACCACAAGCTCATCTTCCACTACAGCTGCTGCACTGACTACAACATTATTAAAACACAATAATAAAAAAAAACTTACCTCGGAGCTTAGCGATAACTGTGTTTAATGCTCAAATCCCACTTCAAGCTGTTCGAACGAAAAGAAAAACCACAACTGAGACAGCTAGCTTAGCCCACATTTACACCGCAGCGGTTATTAGGTTAATATGTAAAACATATTTCGCCAAAACGTAACCATTACCATATCACAAAGCTTATGGTGAAAATAAGTAAACCACTGGCAATAATAATTCCCAACAACTGCTACGTGGCTGCCACTGGCATTTTAGGCAGACCCAGGACACGATGGAAACATTATATCTCTTGGCTTGCCTGGGAACACCTTGATGTTCCCCCAGACAAGCTGGAGGAAGTGGTCATGAAGAGGGTTGTCTGGGCTAATCTACCTAGGCTGCTGCCTCCTTGACCGGCCCTGGATAAGCGGAAAAATATAAATGGATGGATGGATGACTAGAACATTTGTTATTGTCTTAAGAGACTGACCAACATGTAGCCAAATATCCATGCTTTAAAGAAATGAGACGTAATGTTTTGCATTCTTTTTCCAGAACATTTTCCTACGGTATGTCAACGTAACCTTAAATCCGCCCTGAAGAAGAAGTTCCAGTGTGTGTTTGAGGGCATCGCTAAAGCAGGAAACCCAACCCTCCTGAATCAGATCTACACAGAGCTCTACATCACAGAGGGAGGGACTGCAGAGGTCAACGATGAACATGAGGTCAGACAGATTGAAACAGCATCCAGGAAACCACACAGACCAGAAACAACCATCAGACAAGAAGACATCTTTAAAGCCTCACCTGGAAGAGACGAACCAATCAGAACAGTGCTGACAAAGGGAGTGGCTGGCATTGGGAAAACAGTCTTAACACAGAAATACAGCCTGGACTGGGCTGAAGACAAAGCCAACCAAGACATCCAGTTCATATTTCCATTCACTTTCAGAGAGCTGAATGTGCTGAAAGAGGAAAAGTTCAGCTTGGTGGGACTTGTTCATCACTTCTTTACTGAAACCAAAGAAGCAGGAATCTGCAGCTTTGAAGACTTCCAGGTTGTGTTCATCTTTGATGGTCTGGATGAGTGTCGACTTCCTCTGGACTTCCACAAAACTACAATCCTAACTGACCCTAGAAAGTCCACCTCAGTGGATGTGCTGCTGATAAACCTCATCAGGGGGAAACTGCTTCCCTCTGCTCGCCTCTGGATAACCACACGACCTGCAGCAGCCAATCAGATCCCTCCTGGCTGTGTTGACATGGTGACAGAGGTCAGAGGGTTCACTGACCCACAGAAGGAGGAGTACTTCAGGAAGAGATTCAGAGATGAGGAGCAGGCCAGCAGGATCATCTCCCACATCAAGACATCACGAAGCCTCCACATCATGTGCCACATCCCAGTCTTCTGCTGGATCACTGCTACAGTTCTGGAGGATGTGCTGGAAACCAGAGAGGGAGGACAGCTGCCCAACACCCTGACTGAGATGTACATCCACTTCCTGGTGGTTCAGGCCAAAGTGAAGAAGGTCAAGTATGATGGAGGAGCTGAGACAGATCCACACTGGAGTCCTGAGAGCAGGAAGATGATGGAGTCTCTGGGAAAACTGGCTTTTGATCAGCTGCAGAAAGGAAACCTGATCTTCTATGAATCAGACCTGACAGAGTGTGGCATCGATATCAGAGCAGCCTCAGTGTACTCAGGAGTGTTCACACAGATCTTTAAAGAGGAGAGAGGACTGTACCAGGACAAGGTGTTCTGCTTCATCCATCTGAGTGTTCAGGAGTTTCTGGCTGCTCTTCATGTCCATCTGACCTTCAGCAACTCTGGAAAAAATCTGCTTGAACAGAAACAAATAACCTCCAAGAGTTTTAGCTTTTTAAACCAAAAAGAATCTTTTCACCAGAGTGCTGTGAACAAGGCCTTACAGAGTCCAAATGGACACCTGGACTTGTTCCTCCGCTTCCTCCTGGGTCTTTCACTGCAGACCAATCAGACTCTCCTACGAGGTCTGCTGACACAGACAGGAAGTAGCTGGCAGACCAATCAGGAAACAGTTCAGTACATCAAGGAGAAGCTCAGTGAGAATCTGTCTGCAGAGAAAAGCATCAATCTGATCCACTGTCTGAATGAACTGAATGATCGTTCTCTAGTGGAGGAGATCCAACAGTCCCTGAGATCAGGAAGTCTCTCCACAGATAAACTGTCTCCTGCTCAGTGGTCAGCTCTGGTCTTCATCTTAGTGTCATCAGAAGAAGATCTGGATGTGTTTGACCTGCAGAAATACTCTGCTTCAGAGGAGGCTCTTCTGAGAATGCTGCCAGTGGTCAAAGCCTCCAACAAAGCTCTGTGAGTAAATCTGTGATCATGTTTATTTTTAAAATGTTGATTAAAAGTGGTCATAGATTTCTTCCATGACAGAACCATGTCCTAAAACCATGAGCCAGCGTAGTTGTATAGTATAAAAGAAAAAAGGAGAACTTTTGACCACAATATTGTAACTTGAATGAACTTTTGATACAGCCTTTAAACATAAAATTTATGAAGAGAATCGGTGACAAAGGGCAGCCCTGGTGGAGCCCATCACCCACCGGACTTATTACTATCCAACGTATTGCCGGCTATGCCAACCAAGCTCTTGCAATGGTTGTAAAAGGATCGAATGGCCTGTTGCAATGGCCATAAAATGTTTCTCAGTTTTATTATTTTCAGTCACATCTGTTTTTGATTATTAACTGAATATTTTAAAATTCAGGCTTTTTATGTTATACAAAACATCATATTTTCTTATGATGTCTTGTATTGATTCTGAAGGAATAGTTTTCATCAGTATCGCAGATACCAGCCTGAATTTTACTTTGTATTGGATCAGAAAGGAAATCAGTGGCATCACACATCACTTACAGCAACTTCAGTACCACTCCATTTTAATAAACTGGGGGGAGGTGCACCAAGATTCAGTATGAGATAAAGAATTATTTTTAACTGTAAGGTTGGAGAAATCTGTTGTTGGAAATTGGAAGAACAGGTCATCTTAAAAATCACTGCATTGTAGTTTTATTCAGGCCCCTTCAATCTGTGATCGCTGTTGCTTTGCATTGTAAATGCTACTATTACAAAAGTCACAAATATTAGTGTATGTGTGTGTTGTTGGGTAATAAACCAAAAGAACAGAATCTACCAGCACCTCACTGATTTCTGCTTAAAAACAACAAAAAAGCAATAAAGCTCTGATTTGTTTGGTTGATCTTCTCTCCCTTCCCGCTTGATTTCAGACTGAGTGGCTGTAACCTGTCAGACAGAAGCTGTGAAGCTCTGTCCTCAGTCCTGAGCTCCCAGTCCTCCCGTCTGACAGAGCTGGACCTGGGTAACAACAACCTGCAGTATTCAGGAGTGAAGCTTCTGTCTGCTGGGATAAAGAGTCAATACTGCAAACTGGAAACGCTGAGGTCACATCAAGCGATATCGATTTTTTTTTTTCATCAATTAACATCATTTAATCAATTTCATTTGGAAAAAAATAACATTGAGCCAGTGTATGTTGTTTTTGTTTTTTTATTGAATCCATGCAAGTCACAGTAAACTGCCACATTTGACTTTTGTAACATGAGGCAATAAGGATTCCAGCATGTCCTGAAACAGTGTTGAAATATTGTAAATGTAGTAGCTCCTCATGGCACCATGAATATACTTCAACACAAGTGTTTCATGTCTTCTTGTCATCCTTTCTTCAGACTGAGTGGCTGTAACCTGTCAGACAGAAGCTGTGAAGCTCTGTCCTCAGTCCTGAGCTCCCAGTCCTCCCATCTGACAGAGCTGGATCTGGGTAAAAACAACCTGCAGGATTCAGGAGTGAAGCTTCTGTCTGCTGGGATAAAGAGTCAATACTGCAAACTGGAAACGCTGAGGTCAGATCAAGTGATATCGAGTTGTTTTTTTTCATCAATTAACATCATTTAATCAATTTCATTTGGAAAAAAATAACATTGAGCCAGTGTATGTTGTTTTTGTTTTTTTATTGAATCCATGCAAGTCACAGTAAACTGCCACATTTGACTTTTGTAACATGAGGCAATAAGGATTCCAGCATGTCCTGAAACAGTGTTGAAATATTGTAAATGTAGTAGCTCCTCATGGCACCATGAATATACTTCAACACAAGTGTTTCATGTCTTCTTGTCATCCTTTCTTCAGACTGAGTGGCTGTAACCTGTCAGACAGAAGCTGTGAAGCTCTGTCCTCAGTCCTGAGGTCCCAGTCCTCCCATCTGACAGAGCTGGATCTGGGTAACAACAACCTGCAGGATTCAGGACTGAAGCTTCTATTTTCTGCAGTGGAGAGTCCAAAGTGTACACTTGGGATTCTCAGGTCAGGATTCAGTCTTTTCTGATGATGATTTAAAACCTGAGTCAGGTCGATAAATGGCTTACTCATTTACAACAGACATGATTTGTTAAATCACCTTATATATGTGTGCTTAAGTTCTGTGCTGCTCTGATTTATTGCCCGTGCTTGTCTTTCAGTTCAGCTTTGTCGAGTCTCTGGTAGGATTTCTTTTACATGACCTGTGTAAAAACAAAGCAGGAAACACATTAAGCTGAAGTAAGATGCACAATTTGAAAAATGGGGCACAAAAAATGTTGCTGCTTTCTGGAAAGTGCGTCTAAGAAGACCCAATGGAGAAAGTGAAGAGAAAAATCAAAGATTAAGAAGAAGAAAATGGCAGAGGCAGTTTCTCTTGGACTGCCTGCAGATGGGGCGAGACTCTAGAAACAGGGATGATTGGAGAAAATGCAAAGAGGCCAGGAGATGAATACTCTGGTGTTCTTGGGATAGTGGGAGTGAGACGGAGAGATGCCAGTAAATGATTTCAAGGATAAATTTGAGAGAATCAGAGCTAAGAAACCAAAGCAAGTGGGGAACTACAAACATGTGGACAGACTCATAATTAGGCCAAAGACACATTAAAGGAATTATTACAGGTTTAGAAACAGGGATGGATATGAAGGAGCTTAGCATGAATTTGCATTGAGGAAAGAATAGCAACGAGCATCAGAGGAAACAGTTAGGAAAACTAAAAGGATGCACTGGCAGGAATACTGCAGTACTTTAGGAAGAACTACACCAGTTCAGAATGTGTGGAGTACAGTTAAGAACATGAATGCAGACAGGAAACAACAGCAGTTTTTGTAAAGTAAATTCAAACTCCTTCATTAAATGCAGCTGGTTGAGTTGAAAACAATGGAGAATGATTGTGTTACGTTGTTTATTCTCTATAGAAATGGAGCAGCAGGAGTGCATGCAGAGCTGGACGTGGGCTGAATATACATGCGTGTATCTGTGTTGTCTGTGAGCAGAGAAAACAAAGCGCTGGAAATGTCCAGTGTATCATAAGCCAGCCAGTCCTGTTACTGCAATTCACTTCTTCACCAGAAAGTGTCACCATCAGGCTTCAACAGCAGTTTCCAGTATTAATAGTATTAATGAGCTACAGGTCGTATGGATGGGAAAATGTAGAGATGCTGGGCAAACAATATGATCAAATCAACAGTGGGAATAATTGAAGTGATGACGGCAGGTGGAGAGAACAAAAATGAATCATATTGAAATGTTAAATCAGGAAAATCCTGGAGAAGAGGATAGTTCTAATGTTCAGTTTGTAATGTTGAATTCAACACAGCTCTTAAGTGCATAAAAATGACTTCACCTGGGAAGGATCAGGTGTGTTACATCATGATGAAGCAGTTAGAGGAGGCTCTGCTGCTCTTCTATAATAGAATATATCAGGAAGCTGGAAAGAACTGTGAAAGCAGGGAAAGACCCCACTAAGACCACAGGTTATAGGCCTACAGCTCTAACACCTCATCCAGGGAAAGTCATGGAAAGAATAACAGTGGACAGACTGATGTATGTGACTGAAAGAAGGCAGCTGTTTGCACCTTCTCAGCAGGGGAGGAACACCATGGAGCCAGCAGTCAGTTAGAGTCAGAGATGAGGAAAGCTCAGTGCATTAGGAGATGAGGTGTGGTTTGTATCAGCCAACTTAAATGATGGAAATGAAGGAGCTGTTCCTGGTTAATATTCTGTGTTTGCTAACAGTATCACAGACCCAGGCCTAATCTGTCATCTGTTAACTCGTCCAATATCTCCTCATTTATTGGTGGATAATCCACTAACTTGTTTTAATGCACAAGTTCATGTGATGTGTGTGGCTCGTTGCTGCTGATACAAAGTTGGAGGTAAACAGGTCGGCTAAAAAAGCTGAAGGGAGATGGCTCATAACAAGTGACCTCCACTTTATTAGGTCACAGGTGAACTGTACCTGAGACAGTGGGCACTGTGTACCGAATAAAGTGTCAGCCATGGTAAATGTGTTTCCAAGAGGAGAAAACCAGCTGGCAGCAAAGGCAGGGAGGTGTCCTTTCCACCTAAACAGGAGAGGAATATAAAGATAATGAAGGTCACAGTTTGAATCAGTCGTATTTCATTTCAATACAGTGATGTACTGATCTAGGATCAGTCCAGTCATCAGCAGTTTGATCCACGTATGGATTGAAGTGTGTTTGTGAAAATGTTGGACTGTTCCTTTATCAGTGTGTAACAGTGTGTGTGTGAGAGCCATGTAATGTCCATGTGTGCATGCTGACTGTGCTGCTCTGACCCCCCTCCTCCTTTCAGGGTGGAGCCTGCTGGAGTCCGATGGTTGAGACCAGGTCTGAGGAAGTGTAAGTGTGTTTTTAATGGGATTCATGAAAACAAAGCAGCACACATTCAACCATCTTCATCATGTCAGGAGTCATCATCAAAGTGTCAATCAATGAACAGATGATGGATCAATAACTGCAGCTGGATTGTGTTTGTTCTCTCCATCAGATTCCTGTCAACTCACAATCGACACAAACACAGTGCACACAAAGCTCCAACTGTCTGACAACAACAGGAAGGTGACACGTGTGGAGGAGGTTCAGTCATATCCTGATCATCCAGACAGATTTGATGTTTATCAGCTGCTGTGTAGAAATGGTCTGACTGGTCGCTGTTACTGGGAGGTCGAGTGGAGAGGAAGAGTTGATATATCAGTGAGTTACAGAAGCATCAGAAGGAAAGGAGGCACTGACTGTTGGTTTGGAAACAATGATCAGTCCTGGAGTCTGAGCTGCTCTGATGATGGTCCTCAGTTTGTCAGTCACAATAACAGACACACATCCATCTCCTCCTCCTCCTCCTCCTCCTCCTCCTCTGTCTCTAACAGAGCAGCAGTGTATGTGGACTGTCCTGCTGGCACTCTGTCCTTCTACAGAGTCTCCTCTGACACTCTGATCCACCTCCACACCTTCAACACCACATTCACTCAAACTCTTTATCCTGGGTTTAGAGTCTTTCCTGGTGCCTCAGTGTCCCTGTGCTGAGTGGAGTGTAAAGAGTGTCTCCTGTTACAGAAACACTCTGACTGTTGAACAGATAGTTCAGTCTGTACATGTCTGTCTCTTTCACTCACAAACACGTTTTCAGATTCATGGATTCAATCAGTTGATGTTTGAAACTCTTCTAAATGATTCCTTGTAAACTTCTTCCTTTTCAGTCACAAACAAACAGGAAGTGATGTCACATGTGTTCCTGTCCACACAGCAGAATGAGTCTATTGCTGACAGTGATGTACAAACAGAGTGAGCATTTCTGAGGCCCAAAATAAACTGAGTAGTTCACTGAATGAACAATGGACTGTGAGCTCAGTTCCTTCATCATTAGTATGGATTATATATGTATATGTATTATATTAGTATCATATATATCAGGTGCTGCTGCTTTCAGTCATTGTGCAAATGTGCTGTTTGTAAGCTTGTAAAGCTGCAGTCAGCTGAGACTGAAGAAGTCACCTGATCAGTGAGCAAACGTTTCTGAAAACGTCCAGATGAACAGAATCAACCTTTTGGGATCAGCCAGCAATGCAGCATCATTGTTGTTCAGCTTCAGAGGTTTGCAGGAATGAACTGATGACCAGAAACAGCTGCAAAGTCCAAGAAAATACCAGCTGGAGTTCAGCTGCATTTGAAGAAGTCAAAGAAAAGTAAGGATGGCAAAGGGCGACGTTTTCTTCCAAAGAGCTGCAAACATGGTCGACGCCTCATTAGAAGAATCATCTGGACATTTGTGAGGAACTCTAACCAAGAAAGCAACGTCACACAGATCCAACAGACAGTTTCCATGACTGCAAGTGTTGAGTGGAAAAATGCTACATTGCATTATTGCATCCTCTCACCACAGGAGGCGCTGTTGGCACCACTGATTGCTGATCAGCTGTTCTCTGATGATCTGATTGATACTGTGAATAACGGGACTCACTGAACTCTGTGACACAGTGAAGATTACAGAGTTTAACTTCAACATCTGACTGACGTCACACAGACAGAAGGATGAACCAGTGAGGCACAGAACACAGTTACTGGAGATACTGGATCAGCTCCATGTGAACCTCTGATGGAGAAGCTGCTGAGCCAGAGAAACATCAGGACATGACAGCAGCTGCACTTATCTAACAACATGTAGCAGAGCTGATCTATGTTAGAGGATCTATCACAGCAGCTGAAGCCAAAGTCCAACACTGGATACCAGCTGAGCCTGTGCTGAGTGTAGTGTTACAGGAAAAGGGCAGAAACACTGGTAGCTCCCAGTGATGCTGACTGGGGCACAGAGCTGAATGATGCAGCATCAGGACACTGTTTCAGTCTGACTGACAGAGAAACCTGTAGCTGTATCTACATGTGAGGCAGAGGCCACACAAGCAGCTTTCTATGTTTCACAGTGACTGAGATCTTCAGTGGGGGTGGACATGCTCCTGTACAGACCTCTGAGGAGAACCAAGGTGCAGTCAAAGAGTCCAGTCTGTCCTCACAGATGTGAACATGTGCTTTCATCAGGTCTGCTGTCAGCTAGCAGGCTCACATCAGAATCACTGTTCCTGAAAAACACAGTCTGTGTGACATCATCAGTCAGCTGATGGTCCCAGATCTGAATGGTTTCTGTCTCTACTGAGGAAGTCAGAGAATATCACTGAGGTGTGGATCAGGTCTGAGTGAGCTGTGGAGGGACAGCTTTAAACAGTCCACAGGTCTCACGTCCTGCTCAGTCTGGTAGCAGATACCTCGTATTGTTCCAGATGTGCTGACATCAGCAGCAGCACAGCTGTGTGATACCATGAATCTCAGTTATTGATCCAACACACAGTAAATACAAAGATCAGGATTTCTGAGAGTAATCATTATGAGTCTGAACACATGATCACTGAATGTTAGTCTCCACAATAATAAGCTAACACAAGGAAACACAGCTTTCAGCTCTTATTTTGAAACTGGCTTATTTAGAGAGCTGTGATGTGAGCGTGCCTGGCTCTGAGGCACTTGGGTCAGCCTCTGTTGTTTAGAAGTGTTACAGACTGTGAATGACACAGACCTGTCAGTTTCCATGTTTGTCTGTAACACAGCTCAGGGGCTCCATGCTGAACGCATCCATCCAGTGTTATTGATCCAGGACTGATACCAGCATTGGGATCAATACTACAACACACAATCACATGTGTCCACGTGATGTGTTTGACCAGCTTTATTCATTAATGATCAATCAGCTTATTTACTGCATCGGAGTCCAGCTTCATTTAAATGATCCAACCATGAAAATGACATCAGTCCTACAGAAGCACTTCATGCTAACAGGAAGTCATTGATTAAGGTGGAATAACACAGAGACACAACCACTCACAGCTAACCTGACCCCACTAACTGCATGTGTTTGGACTGTGGGAGGAAGCCGGAGTACCGGAGAGGACGCACACAAACACGGGAGAACATGAAGCTCTGAAACAAAGATGGTGGATTTGACCTCAGGACCAGGCGGGGTTACGGGGGTCATGACCCCCCAATAATAGATCCAGCTACACTGAAACTGTCAATTTCATTTACTTTTACAGTTTTAAAGCTATCAGGCTGCTTTGTGGCTCACTCAATACTAAACTAAGATACTTTCAGTGTGAATCATTTGCAGGAACACAGGCAGGATTTAAAGTGCAGAACTTTACAGTCTCTGTCTCAAAGTTGGTCTAAACATGCTAACAGCTCTTTGTTTTTCTCAGTTTTCACTGGTTTGATGTAATGAAAGAAATTTTAAAGAAGCAGACGATTGTTGTTATTTTAGTTCTATAGTTTCATAAATCGTGGTGTGGATCTAAGTCAACATTCAGAATAAATAAGATAATACAGCACTTTGATGGTTGCCTTTGTATTTTCCCAGCAGTGCTCAGGTTGGTTCTCGGCTACATTTACATACAGATGTTAATGTGTTCAGCAGCTGGACTCATCTGAGGAAGGAACATTGGAAAGGTGCTCAGTGCACAACTGCATCACTAATTTTATGTAAGACCCTGTGTTTTATTGTATTTATATATTTGTAACATTTGACTCAAACACTTTTGGGAAGGATGAAAATGTTTTCAGGAGGAAGTTTTTCCTTCTGTCCGACTGCAGTACACACAACACTGCGTCTCCCCCCATTATCACACTTCCTCAGGCTGGTGATGAGCGCCCCCTGGTGTCAGTGTTGATGACGTCATGCACAGTGAAACATAAACGGTGTCTGTTAATAAAAAATCATGTGTCCATTTTCATGTTTGCATCATGTTTCTGTAAAATCATCAGCTGTTTCTGAACCTTCTTCATTGTTTGACTCATTCCAACAGCTGTGAGCTGTGATGGAGTCAGAGCAGCTTCATCACTGATGTTCAGGTGAAGCTGAACTTAATAAACTGTAGAAATGATCAGGATTCAGGCTGGATGTGTAAAACACTTCTGTGTGAGGTCGCAGTGCTTCATATGTGTGTGTGGGCTGAAGCACACACGTGTGAGTCCTCAGAGGTTTCACACACATCACTGCACACACTTATAATCCTAGTTTAAGCTTGTGGATCATATCGGACACATCAGCAGCTCTTTGGAGACAAAGATTTGAGATTTAAGATGAGTCATAGTCTTTCTATCCATGGTAGCTTCCACTGCTGAGGCTCGGGAAACATGAAGAGGATAATTAAGAGCAAGCATCAGCTCTGTCTCATCTAACTACACAGTATTATGATCATGCACTTATGTCTCAAACTAAGACACAATGAGACAAAATGAGTTCTGTGAGTCTTTAGATTATCAGTAAATTCTGGTGACAGTTTGACGCTCAGTGGAGCCATTTTTGGTTTGTGATGAGTGTTTTGTGAGCTTCTGTTTTGTGAATCGCTCTTTGTAATTTAGAAGATCGTGCAGAAATGTGCGCGCCCTTATCTGAGAGGACACGGAGAGAGTGTCGCAGACTCGAGGTGAGGAGATAAACCTCGGAGCTGGACGGCCTGCACGTTACCCATGTGCATCTTTTCAGTGACATCAAGTGAACCCATAATAAGCATTTCTATGTCTTAGACATCATGTCCATTTCTAATGAGAGATTATTTTTAAATGAGGGAAACCTGGTCTAACAACACGCTTACAACAGAGCTAAAGGTTCACCACAGTGAGACGGTGGGACTCTGATAAGAACTGAAACACTGTGTATGAACAGCTGAGACAAAACTATATATAAACACTCATTTATTCCAGTTTAGTTTGCAATGATTTTAAAGTAATGTGGAACGATTCATGTTCATGAGCTGTTACAAACACAACTATTGATTTGTCTATATATGGTCGGACTACAAGGCTTGTGTTGAGGCTCTTGGAATAATGTGTGAATTACAGCAAGAAATGATGGTTTTCCATTTTACCAAAGTGGAATAAAATCACCACAGCAAAGAAATAATGTTATTGTCTGCAGCTAAAATATATGGTGAACATGGTTTTATAATAATGTGCAAACACAACCTCACTCTGCTCTATACGAGGAGCCAACCACAGCTGTCCGGGTCTTCATCCACCACCTCCACCATCTTTGCTCATCATCATTCACTTCATTGCTGATTGGTTTAAATCAAACTCCATTACAGGTTCAACTCCATTATATAACAGCATGTTGACTTTGGATCTGGTGTGCAGTGCCACCTTAAAAGATGAGGAAACTAAGAGATTACAAAAAAAGAAGTGGAGGAGTTAAAGAGCTGCAGCAGATTAACAGTTTCTGACAGTCATGTGTTAGAAATAGGACGATTAGATGAGCTGAGGGATCCATCTACTGCTCAGTGAAGCCTCATCAGAAACAGTCTCAGTGGAAGGATGGCTCTATTGTTAAGGAAGGACACAGGCAGAAAGACTGGCGTCTGTCACACAGGAACTGGACTGAAAATCAGCTGAAATTCCTTTCACAATAAATCCATAAATAAACAAAATAAAACATAGAAAAGTGTTTAAACCCACTTTTCCATAAAGCTGTCAATAGGAAATGTTCCAGTAAACATGTCTGTGTTTCTGCTGTTTTCCTTTCATGCGTCCACAGCTGACAGGTAACCCTATTGGAGTCGCCATAGTGACGGGTGGCGTCTCAGCTTCAGCGTGTTGATGGGCACAGCCATGGTTACCACAGCTGGAGTTGGTGTACGGCGAGCTGTGAGAGGACAGAGATGGAGAACGCACATTTAACTCTTTAACAGGAGATACGTTACGACTAACAGACGACTGCTGTCTACATGATGTCTTTGCAGCCCTTATGCTACATGTTACACAACTTTTCTTCATGCCAACAAGACTGAGGTGCCACATAGTCGACACATACAGCTGATTATGATGCATGTTTTACTATTGCTATGTTCACATCATCTGCTTGGCTTTATTACTGAGAGCCTGGAGATCCTCTGACGTGTGCATGGCTGATGTGAAGTATGATTAGTCCTACATGACATCAACAACAGAGGCAATGAAAGCTTTGTTGTTAACAGGTTGTAGGTAAAGTCAAATGTCTACTTCTACACTTGTGTTGGGTAAAGTTCTTCTCACTGCAGCAGATTTATATCTGTGCTTTCACAGGGCGTGATGTGGAGCTCAGCGCTGGGGTGCAGGTCTCCTTGGAGACGGCATCCTGGCTGAAATATTATCATGCTTCCAAAACATTTCAGCTTTTATTTTGAAAGAAACAAGACTTGAAAACGAATCCCCTTCTTCCTCTTTGTCTTTGTTCTTCAGAGGAGTGTCACCTGGACAAACTCAGGGCTGTTCTAGAGCCTTTGTTATTATTTTTAATAGCTGTTTGAATTCTCTGTATGTTTGACCCTGTAGACTGTTTAATGGACTGCTCGTCTTCCTGTTTGTAACCACTGCCTGTTTAGGACTAAAGATTTGGATTTTTGACTTTAACACAGCCTCTGCGTGTCGTCCCTTTGTGTCCTCGTCCTCTGTGAATGTGTCACAGATGTTTCCATGATAATAACACAGCTTTCCCACAGTGGCTTGCAGCAGCATTTATTCACAGCACATTTGAGAAAGGTTCAGATTAACTCGATGAGTTTATATTCAGAATGATTCTGACAGTGGGCCACTGTGAATTGTGATCTTTCATCAGGTCAATGTTTAAGTTCAGTATTTCAAAGCAGGAGCTATGAACAGTCATCATGTTGGCATTAGAATTATTATTATTAATCATTATTAATAATGTCGTTACTCATGTATAACTTTGATTAGTATACATGAATTTTATCAACAGTAAAAATAATGAATAATTCATGTATAACTTTTGTTGTGTTTTGTATATTAATTATATTTAAATAGAGATGTTGACCCTGTCTCTACAGTAGCATCAGTGTAACATACATTATTGGTCCAAGCTGTCATAAATGGGGAGCCTGATCCTTTATTATGAAAACATGACGAGTATTTTTCTTGTCAGTTGGGAAGAAGTTGGTCTTTTTTTCCTTCTT
The DNA here is from genome assembly GCF_041146795.1 of Maylandia zebra. Classification (NCBI taxonomy): domain Eukaryota; kingdom Metazoa; phylum Chordata; class Actinopteri; order Cichliformes; family Cichlidae; genus Maylandia; species Maylandia zebra. Next base: position 10,013,498 of record NC_135168.1, on the reverse strand, counting down.
TTTGCTCAGTTTGTCTTTTCTTTGATAATTGAAACTCTGATCAAACCTACTCATGTTCACAGCATGTAAAAGCAGCTGACAGTCCGTGGCATTGTTGTTTGTAGAGGTGCAGTGTAGTGGGAGCATAAATCAAAAGAAAACAGTAACATTTATGTAATAAAACATCTGAATGAAAATGAACAGGCCCTTTATGAACTTCAAAGGGATCTGAAAACAAGACTTTTTAAAAGAGTATCTTGGGGTGTAGGTGGTCAAAATAGAAAACTGAGCTGAGACTCTAAGTTCAATCCATCCATTGGTTTTTACTTAGGAGGAAGAAATGTCAGGCTGGTGCAGGCTGGTTAGGTGCATGTGGTTATCTTTACCTAAATGAGTTCACTTTGTGGCTGCCAGGTTGGGCAGAAGTACCTGTCCCCTGTTAGGCTTAGCAAGGTTCTCCAGGAGTTTCTCCATGGGTAGAGCTTCTAGCTCCTCCAGCACATCTGTGGCCGTGCAGGCTGCCACTTTCTTGGTTGCTCTTTTTACCCCACTGGTGGATGAGCTGCAATGGTCTCCATTTGTCCCATATGTCTTTACTTCTTCTTCTTCTTTTGCATATTAAACACATTATTCTGTTTCTATATATTTGCTATGATTTGCTATTTGTTAAGTAACATTGCTTCACTCACTATGCCGGGTTTGTGTGTGGAAGCATTCAGTTGCTGGCAAATCAAACATTCTGCAAATGAAGCTGAATACTCAGTTACATGTTTCTTTACATTTTATTATGTTACAGATTAAGTCATTTGTTCATACTTTGTTTGTCTTTTCAGTCTTCATGAGGGTCAGGTGTGGGGAAACGCCCGCCCGGCATTTCCTCATTTTAAAGTCCTGCTGATGTCACACATGACATCAGCAGGTCAAACCAAGTGGAGGGGTTTGTTTGTCCATAGAGATGCTTCCTTTTGTTTGTTTTAAGGTTTAAATGGATTTGTTGAATGTGTTTCTTTTCATCAATACTGCCATTTAGTTGTGTAAATGTGCATGTTAGAAGAGTGAAGAGGTTTTGTGTTTAGAAATGTATAGAAACCAATCCTTTACTGACAGCATGTCTGATGGAAATAAGTGCAGATTATGTATGAAGTCTAACTGCACACAGTAACTGTGTTACAATAAGGACTTAACAGCGCCCTCTGCTGGAGTGTTTCAGTACTGCGTTAACTAGAATACACCACCTCCTCCTCACACCACCTGCTACAGCTCTACTCTTCTATGACTACAGTCATCCACAGCACTGATGTGAGGTCACATGGTTCATATGTAAGGAGCACAGCTGACCTCAGGTCAGTTTAATGACTGTGAGCAGCAGCTGTGTTATTGTCACTGTGACAGGGAGACACTCTCAGACACAGCGCTCATGTCAGCTTGTTCTCATGCAGGAGGATCAGGAGCTCCATGTTTGTCTTTCTGTTTGAATCATGATGTGTTTGTGCCATCAGAGTCTGTCATGAGTACTCAGGGTTTCACAGCAGCTCTTCTGGATGCTGACGAGGACTCCAACCTCATGTTTCACCTCTCTGAGCTTCTGATGTCTGTGAACACTCGTGTTTCTTCTCTGGGCTCATCTGGACAAAAACACCTTTCTGTGTTTGGCTGCAGCCTCATTCTGACTGACAGGAAGTGTGTTATCCATGAGCTGCACTTCTGTGAGGAAGTTTCCTGCTGTGTTTCCTGTCTGTGGACAAACACGAGTGTTCCAGCTGAGGACTTGGTTCCTTCCACCTGTCCATACAGGACATCACGCTGTCTGCAGCTCTGTAAATGCAGCTCCAGGTCCTTCCACGTGCTGCTCTGTATTTGTGCAGTTTGTAGTGTGTCCTGGGAAACGTAGCACACATGGTGTTCTTCTGCTGTTTCCTCCTTTCACTGAGTGTGAAACACTGACGCTGTGCTGTTGTTCACAGAGGGGAGCTGATTCTAGCTGCAGCTGGACTCTGTCATCTAACTGAATGTGTTGGTGCTGATCACGGGGCTCTGAGGGGGGAGCAGCAGGAGGACTCTGGATGCTGACGTCAGTGTATCTGTGGAAGCTCCCACAGCGTGTCTGTCATTCAATATTGTGCTGTATATTGTATCTATGCAAAGATGAACAGACTGTGTGTTCACTGGTCTCTGTGCTGCAGCTCTGATGTCATCATCACTCCCTCCTCCACCCTCAGCAGTCCCAGCATGCTGCTGTGGTGCACCCCACCCTCACTCTACACCTGAGCCACAGACCACACCCTCCACCTCAATATACACCACAGTTTTCTCTGCTGTGGAAATGAGATCAGGAGGAAATCATCATTATTATTATTTAATAAACGCTCACATTAATGTGGGCTTATTTGTTTCATATTAGAAACATTAGTTGAGTGTTTTTAGTATAAAATGGTCAAAGTCCCTCTTTTTGCTCCTCCCCTCACCTGTGGATGGGCGGTGCTGTTACCGTGGTGACAGCTTGGATGTGTTTCAGTCCTGCCTGGTTATCACTGCAGGAATCTTTCACATTTATTACAGGTAATAACTCTGATTTTTCTGTGTATTATGAACCAAATGTATCCTGATACACACAGAGATGGATGAGCAGAGGTTTTTTTTGCAGTTTATGTAGTTACTATGGACTTAATGCATACATATTATTAAAATTAGGGCTATAACAGTTGTATTGATGTATAGCAACTTGAAATGCTCCCACAAATGGCTCCACAGCATGTAAACATATAACAAAAGCTCTGGCGGACTTGGTTCTGTGGTCAGTCTTAAAGGGTGAAGTTCAACTCTGTAATCTTCACTGTGTCACAGAGTTCAGTGAGTCCCGTTATTCACAGTATCAATCAGATCATCAGAGAACAGCTGATCAGCAATCAGTGGTGCCAACAGCGCCTCCTGTGGTGAGAGGATGCAATAATGCAATGTAGCATTTTTCCACTCAACACTTGCAGTCATGGAAACTGTCTGTTGGATCTGTGTGACGTTGCTTTCTTGGTCAGAGTTCCTCACAAATGTCCAGATGATTCTTCTAATGAGGCGTCGACCATGTTTGCAGCTCTTTGGAAGAAAACGTCGCCCTTTGCCATCCTTACTTTTCTTTGACTTCTTCAAATGCAGCTGAACTCCAGCTGGTATTTTCTTGGACTTTGCAGCTGTTTCTGGTCATCAGTTCATTCCTGCAAACCTCTGAAGCTGAACAACAATGATGCTGCATTGCTGGCTGATCCCAAAAGGTTGATTCTGTTCATCTGGACGTTTTCAGAAACGTTTGCTCACTGATCAGGTGACTTCTTCAGTCTCAGCTGACTGCAGCTTTACAAGCTTACAAACAGCACATTTGCACAATGACTGAAAGCAGCAGCACCTGATATATATGATACTAATATAATACATATACATATATAATCCATACTAATGATGAAGGAACTGAGCTCACAGTCCATTGTTCATTCAGTGAACTACTCAGTTTATTTTGGGCCTCAGAAATGCTCACTCTGTTTGTACATCACTGTCAGCAATAGACTCATTCTGCTGTGTGGACAGGAACACATGTGACATCACTTCCTGTTTGTTTGTGACTGAAGAGGAAGAAGTTTACAAGGAATCATTTAGAAGAGTTTCAAACATCAACTGATTGAATCCATGAATCTGAAAACGTGTTTGTGAGTGAAAGAGACAGACATGTACAGACTGAACTATCTGTTCAACAGTCAGAGTGTTTCTGTAACAGGAGACACTCTTTACACTCCACTCAGCACAGGGACACTGAGGAACCAAAACCAAACCTAAACCCAGGATAAAGAGTTTGAGTGAATGTGGTGTTGAAGGTGTGGAGGTGGATCAGAGTGTCAGAGGA